>NC_058412.1:44609960-44955919 GCF_002201575.2 Neomonachus schauinslandi | reverse complement strand
ATATATATATATATATATATATATATATATATATATATATATATATACAATTGAATATTATGCAGCCATCAAAAAGGAATGAAATCTTGCCATTTGCAACGATGTGGATGGAACTGGAGGGTGTTATGCTGAGCGAAATAAGTCAATCAGAGAAAGACATGTATCATATGATCTCACTGATATAAGGAATTCTTAATCTCAGGAAATAAACTGAGGGTTGCTGGAGGGGTGGGAGGTGGGAGGGATGGGGTGGCTGGGTGATAGACATTGGGGAGGGTATGTGCTATGATGAGCGCTGTGAATTGTGCAAGACTGTTGAATCACAGACCTGTACCTCTGAAACAAATAATACATTATATGTTAAAAAAAAGAAGAAGAAGAAGAAGAAGATAGAAGGAGGGGAAGAATGAAGGGGGGGAAATTGGAGGGGGAGACGAACCATGAGAGACTATGGACTCTGAGAAACAAACTGAGGGTTCTAGAGGGGAGGGGGGTGGGGGGATGGGTTAGCCTGGTGGTGGGGGGATGGGTTAGCCTGGTGATGGCTATTAAAGAGGGCACGTTCTGCATGGAGCACTGGGTGTTATACGCAAACAATGAATCATGGAACACTACATCAAAAACTAATGATGTAATGTATGGGGATTAACATAACATAATAAAAATAAATAAATGATAAATAAATAAATGGAATGCTAGGAAAATTTCTCACTTAAAATTTATACTTTTGCAAAAACTCTGTTTGTAATAGGGAGAGGGAAGTGGGAAAGGAGAAAGAGTTTTAAGCGGAGTGAGCAACAAGTGCAGATCTCTAAGGAGGGAGTAGGCCACAGTTTTCCAGCCAGAACAAGGGGGCCCCCTGGCCAGAGCTGAGGAAGGAAGAGAGTTGTGAAATGGTGATGGTGATAGAAGGTTATGGAAGGAATATGAGCTGCTGAAAGGGCCAGGGCTTTCTCTGAGTTTGGAAGCCTTTGGAAAATTGTTAGAAGACAAGTAATTTGATCTGACTTCAAGTTTCAAAGAATTGCTTGGAGGACTGGGAAATGGGGAAGGAAGGATGGGGTAGATGAAACAAGATTGTCAAAATGTTGATAATTGTTGAGGGCTGGTAAGGGATACATGGTGATTTTTTTATATTCTATTTTGTGTATGTTTGAAAATTAAAAATAAAATGAAAAAGATTGTATGTTGAAAATAGACTGGAGAATGGGGCTTGTAAGGAGACCAGTGGGAGGTTATTGCAATGGTACTGGTAAGAAATGGCTATGTCTTGGATCAAATCAGTGGAGGAAATGAGAATTAAGACAGAGCCAGATTTTGGGTACATTTTAGAGTTAGAGCCAATAGCACTAACTGAAAGAAATAAATGTGCTTAAAATCTGCTTTGATTTTTTTCTCAACTTCAGTGTGTTCTTTATTATTCATTTCTGTATTTTTTTACCCTAGTATTTTCAGATTATTGAGATAAAAGGTGGTGATAATTAAATAGATTTTTAGAAATAAAATATTTATTTTTCTCTTTATTTTTAGTTACATGGGGCTTACTTAACCTTTAGCAATGTGACTGTAATTAAAGGTGTTTTGTGCACTTGGCAGTAGATGAGTCTCTCTCCTGTCCAGGTTTATGAATTCCAATCATCAGGGTCTCATGTAAGCCAAGAATCTCAGGCTGTCACTACTCTTGAGAGAGAATCAGTGTCTCACTCAGCATTTCTCTGTGTTAAAATAATGCCATCTGTTGTTAGCCAAGCTGTAACTAGAGTCTCACCTGCACAGGAGGATGTTTGTTGGGTTTTGCCATAAATTATGCCCACTCCAGCTTGTGTTTCAGCTTTCCAAAGGAGGAGAGACAGTTTCAGATGTTGGTAACACTGAGCTGAGTTAGGTCTGTAGAAAAAAATAAAAATAATAATTTATTTTCCTGTGTTAAAAGAATAGTGCATTCATTACATAGTTCTATCTTTATAAAATATTATTTACTTAAGTAAAATTTGAAGAGGCAAAGTTAAAGATACTCCATGCTAGAACCAGACATTGATGTTATGTCCTGTATACCCTCAAGATGAAAACTAGCGTGATGGGGAACTAAAATCGTATGAAAAATGCTGGAGAAATACATAATAAAAATGTTTAGGGTGCCTGGGTGGCTCAGTTGGTTAAGCAACTGCCTTCAGCTCAGGTCGTGATCCTGGAGTCCCAGGATTGAGTCCCACATCGGGCTCCCCACTCAGTGGGGAGTCTGTTTCTCCCTCTGACCCTCTCCCCTCTCATGTTCTCTCTCACTCTCTCTCTCTCAAATAAATAAATAAAATCTTTTAAAAAAATGTTTAAAAGTATAGCTAAGATCTTCAGAATGAAAGAGAAAATATAGGCAAAATGAAAATAACAATACTTGAAAAAGTGACTGAAAGTCACATGTATAAGTATAAAAACTTACTCTGTGGCTGCCTTGCAAAATGGAGTGAAGGAAATTATGTGTCTTAGTAACTTGAGGGCTTTGTCTTAGTGACAAGTATGGGGTAGACAGTTGGAACTGTGATGCCTGAACAAAGCTGATTATTCCCAAAGAGAAATGGGGAAATAGAAAAAAATTCATCCTCCATCCCAGGGTGATGATAAGGAAGCATATCTGTCTCTGTCTGGTCTCATTGGAAAAGAAAATTTCTCCTAAAATATGTAATCCTACAGCTTTGCAGCCATCAGTTTTAGGAATGATTTTATGATACCCATGGAGATCCAGAATCCTAAACACGGTAAATTAACACAATGATTAGTTAAAGGTAGGTAATATTACCAGAGTGCTTTTTAGAAAGCAAACATTAATCTCTTAGGAGATGTGCTTCAAGAACTCAGTCCCAAGGGGGTGCTTGTCTCCTACCACCCTCCAAAACATGAGTTCACAGCACAAAATCATGAAAGATATGTGGAAATAATCTGCTATGATTAAGAGTCATGCATAAAACACTGCAGGATCAGAGTTCTAAGAGCCTCAAATGATAAAGCAGCAATCATAAAGAGCATAACATGTGAGTGTGAAAACCTATTAAAGAACTTCCAAAGGTAAATTATACCCTTTAAAAAAAGAACTACATGCTGAGGAAGAAACAGTGGGAAAATTTGAAAAATAAACAGATAATGTTTTTAGAAAACAAAAATGTAGGCACTGAAAGAGAAAAATAATTGGAAAGGTAATACAGAAAATGAGAAAAGTGAAGAAATGACATAGGCAAACTTGAAAGACATAATTGCTGAGAATTTTCTAGAATTGATTACAAACAAACTCTCGATTTCTAATATCTATTCTGAGATATTATATAATGAATATCTAGAATCCTAATGAGATTGAAATATCTTAGTAATGATAAGAAAGTCAGAAATTGTATCTAAAAACAAATATTAGACTAATCACAGACTTCCAAAAATTAGAGACCAGAATATAGTAGAATAAGATCTAGTTAATAAGTTAATAAGATGCATTCCCATATACTGCAAAAACTCTTTCTATCCATATAAATGGGAAACAATCCCAAATGATATTTGTATGACAAATCCAGATTTGATACCAGGGGACCTCTCTTGTCCACATACAGTCTCTGGGGACAATGAGTAGTCCTATAGTATGCTAATCTTGATCAGATTCTCATGTGATACTTACTGTTAACTTTCCAAAGACCATTGATACAACATTAAATTCATTTATTTTGAGCCATCTTTTTATACCAGGCACTGCAATCAATATTTAGAATGCATTAATCACCAAAATTTTACATTTTTGTGGAAAGGAAAAGCAATAAACTTTTTTTAAAGGTAAATGATAATAAATAGAGTATGTTAGAATTTGGTAATACTTGGATAAATAGATAGGGTAGAAGGTATTAGAAATTTATGGAAAGGGAGAACTGTGTCTCCTACCACCCTCCAAAACTTGAGTTCATCTCATGTGGTTTCATCTTCAGGTGGTCAGGATAGGTTCATTGCCATAGTGACAAGCAAAAATACAAAGCAAGCCAGGACATTCAACATGTGTAGTCTGAGTGAAGACTGAAGCACAGGGAACAGCCAGTGCAATAGTCTTCAGGGGAGAAGGCGGCTAGAGCAAAATGATGAAGTTGGAGAGTAAGGTTAGAGGGGCAATGAGGATTCTGGTCCTAATGGATCACACTAAAGCCACTGTAAGCCTATTGGCTCTTACTCTATGTGAGAGGAGAAGAGTTGGTAAGTGGTATGATTTGAATTGTGTCCCCTCAAAGGTCATCTGTAGGATGGATTCCCAGACCCTGGGAATGTGACCTCCTTTTCTGGAAATAAGATCATTACAAATGCAATTAGTTAAGATGAGATCATTAGGATGGGCACTAATCCAATGTATGTCCAATCCAGTGGTATTCCTATTTTTTTAAAAAGTACATTTGGAGCCAGAAATACATACAAGGAGAACACCAGGTGAAGATGAAGGCAGAAATTGGGGTGATACTTCTCAAGCAAACAAATGTCAGATATTGCCAACCGATTATCAGAAACTAGGAGAGATGCATGGAACTGTTTTTCTCTTAAAGCCTACAAAAGGAACCAACCCTGCTAACGCTTTAATTTTGGACTTCTAGCCAGAACTGTGAGAACATAACTATATGTTGTTTAAGCCACCTAGTTTGTGGTACTTTGTTACAGCAGCCCTAGCAAACTAATATAGTAAACATTGAACAAAGGAGTGAAATGACCCAACTTAAGTTTTAAAAGGATCACTGTGGCTGCTATGCTAGGTGGGAGAAGCAAAGATGGTAGCTAGATGACCAGTTTGCAAGCTCTTGCATTACTACCAGCAAGAAAACTTAGCAACTCAGACCGTGGTTGAAATGTTCAAAAGTGATCAGATTCTAGATCTGTTTTTAAGGTACAGCCAAAAGGGTTTCTCAGTGGATTCAGTGTGAGTTGTAAAGAAAGAAAGAACCTGAGGATAACTGAGTTTCCTGGCATGCATACCTGGAAAGAGGGAGGCGCCATGAATTGAGATGCAGTGGCAGAGCTAGGAGGACTGAAATCAACTTCTCAGTTTCTCCTGACTTCCAGAATAATATCCTTGCCCTTAAAACTAATAGGGGGGAGGGGGAGCACAACTAATAGTGGGAAGATGTGCCAATATTTATTATCATAATATTTAATCACATATATGTATATAATATCAATATTTTTGCCATTGTTTTTCGTTTGTCAGTGCTCTTGGGAAAACCCACACTCCTGAGTGTTTTTCACATTTCCTTAATTACAATTATTCTGTGTTGGATAATTTTTCTTGGTAGCTCTCTATTCTGAAAAATGATGAGGAATGCAATCTACAAAAGAATAGCAGATCATTTTGTGAAATAGCTGAAAGCCCATGCCTTGTGTGGAGAGGAGCCTAGAGAAGAGTCTGTACTTTCCAGGGCATGTTGTGGTAGATTCACCACTTTGCTATTGCAAGTATCAATACTAAACAAAGAAATTCCCTTTACTTGAATGTCCTGGAAGAATTGACCATAATTGCCCCATTTTGCCCAGAAAAAAATTAAGTCCCCAAAAATCTGTGTTTTCTGGAATTATCTCACATCCACAGATATGATACCAGCCTATAAAATAAGGAAAAAAATAAAATAATCTACAAATGAAGTTTACATTGATTTTTCTTAAGACCAGAATCTATGAGTTTACAAGGTTAAAATGTACAGCTGTACCTTCAGCGGTAGTTGTGCATTCTTTATGTGATAGATACTTGAAAATAAAATAAAAACTTGAATTAGGTCTATTAAAAGACCTCTAGGAGGGCATGTTTACCTGGAAAAATAGAAGATTATTTGTGAAACAGAACGTGATTGAGAATCATTTTAAAGAAGTGATACAAAGATTAACTTCTCTGGATGGTAAAACCATAAACATCCGTGTCTGGAGCAAAGGGATCTTCCACAGGAGACCATAAGTGGCAGTCACAACAAAATTGTGAATAGAAAAATTTATAAATAATCCTGACTTTTGGGCAGTAGTGTTGATATCATACTTGAATTCATTGGGAGTACTTTGAAGCTCTTGAGGAACCTCTGAAACTAAGACACCATGTTGAACGTAAAGGACATGCTGAATAAGAAGAATCGGTACTTAAAGTCCATCTTAACCTCTTCACAGTACTGCCCTGTATTTCAGTCTTGAAAGCTAAAATATTTCCCAGTCTCAGAGCTACAGTTCTGAATGGGAGTTTGTTTCTACCTAATAGATGCACTCCACATGAATGGTGGGGGGTGGGAGGGATGGGGTGGCTAGGTGATAGACATTGGGGAGAGTATGTGCTATGGTGAGCGCTGTGAATTGTGTAAGACTGTTGAATCACAGACCTGTACCTCTGAAACAAATAATATATGTTAAAAAAAAAAAAAAAAAAGATAGTAGGAAGTGAAAAATGGGGGCGGGGAATCGGAGGGGGAGACGAACCATGAGAGACCGCGGACTCTGAGAAACAAACTGAGGGTTCTAGAGGGGAGGGGGCGGGGGGATGGGTTAGACTGGTGACGGGTATTAAAGAGGGCACGTACTGAATGGAGCACTGCGTGTTGTATGCAAACAATGAATCATGGAACACTACATCAAAAACTAATGATGTAGGGCGCCTGGGTGGCTCAGTTGGTTAAGCGACTGCCTTCGGCTCAGGTCATGATCCTGGAGTCCCGGGATCGAGTCCCGCATCGGGCTCCCTGCTCGGCAGGGAGTCTGCTTCTCCCTCTGACCCTCCTCCCTCTCATGCTCTCTGTATCTCATTCTCTCTGTCTCAAATAAATAAATAAAATCTTTAAAAAAAAAAAAAAAAACTAATGATGTAATGTATGGCGATTAACATAACATAATAAAAAATTTAAAAAAAGAAGTGCAAGAGAGGCCATCTTGCGGTTGCTCTGGCTACTGTTCTTGAAAAGCAGAGCGGTAGAGGCACTGGGTGCTTTTGCAGCCACATTCCAGTCACCGACTTTGTGGGAGTCGAGGGGCAATTTTTAGCAGCTTTGGTGGTGAGAGCAATATCAGTGGCTATAACAAACAGTGTGTTCTAGAAGTCCTTAATCCTGTTCCTCTGATAGAGATCCCTTAATAAGCTAGGTGTTTATTAATTTCTCTGAGAGTGATCCCTAATAGCCCAGTGTAGATTCTCATGTCCAGGGTTTTGTAAATATTTATTTCCATGGAAATTACTTCTACTTTAAAATATCAAGAAGCCTGAGTGATAGAAGTTTTTGAAAAATTCAGGGCTCATACATTTTCCTCTAACCTGAACAAGGAGGCATTGAACTGATGGCTGGTTTCCAGAGATTCAGTGGAACTGGGTCTGAAGTAATGCAATTAATCAATATCTTGCATCCTGACTGTACATACCCCAGGCTTTTGTATCAGGGAAAATGCTTGCAACTTTAATATATTGTTTATCAAAATCTGAGGATGATTTCTGACCTCAGAAACTAAATAAATAAAATAAAAATGTCCTCCCATAGTGCTAAAGTGGGCAAAAGAAGGGAATTACTTAAACAAGAAACCCCACTCTATATTCCTGCTTCTCACCTTGAATAGAGCTATAAATTTGCTTTATTATTCAGACCTTATTTTTACCTAAGAAGTTGTCACTTTCATCTCTATAAAAAAGATGAAAAATGAAAAGAAGAGCCCATCTGTGTGCCTGTTTTTCTGAGGCAATCAGTATGTCAAATGAATAAATGTAAATAAAAAACTGTAGGCTTCAGGGTGTCACTCCAGGGTGTCACTCCCAGATACGTCACATTGATTAAAAATGGCATTCCCTAAAAAAACATGGCAAAGTTAAATTTCCTTCTAATTTTTTCCCCATAACAAGACTTGGGATACTCTAAAGAATATTATTCTGCTTAATAACTTTTATCTCACATTTTAATTGATATTTATCAACACATTTCCCTGAGGAAGTTTAAAGAAAGGTGCAGTTGAAAATGCTCAATTTTTATAATCAAAATCAAATGAAAATTGAACAAAATTTGTATGTCTATGCTATATTCTTTCCAACTATAAGCAATTTGTATCTTTTTCATAAATAATCACTTCTTGTTTGGTAAAATCAATAATAAATATGTGGTTTTTGAGATTATATATTTCAGACCACAACAAGATTAAGTAATTCAAATAAACTATAATCAAAATCTTCATTCAATGAGAAAGTGAGGGAAATAAGATGTTTCTAATAACGTGAGAATTATTTTATTGAAAACTTTTTTTCAAAATAAAAATGTATAAATGTGTCAAACAATCAGTCAGTATGTCTGATTGATTACTCCATAAGATAGATATTAAGATAGGTAACATCAAATAATAATGATTTAGTATTAATATTAAGTGATTATTCTCTTATGACTGGTAGTACTTAAAGTTTATATATCCAGAAAAGGAAAAAGAGCAGTATGAGGAGGCAGAAAAGCACGTTCTGGAAATCAGTAGATTGACATTTGTGCAGGTGCCTGCATACATTGTTTCAGTTGATTCACACCACAATCTTTTATGTTAAGTATATTTTCCATTTTCTTATTTTCAATTCCAAAAGCTGAGCTACAGAGAAGACTATTAGATCATTTGAGCTATGGATCAAAAAATGATAGAGCAAAAATGTAAACATAAGTTTCATATTTCCAAAACCAGTATTCTTTCCTGTGCATTATACTGGATTTTATTCCCAGCTTTATCACTAACTAGATGTGTAATTTTGGACACAGTGCTTAAATTCTCTGTAACTGAGCGGCTGCATTCATAAGATTAGTGGTTAAACTCCATGAGGAAAGAAATTCATATGTCTTTATGATTTGGGGTTGCAAATAGAATTGGAAGAGCAGGAGAATATCTCTGTTCATAATACAGCCTAAAAACATCTATTTCAATGTGCCTTGTTTGTTTAGACTCAGAAAAGTCAGGTAGAGAAGGGCAAACAAGATGGCACTCAGCAAAGATGTACCAGATGAATGCTTGCTAAAATCAACCAGGATTTGACTAGATGCAGAGACAGAGCACATCATTTTAACCTCAAGCCATTAATCTGGTCAGAAACTGAACCATTGAAATTATCCCTCTCTGTTTTATGAATAGAGTTAGGCTTACAGAAAAATAAAGACTAAAAAATGAATTTATTATTTTGGGTATCTAGTGTATTTATCAAAAAAACAATACACTGCAGAATCAAAAAAATGTTAGGAAAGAGTCTGTCATACTATAAAGAATGAAGAAATATTTGGTTTCTATGAAAGAGAAACAGAAACATTAAGGGATTCACTCAAAAATTATATGTAATGTTAAGTAATTGTGATAAGGTGGAAAATTGGAAATACATATGCAAACTCAATAGCTTCCTTAATGAGAAATGTTTAAAAGCAAGGGAAAAAAGTATCTTAGCTATGGTATTAATAAAATTTTAAACATAAAAATTAATGTTGCAGTGCACTCCTTTTATTTTTGACAGTAAAAGACTCAAAATAATAGAGTGTACACACACACACACACATGCACACACACATTAGTAGGATTCCAGATAAGATGCAATTCTTATACCAGTAACATTCAGAATTTTAATCAGATATTGAGAGATGAATACCGTACTGTGAAATGGCAGATTAGCTTTACATTTAGAATTTAAGAGGAATAGATCACCAAAGGCTTAATAAAAACAAAACAACAACAAAAAATTCCTGATGTTGGGGACCATGTCAAGAAGTAGGCGGCAAGAGGAAACTGCCATCTAAAAATAGTCACAATGATACTTTACCATGCCCCAGGCAGTGTGATAAGTACTTTACAAACTTTATCTCATTTAACTTCAGAACCTGAGGTTAGTACTTTTATTTTCTTTGATTTACAGATTAAGAAACTGTGGATAAGGAATATCCACAGAGATCCGATCAATCTGACAGGTAGAATATCAGGTCCTAAAGTGAAAATATAAACAAATCTATCAGTTAGGGTTCCAGCTATGAGCAGATAAAAGGCAACCAGCCCAGGATAATAAAGTGCCTTGGAGGCTAGCACCAGTAAAAGACTTTAGTATACTCATTGGCCTTACAGGACAAAAGGAGGAAGCATTTTACCGGGACTCTCAGAAAGTAGCCATAAAAGAGTGTGCCCTACAGGGATGGAGGTCATTGGTAAAGGTACACAGTCACCTCCTGGACACCGGGAAGGGAGGGAGCCAAAGAAATAATTATTCCATCCTTCCTCTCCGCCCACCCTCCGAACTGTTGCTAATGGCTTCCTTTGTCCAAATTCACACAGAAAACAGAGAGTAAATGAATATCTTGATCCAGACCATAGAGATCAGCTTCTTGGAGCATAAGAAAGAGTGGAAAGGGTATATAAAGTGAAGAAGGAGAAGAAAATGGAACCTATCCATCACAACGTTTTGTATAACATACAATGAGATAAAAATCTCCAGATAGATGAGAAAATTCAGTAAAGCAAAATAAAGATTATGAGCAAATGCCCTTAAAAAATAGTATAAGGAACAAAAGCATATGAGAAAACAATGGGAAAGGATGTGGACTTTGAATTAGAATGAACGGGGACTTTGACTTATTAATGAACACTATAACTTGAGAGTGTATTTATATTTTACTTTTGTATTTACAAGTGAAACTAATAACCACTAAACTTTGTAATACATGATACAATTTCAATTATAGGGCAGAGTTCGGGTCCTCAGACCTGAGCCTTCACTCACAACACTGTAAAACTCAGAAGCAGCAGGATGATCATACCAGACAGACTACAGAAAGCCAGAGTCAAGCCAGAGTGAGAATCAAAATGACAGACCACCAAGTGTAGTAGGAACAAAACGTGCTAGGAGCCAAATGTAGTAGGATCCAAATATGTGGGGGTACCAGTCAAGTTACAGACATGGCAAATTGTTTGTGGGATAACAGTAAAGAATGAGATAGATTCCCAATAAAATGGAGGAAAGAGGTCCCTCAGAAATAGCCTCATAGACCACTGAAGATAAGCTACTTACCTTTGGCAAGCAGTTCTTTTTTTTTTTTTTCTTTTTTTTTTTTTTTAAAGATTTATTTATTTATTTGAGAGAGAGCACATGAGAGGGGGGAGGGTCAGAGGGAGAAGCAGACTCCCCGCCGAGCAGGGAGCCCGATGCGGGACTCGATCCAGGGACTCCAGGATCATGACCTGAGCCGAAGGCAGTCGCTTAACCGACTGAGCTACCCAGGGGCCCTTGGCAAGCAGTTCTATCATTAACATGCTCAGGGTTACATGGACAGCTTCCATGATGGTTATACAGAGGCCACTACATTGCTTTCTTTAAGTCTTGGCTATCTCTATTCAGAAGATTCAAGTGGATAATTCTAACAAAATAGTTTATAAGAAGTGTATAAACCAAATCAACCTCTGGCCACGTTTTTCTGGAATACTAATTTGGTTCTCATTTTGTCCAGAGCAATGTTTGACACACAGTAAACATCTAATAAATATTTTTTGAATGAGTAATAAGATATATAAGTGGCTCCAAGTTTAAGAGAAGGTTGTAGAATACTGAAGTGATTCAAATTAAATTTAGTACAATTTCAGAAATTTAGTAATTCCTAAAATGAGTCCTGAACCTAGATCTGAAGGGGAGACAACATATTTGAAACACAACCTGACATTCCAGTCATCCAATTAATCTGAAGACTAATACATCAGATTTATTTGTAAGAAAATTCCTCAGGAAATTAATTATATTGTTATTTCTTTTGCTTGTTATCCTCTTTAATAATAAAAAAACTATAAAAGTTCAAGAATAAAGAGGTAATAGTCCACAGGTGATAGTAAATTCTTTTCTTCCTGACTCATAATTAGATACTAGTGAATGCCAAATCCTTTCCGTGGCTAGAGGCCCTTAAGTTTCATGCTCTGTTGAGCTCCATGAGACTGTGCGTTATTAAACTTCATCTTTGCCAGTCACCTGTGACAATAACTTATAGGCAATCCAAGGATGAGTTGCGAGAGCCTGTCTCTCTACCCAGGTAATAATGCTTATTGCCATGCCCAATGAACATAAAGGAGATGTCTCTGTTGTGGTGTCTTAATAGAGCCTGTAGTCCCCAGACATTTCGGTAACTGATATAATTATTGTGTCTCATAAAAAATAAATTTTGTACAGTAATACTCTAGCCTGCTGTGCCACTTCACTTCAGAATAACTTATGGCTACTAGATTCCCCTGTACAATATTGGTCCCCAGCAGTAATAAAGTTGTCATCAAGAGGTGATGATAGACCACTTTGCATTGTTATAACTGCTTTTTTGTATTATAACTGTTTGCAACTTTATGAGGTCTTCATAAATGTGATCAATTGCAATACTAAAGTTGTGAGGCATTTGTGGCAGCTTATTTTTCTCTGCCTCAAAACAGGAGCTGCCTTGCTTGTTGGTGTAATGTCTGTGATTGTATCACTGACTGCCATAGCGCTCTGGGCTGTGAAAAGAGCAACCAGATTAGTTTCTAGAGTTGTCCCTGGCTTCAGGCACTTCCGGTAGTTTATTCATGTAATTGTAAACCTATCAAGTTGAAGCAATACAGGGATAACTTTGGTGTCCTACATAAACTGGGAGAGGCAAGTCTACACTCCAGGTAAGGTCTTTTTTCTTTTATTCCCCCAATATTAGCAAACTATAGATCATATTTTGTTATTTTAGTGATTGAATTTAAGTTTTTGTTTGCTTTTCATTATACAAATAACATAGGAAAAATGTTCATTTACTTAAAATAATAGAAAAATACATATTGGCAAAATGATAAAGTCATCAAAAAAGATACCTCCGAGAAAAGATACTTCTCTACAACAGTCACAGGGAACTGTAGTCCAATTATTTATTAAAATAAATAACTTTCATGATAACTGAAGTGTTGCATATGGTAAAGTGGAAATATCCCTACCATATTTCTGCAGTGGCCTGAACCCTAGTCCCCAAGCATGACACAATATTAGCCCCAAAGACCAAATAGCACTTTTTGTACTATTTGAGTTGTTTTTAAAAAAACATTTTTTCTCTATCCTAGAAATAATACAGGTAGTTTCCTTCTTCTCTTTTCCTGAAATTCTGTACCACAAACCCAGTTCAAATATGTATAAAGTAGAAAAGTGAGTTACCTTTGGGCTAGATTATTCATACTGATTCATTCAGAAATAAGTTAATTGATAAGTAAGTTTTTTAAAAAGCTAATCAAACACGTCATTTGAATAGTATCTGAAATTAAAATTTTCATCAATAATGTAAATATAAACGTTAACATAGTTTATATAATCATGTACTTCAGGTTTTTATATAAAATGTTACATACAATGGAATTAATTTGTTAATTATTGCAAATATTAAGCTGAAGTTTAATGAAACAATTATATTGTAAATTAGGAAAGGTTCAATTTACACGTATTTTTGATGTGTTTTCATTGGTGAAGAAAAACATTGGTAGTCTAAAAAATATCTACATCAATAAAACACTTTGATTCCTATGCCTTTGTTCCTAGTGCATATAATGTAGAAATAAATTTAAACAAATTAAATGTCATGCTTTGAGCTATACACCTATTTTATGCCTTCTGATTTATCAAATGATTTTGACCGGAAGTCACAAAATTAATAAACAAGTCATACCCTAAAAAATCAACACAGTTTTTATTTATTTTGTTTTCATTAACCATCCAACTGATTATGGTAAGGACGATAGGGGGAAAAACTATTCTTTTTAATTAAATGTATTCAGTATGTCAGTAAACTGTCTCCAGATACTATCCTGTGACTTCCCAAGTAGCTCTCTGATTTTTTGTGTGCACACTGACAGTACATGGTTGTGGGATTAGGCCAGAAATCCTGGGATTTCTTTTTTTTTTTTTTAAGACTTTTTTTTTTTATTTATTTGAGAGAGAGTGAGAGTGAGAGAGATCATAGGAGAGGACAAAGCAGACTCGCCACTGAGCAGGGAGCCTGATGTGGACTTGATCGCAGGACTCTGAGATCATTACCTGAGCCAAAGGCAGACGCTTAACTGACTGAGCCACCCAGGCACCCCTTTTTTTGTGGGGGGACTCCTTAATATTTGTATGAACTCAAGCATGTAAGAACTCTGCCTGAGATTATGTTTAATTTTGGGCATGTTTATTATGGGATAGAAAAGATGTCTAAGAAACTGTGGTATTTTCATACAATACAGCCATACTTGTTGGTAAGGAACATTGGGTGCTAGAGTAAAGCCCTGGATTCAATTCCTAACTGGGCTCCTTTCTCACTAGGTGCTACTGGTAAGAAGCAGTAGATTAGAGCACAAGTTAAGGAACAGCTTTCTAATACTTCCAGTTAACTTAAACCAGGTAGAGCTCTTTGAAAGGCAAAAAGTTTTTCATCACTGAAGGTGCCTAATAAGTGTTTGAGTAATCATACATAAAAGATGTTGAAGCGAGGATAAAAGCATCAACAAGCAACAAGATAGGTTGCTTCCATATCTTGACTATGACAGAGAGGATTCCCTCTGTCTCATGAAAGTTCTTGTTAGAGTTCACCCCACTCACGCCTCTATTCTTTCCTCACCATGTTTATCTCATGAACACTACATTCTGACCTGCTGTTCCAAATTATCCAATTATTTTAGATAGATAGTAGCTCTAAAGGTAGAGGGCAAGTGTAGAATAGTGAAAAATTACTGCATTTTACATCAATTTTATGAAATACAGACTTTCAAAATCACTGTCAAAAGAGAATTTAGCAATACTTAATTCCTGCTTTAATTATCTCTATAGATTACGCTTTTTCACAAGCTCTACAAATTCAAGGATGCAGATAATTTGGAGACTATCCAGGAAGAAGCAGTGAAAATGATTAAGATGCTGGGAAATTGGCTCTGTTATTAAAAGAGAAAGAATCAGATAGACTGAGTGATGGCAATGGGTGTTTTCAAGTAAAATTAAGTGTATGCATAAGATACATAATTCATTTTTTCTTGATATGCCATAAAGACAGACAAAAAAAGTTAGATTAAATTAATAAGTTGTAAATGTACACTAATTTTAAAGATGTGACAAAACTTGGACGTCAGAAAAAATGAATTAGGATAGTAGTTTCCTTCACTTAAAAAAAAAGGATTTCTTTCAAGAGCAAATATATCATTCACTGTTTGACAGAGATACTGGAGGCAGTGAAAATTAACATTTTAGGAGCTACTTTCAAGTGAAGAACAATTAAAAGCAAAAAATTAAAAATCTCCTTTGAGGTTGTAATTTAAGTCTGTGAATATATTATGCAATAACTTAATACAACTGAGAGAATGGTGTGCTCTGTGTTTTGAGCTTGTGCTCACCAGTGGACATTTAGTATATATGTGGGTTTGTGAGTAAAACACCAATAAATGGCAGCAGAAGTTGAAACTGGTGGCTGTGACCACATTTCAGTTTTAGGATGTTTACTTCCTTCTAAAAGTGTTAACTACACATGACTTTATATTTAAATTAAATAAATGTTAAAGGTTAAAATTTAGAAATTTGAAAGATTTTACATTAAAGCATAGATTTCTGTCTCCTATGGAAAAAACCCAAAACCATAGGATGACATAATTATGGTCTGCATCCTTACCTGAAAATGAGTAGGTGGAGTTGTACAATAGCATCTAGTCCATGAGATAAGTCTCATGTGTTATTGTTCACCATGATTTTCCCCATTCCTACTGTTGAATAGATTCCCGTTGTATATCAAAGCCTCATATGTGTCATCATTCATCATCTTAGAGCAGTTCTGTTTCACTAATTTATCTATTTGTCCTCTGTATTCATTTATGGAAATTCCTGACATAGCACATTTTGTGCTTTCACATAGCCTATAAGAGAATTCAACAATTCCATCTGTACGGGGCATAAATTGGGAAGCTCTTGTCATTAGTATTTACTTATGGATGAAATATATATATTTATATGTATTTCCAAAAGGTCAGTGAAACCTTGGCATTTGAAGCATGGAGAGATTAAGATATTACCGTATTGCTGGAACCTGACAAATAGTTATGGATTAATTATCAAATTGGCTTTTTGTCACTGGTCATTCTAAGGTCATATAGCAACAGGATAAATAATATTGTGTTCCTTCACTCTCATATTTTCACTACTGCTTTCCCCTGATTTTAATTTACTAAATAAATAACATTAGAAAAGCCAGAACAAACAAGAAGAAAAGAGAAAAAGAAAAGAAAAAAGAAAAAAGAAAACTGCCAAACAACTCTTATTTTATTACCTTTATTTTTCATCAGCATTCATATTTTAATACCGATAATTGTAATGTGGTCATAATTTTGCATTTAAATTATCCATATTTTTAAAACCTACCATGCTTTCAACACTTAATTAACAAATTTCAAATGGGCAATTACTATGTCACAATATCTCCTAGGAACTAAGCATAAAAGCATGAACAAACCACTCTGTCTTCACTTAACTGGCATTCTAATGGGGAAGACACACAATAAGCAAGGCAGATAAGTCAATTACACAATACATTATTTTTTTTATTGTTGTTGTTGACTATATTCCCTATATTGTACTTTTCATCTCTGTGAATTGTTTATTTTATAACTGGAAGTTTGTACCTCCTCCCTCCTGCCCCTCCCCCCTCAAGAACCACCAGTTTGTTCTCTGTATTTATGAATCCATTTCTAGTTTTTTGTTTGTTCATTTGTTTTTTAGATTCCACATATGAGTGAAATCACATGGTGTTTGTCTTTCTCTGACTTATTTCACTTAGTGTAACACCCTCTAGGTCCATCCATGTTGTTATAAATGGCAAGCTCTCATTCTTTTTTATGTTTGAATAATATATATATCATATCTTCTGTATCCATTTATCTATTGATGGAAAGTTAGGTTGCTTCCATATCTTGACTATTATAAATAATGCTACAATAAACATAGGCTAGGATGCATATAACTATTCAAATTAGTGTTTTCCTATTTTGGGGGTAAATACCTATTAGAGCAATTACTGGATCATATGGTATTTCTATTTTTAATTTTTTAAGGAACCTCCATACTGTTTCCACAGTGATTGCAACAATTTACATTCCCACCAGCAATGCACAAGGTCCCTTTTCTCCACATCCTCACTTGTGATTTCTTATCTTTTTGATACTAGCCATTTGACTGGTGTGAGGTGATATCTCATTGTGGTTTTGATTTGTATTTCCTTGATTAGTGATGATCCTCAAAATCACTGTTAGCCATCTATAGGTCTTCTTTTTTAAAAAAAATGTCTGTTCAGATCTTCTGCCCATTTTTTAATTGGATTATTTGGGAGTTTTTGGTGTTTAGTTGTATAAAATCCTTATATATTTTGGATATTAACCCCTTACTGGATATATCATTGGCAAATATCTTCTCCCATTCAGCTGGCTGCCTTTTCATTGTGTTGATGGTTTCCTTCACTGACCAAAAGCTTTTTATTTTGGTGTAATCCAAATAGTTTCTTTTTGCTTTTGTTTCTCCTGCCTGGAGAGACATATCCATAAATACATTGCTAAGGTCAATATCCTAGAGACTACTGCCTATGTTTTCTTTTAGGAGTTTTATGGTTTCAGGTCTCACAGTTAGGTCCTTAATTCATTGTGAGTTTATTTCTGTGTATGGTGTAACAAAGTGGTCCAGTTTCATTTTTTGGCATGTAGCTGTCCAGTTTTCCCAGCATTATTTATTAAAGAGATAGTCTTTTCCTATTGTATATTCTTGTTGTGGATTAATAGACCATATAATTGTGAGTTTATTCCTGGGCTCTCTGTTTTGCTCCATTAATCTATGTATTTATTTTTATGTCAGTATCATACTGTTTTGATTACTACAGGTTAGTAGTATATCTTGAAATCTGGAACTGTGATACCTACAGCTTTGTTCTTTTTCAAGATTGCTTTGGCTATTTTGGGATCTTTTGTGGTTCCATAAACATTTAAGGATTATTTATCCTATTTCTGTGACAAATGCTATTATTATTGCATTGAATCTGTAGATTGCTTTGGTTAGTATGGACATTTTAACAATATTAATCACTGCAATCCATTAACATGGTTTATCTTTTCATTTGTGTCATCTTCAATTTCTTTCATCAGTGTCTCATAGTTTTCAGAGTACAAGTCTTTCACCTCCTTGGTTAAATTTATTCCTAGGCATTTTATTTTCTATGTTAATTTTGTATCCTACAACTTTACTGAATTCATTTTTTTTGTAAAAATATTTTATTTATTTATTTGAGAGAGAGAGCAGGAGCGGTGGGGAGGGGCAAAAGGAGAGGAAGAAGCAGACTCCCCACTGAGCAGAGGGACATCACACAGAGGTGGGCCAATCCCAGGACCCTGGGATCATGACCTGAGCAAAAGGCAGATGCTCAACTGACTGAGCCACCCAGGAGCCCCTTTACTGAATTCATTTATTAGTTCTAATAGTTTTTTGGTAGAGTCTTTAGGGTTTTCTATATATAGTATCATGTCATCTGCAAATAGTGACAGTTTTACTTCTTCCTTACTAACTTGGATGCCTTTTTTATCTTTTTCTGGTCTGATTGCTGCAGCTAGGACTAGTGGGGAAGACACACAATGAGCAAGACAGATAAGCCAATTACATAATGCATTAGATTAGTTTTAAGTGCAGAAGAGAAAAACATTAAGGGAAGGGTGATATAAAATATAAGAGCAAGAATTAAAATTTTACTAAGGTTGATCAGAAGCTAACTTTTAATACAAAGCTAACTTTTGAATCAAGATCCAGTGGAAGTGAAGGGCTTAGTTGTACAAATAATACCTAATTAAATACTTGTTTAATATTGTCACATATTTTGTGTTTTTTTCATTTTGTTTGTATTAATTTACCAAATTGAGCACTATAATTCATTTTGCCACACCAATATTTCTGGATTTTGATACTACTGCAAAATGTTGCAATTTTTTAAAAATGCACAAAGCCAACACAACAAAAATGTGTCTTCTTTTTTAAAAATTCATTTACCCATTAGAGAGAGAAAGAGCATTGTGTGGGGGGGAGGGACAGAGGGAAAGAATCTTCAAGCAGACTCCCCACTGAGCACGGAGCCCTACACAGGGCTCAATCCCATGACCCATGAAATCATGATCTGAGCAGAAACCAAGAGTCGAATGTTCAACCGACTGAGCCACCCAATTGCCCCAACAAAAATGTATCTTAACCGGGGTGACGATAAGGTGGTTAAATACATACGTAACAAGTTTTTGAGCTGAAGTTTAAGATCCGTGCACTTTATGTATGTTACACCAACACAATAACTGGTACTACTACTTCTACTACTACTACTGCATCTCCATTAAAACCCTTCTATTACAGTATTCTCTCTGACCACTACCCAGTCATCCAAATTTTCACTTTGAGCATTTATTAAATCTCAGGCATGTATGAGAAACTCTACGTTCATTATTTTATTTAATATTTATTAAAAATCTTTGAAACTGACAGGGTTATCCCTAGTTTACAAAATAAGATGTTTAAGATCTAGATGTTAAGCCACTTGCCCAAAGTAACAAAATAGAGGCTACTGCCAAGGATATAGTATAGGAAATAATACAAAATGACTTTCTTCACACATCTTTAATGTAGTGCGTCAGACAGTATTAAAAGTTCAATTAATAAATGCTTTTTAATTAGTTGCCAGGTGTCTTCTATGATTAGGACACATTTCCATGTGTTTTTTTTGTTTTTGTTTTTTTCCTTCCCGGGATGGGAAATAACTACATAAGAGAAATGATTCTCAAGCTTTTTTATCTGGCACTTACTCTTAAATTTATTGAGGATTCTAAAGAACTTTTGTGTATATAAGTTATATGTACTGATATTTACCACATTAGGAATTAAAACTGAGGAACTTTAAAAATATTTAAATAGAAATTCATTCTAAAATAACACTGTAACTCATTATATACTAACAAAAACAAACTATTTTAGTGCGAAATGTCTACATTTTCCAAAACAAGAACCCATGAAAATGGTGACTTTTTTTTTTTTTACATTTTTGGAAATCTTTAATGTCAGGTTTCTGGATTCTCTAAATTCTCATATCTGCTTCTGCATTCTCTGTATTTCAATATCTTACACCATGCAGTCTCTGGATATCTCCCTGGACATTCATAAAAGGATGAATGAAAAGACATCTTAGTATTATTAGGAAAGTAGTTTTGACCTCACAAGCCCTCTGAAGTGAGTGCCACACTGTAAGAATTGCTGTCCTGAGGAAAACTATGTGAGATGCTGAGGAGAAAAAAAGAAGGAAGAGAATAGTAAATATAACACTGGAATCAAAAGGGAATTTACTTGCTGTTTAGAGAGGAAGAGCTAGTGGTGTCAAGAAAATCTAGTGACTCAGTCATTAGAGGAAATCTACTATTGATCACCTATATCACCTTAGGTATATCACATAACTACTCCAGGGACTTTTAATATAAAATAAGAGATTTACGGTGGGGGAGACAAACCATGAGAGACTATGGACTCTGAGAAACAAACTGAGGGTTCTAGAGGGGAGGGGGGTGGGGGGATGGGTTAGCCTGGTGATGGGTATTAAAGAGGGCACGTACTGAATGGAGCACTGGGTGTTATACGCAAACAATGAATCATGGAACACTACATCAAAAACTAATGATGTAGGGGCGCCTGGGTGGCTCAGATGGTTAAGCGTCTGCCTTCGGCTCAGGTCATGATCCCCGGGTCCTGGGATCGAGCCCCGCATCGGGCTCCCTGCTCAAGTGGGGAGCCTGCTTCTCCCTCTCCCTCTGCCATTCTTTCCACTTGTGCTCTCTGGCTCTATCTCTCTGTCAAATAAATAAATAAAATCTTAAAAAAAAAAAAACTAATGATGTAATGTATGGGGATTAACATAACATAATAAAAAAATAAAAATAAGAGATTAAACTATAGTCTCAAGCTTCTTCTGTAATGTGAAGATTCTATCATTTTGCAAAATCAAGATATTCTTGGAGTTTCTTCCCACTGCTATCCTAAAGGTTTTGCATAGCAGTTGGAGGATATGTATAAGAACAGGAATGTTTGGGAGTGTAATTGGTCTTATCTGAGAAGACCTCTAAGATGGTTATTGCTCCTTGAGGACCAGAGAAGAGAAGATGAATAAAGAAATTTGGGATTCGCCATTGGTTCCCAGAATAGATGCATTTAAATCTCATGGGAGAGAATTCACTGGCAGGTAGAACAGAGCAATGGTGACTGAGATCAACCTGGGTATAATTTGAAGGCTCTTTGGTCATGGTCACTTTTGATCTATATCTACACATGGCTTGTATTTAGTTACTACTTTATATAGTTACCAGTTTACCTGAAATTCTTATCCCTTTTAGCCATATTTGTGTCTACATTTAGGATATATAACCATAGAAAATTATCAAAACAATGAATTAAACATTAGTACAGTCGTCTTAACTAAACTACAGACCTTATTTGAATTTTACCATTTTTTTTCCCTAAAATATTTTTTCTGTTCCAGCATCCAATACAGGATTTCATATTGTATTTAGTTTCCATGTTGCCTTAGTCTCCTCCAGTCTGTGACAGTTTCTCTGTATTTCCTTGCTTTTCCTGACCCCAGCACTTTTGATGAATGTTAGTCAGTTTGGGTTAGCCTGATGTTTCCTTGTGATTAGAATGATATTATGAACTTTTGTCAAGAATACAAGACAAGTAATGTCATGTCTTTTTTAGTAGAGTATATCAAGGGCACGATGTCAGTGTGTCTTATTACTGTGATGTTTACTTTGACCAACTAGTTAAGGTGGTATGTACTAAGTTCTTCTACTATATTGTTAACAATTTTCCCTTTGATAAATACTACTTTCTTTTACCTTGAGACTGCAGATATCCTTTTCTCCTCCCATTTTTGCCTACTGATTTTGGCATGCATCAGTGGATCTTGCTTGCAAAGATTATCACTGTGTTGTACCCATAATGATAATTTTGGACTTTCCACATTCCTTTTTTATTATCAATTGGAATTCTTACATAAGGATGAGGAGCTGCCATCTGTTTCTTCTCTCTCATTTATTTTTTTAACTACATATTTATATCCATATGAACTCATATATATTTATTTATGCTATGGGTCATAACCCAGTGCTATCATTATTTATTTTGTCACTCAGATTGTTCCAGCTTTGAAACATTCAGTTCCTTCAGGTTGGCTTCTGTGTTCTTTTGGCATGCTCTCATTTTTTTCCCCCAATGCTTCTTTAACTCCTAGAGGATATATTTGCAAATAAAAACTCTCACCTAATCTACTCTTTTAAGTTAAGTGACATTTTTACCACAAATAAGAAAGTCCCTTTTTAAAAGGAAACCCATCCTATGCAGAGTTTGCCAATGCTTGACAATCTTTCCATTTTAAATGATTCTGTTACCAATAACTAAGCAACTGTATCATCTATAAAGTCACATCTCAAAAAAAAAAGTCACATCTCCACATTTAACAAATAAAAGATTCTACCCTATTCAAAATTATCCAGTGAAGGTCCTTCTAGTGAAGTTTTACTCTGGTTTTTAAGCCTCTTAAAAACATAAGAGTGCAATATGTTTCATTTGCTTTGTAAAAGTTTTTTGACATTATAATAGAAGTTTTCCAAACAGATTTTTACATAAAAGTTTGAACAATAGTTAAAAAGAGAAAAATAAGTAAACTAAATTATTATGTAGCATGGCTGAAATATTATTTTCATTTAGATCTATGTCCCTTTATGGACTATCATTTTCAGTTGGCAAATAGCAAACCGCATAGAGAAATTAAGTTAACTCAGAACCAGACATTGGAGCCATTGTATCACAAAGCATCCAGTCAGTATTTTCAAATTACAAAATAAATTTAATCAAATTTCTCTCACTAAAATTATTGAAGTGTTATACCATTAAACAATATAACAGATTTTTAAACTTTTATTTAGGTCTTGAACTCACATTTTTCACATTTCATAATGTAAATAATATATTACAATAAAATCATACCTATAAGATTCATAAATATGCAAATAACAAAGTATAGTCACTTTTTAAAAATGGGATGATCAAAAATTTGAAAAGAGTGCTCCAGACTTACTTACACTATCTGGAAGGCTACCATTCTGTACATAAAATGTTACAGACTTTTGCTCTGTCTTGCTTATAACAAAGCCTACTATTTGTAGGAGCTACCACCCAAAAGGAAAACATTAAATTCAGCCCTTACTTGATCCCTGTGCCCTGCCAAGTTGTTTTCTGAGAATTGAGTATCTAGGAACAGATGGCAGCAGGAGGAAGAGGGGGCACCAGTCCTCCACCTGGCTCACAAATGAATAGCTGCTCCATTTTCTAGAGCTGCAGAACACAGGTTTCTGAGTCTGCAAATGGAAAATGTAATTTACAATATTATTCCAGGATGGTGAGAGTTTCAAGAGATTTCTGGGCAGCTACTGAGATAAAACATAAATTTGTTTTTTCTCTTTTTAAACCAGGTATGTTCATTAGAGCATCGTTCCAGTTTCTCAAATTATGTTGATTATCAGTTTTATAGTTTAGTGTTGTGAGCTTTTGTACTTTTGTTGTGGTTATTGTTATGTCTTTGATAGAATTTTAATAATAAAATGAGAGAGTGAGCAATTGTAGGAAGATAACAGAATATAACACTGGGAATGCATATTAGTGTTTTATTATTTTCTGTAAACATTTTCAGTATGTTTCTTCAAAGTTAATTGTTCAAAGACACTTTCTTACAAAAGCTTTCCATTGAGATTATCCTAACTGCATTAAGCTAATTGAAAATATATACCAAACTGATTCATCTCAGTTAGGATTCAGAATATAAATGACACATTTTTTCGACATAGACTTTTTTTTTTAATGTTAGAAGTCACCAGCTGTAGGGAAAATATTCACACCAGAAATACCAAGAATTTATATAACATAATTCACCTTTTTTTAAAAAATTTCATCTTACCTGCTTTAAGAATTAATAAAGATGAAATATTTTTATTTCAATGAGCATTTCTCCCTTCAACCCCTTTCATCTTTACTTTGGTCCTGCAGGGTGAAAAATGCTTTGAGCTATGTTATAGATCTCTGAACTTCATAGAAGACTGATATTACATCATCCTAATGAGAAATCCACTCCAAATATCAAAAAAGCATAGAAATATATCCCAGGAGAAAACTCCAGATACCCAAATTACTTCAAGTTGGGCTGAAGAGTAATTCAATTAAAAATTTTGTAGACCTCTATTAAGAGAATGGCCTGGACTATTAGTCATCATTTGCAGGTTCTTCCTTAAGCAAAATAAGAAGTTAGGAGTTTGTTTTAGGTAGCTTCCAATTTCTCCTTCAGTATTTTTGTTTGTTTGTTTGTTTGTTTTAATCTAGATGTCCAGTCCTCTGCAGATCCCCTTCCAGTATAGCTTTTTCACAAGGAGAAAATAATTAAAATAATAATTAGAATTAGAATAAATATTAAAAAAAAATTAGAACCAGTTTGTCTTACGATATTGAATTAGAATTGATTTAGCATTTATTTGAAACCCAATGTCACATTTATTATATCTCTGCATATCTACAAAAGCTCTGCTTTGGACATTTTACTATCAAATTTTAATAGGAGATGGGGTTAAAACTCAAAAAGCTTAAACAACTTCCTTAAAGTTGCAGTGCAAAAAATTCCCAGATCCAGAGGTACATACAAATTTAAATCATCTTTCTCAAATTCTAGAATATATTGTGACATCATTTTTCCTCAAAAATATTTTAGAATATTTCAGAGTTTGCAGGCTTTGTTTGGTTTGCCCTCAAATCATGTACATAGCATTGACAAAATGTGTACACTCTAGAATCTGACTACTCAGGTTTAAACATCAGCCCTGACATTTGCTAACTATGTGAATTGGGTGAATTGTACTCAAATTCTCTGCATCTCAATATGTTGAACAAGAAAATGTGCACAAAACGTAATATCCATTCAAGGATTTACTAAGAGAATTACAAAGTAATTTATGTAAAATATTTAGCACAATACCTGTCACAAAAAAATCACCTAAAAATCTTTGAGTTAAATGATTTATTAAACTGTAAGCTCCAATAGAGCTAAAGAAATGTTTTTTAACTGCTATATCTCTATAACTTCACCCCGCCCAGTCACTGGCACAAAATAAGAAACTCCGCTTTGGGGCACCTGGGTGGCTCAGTTGGTTAAGCAACTGCCTTCAGCTCAGGTTGTGATCCTGGAGTCCCAGGATCAAGTCCCACATCGGGGAGTCTGCTTCTCCCTCTGACCCTCTCCCCTCTCATGCTCTCTCTCACTCTCTCTCTCAAATAAATAAATAAAATCTTTAAAAAAAAAAAAGAAACTCAGCTTTGTATGGAATAAATGAACAAATGAATTAATGAATCAATGAGTGAATGAGTGCAGTGTCTTATCCAAATGACTTGCTTGTTGAAAATAATAATAAAATTACATGAGATTTTGATTGATTCATTGTCATGAATCTGTTCCAGATGCTTGAAACATATGGATGTTCAATAAATACAACTGAAAATGCTGAAGCCTATGTTTTTCATGAAGAGTCAGCAGGTTTTCAGTAGGGGTATTTCATTATTAAGCCCTGTTACTTTCTCTTTCACCTGTTAAAGACATATGTCAGGGAAAATATAAGACTTTGAAAATTTTATTGAATTTTACTCATTACACCTGCATGCAATAGAACTGGTTGTGTCTATAATCTATGAACCATTTTTACGATGCTGGTTAATGGGGCTTTTTTTTTTTTAAAGATTTTATTTATTTATTTGACAGAGAGAGACAGTGAGAGAGGGAACACAAGCAGGGGGAGTGGGAGAAGGAGAAGCAGGCTTCCCGTGGAGAAGGGAGCCCGATGTGGGGCTCGATCCCAGGATCCCGGGATCATGACCTGAGCTGAAGGCAGACACTTAATGACTGAGCCATCCAGGCGCCCCTGATGGGGCTTTTATAAGACCTATACTTTAACATCACTTGAGTGTCAATGTCTACAGGTATAGTGTCCTAACAAATCAAATAATAATGTTAGGTGGTGTGAAAGATTATATATTTTGGAAACCCGCCTTTGTTTAATTTTTACCTTGATTACTCAAAATTAATTTTGAATAAACGGGATGCATACCAGCCTGTCACTATGAATAAACACATTTTTGCCAAGCTTATGATATAATTTTATTGTTATATACAAGAATGACATCATTGGGCAATTGTCTAATCAAGGATTCCCAAATAGTTCCTCAATAATAAAATCAACATTTTTGACAAACATTACCTTAAAAGTTATTGACTTAAATATTTGATTGCAATATTGTAAATTAGTTTAAATCATAGACTTACTTAGAAGAACACTTTCTAAGAAATGTATCTGCTCAACTTTAGCAGGAAATTGAGTGATTCGGGAATGCTTAGATGAGCAGTAGAAAATATCTGCTACGAAAAACTTTAGACTGTAAATAGTGTGGGTGAATTCTGTGACATAGACTGTGGCGATTTCAATCATCCATAATTATTTCTGAAGACTACTTTGTCCACAAATGCTCTTTGCATCCAATTCTATAGTGAATCAGACTAGTCAGTCATTTACAACTGATTAGGCTCCTGAATTTGTATAGGAATATGATGGCTTCTTCTATTTGCCACTAATTTGTATAAATCCACTCCTAATCAGAAAACTTGCAACTTGTACTCCAGATTCTTGCCAAAGCACATAATCTGAAATCTCATCTACCCACCTTTTATGAAAATCTCAGGAGAGACAGAAAGTGTCAAAAACAATTGCTTTTAAAATATAGGAGGTGCATTCATTTATCTATATATTTCAAATTTTACCTTTAAGGAAAGTCAGGCTAAGAATGGTGTTGAAATTTTCGGCCTGTTGTTATAAAATTGCTTTTTCAGCTTATGTTTAACAGTGAGGAATATTGTTAGGAAAAGGAATATTTTTGTCATGGTTCATTATGCTATAACAGCAAATCTCTGGACCAAAAATAAATAAATTAATTAAAATAAATAATCAGTTTTATTATATATCATATATATGTAAACTATAAATATGTCTCTATATATAAAATAATAAATATTAATTATGTATATGCTATTTATTTATATATATTTCCTCTGAGCCACTTCTATGTTTTTTACTAATGAACTCATTGTATCTTATACCTTATCATATATATACATATTTTTTTTTGTCTGTTTATTTTTGTTTTCTGGAAGCTCAGAACCAAATTTGTAGCCCATGTCATCAAAAGCAAAAAAAAATTCTGCAAATATTTATTCATTAAGTTTACCCTACCTTTATCTTACTTTTCTACATCTATTTTTATTTTCCCTAATTTTTCATCTATTTAAATAGATAAATTTTCATCTAATTATATATATTTAATTATATTTTGATAAAAATTATATATATAAAACACATACACAAGCACATATCAGGTTACAAGAGGCTTTGCCATAACTCTGTTGCCTATGGTCTTGGCCTGGTCACAACAAAGTCCTTTAAGATTATCTAATACATATGTTCTCCAATTTTAAAGCTATCTGACCTCATAGTAACATTTAGTTCTCACCTTATCACCCAGGCTTTGTAAAAGGCACTTCCTTTGGCTTTCATGCACAGTGCTTTTCAGGATTTTCACACTTTTCACTCTTTTTTCTTATCCCTTAGACCTTTTCACAACTTCATTTGTGAGTTCTTCATTTTCTTATCTGTCAAGTGTTGATGTCCCTTTCTTCCTTTGCCATTTTAATGTTAAAATGGAATGATCACATCTATTTGTATAGTTCCAATCATCACTTGCTGATTATTTAAAAAATCCAAATATCTAAGCTAGCATCTCCTCTGTATTTCACACACAGTTGATTGTTGCCATAAAAATCTTAAAATCAGCATGTCCAAAATTAATCATGATCTTTCCTCTCCAAATCTATTTTCCCTCCCAACTTCCCTATCTCAATAAAAGGCCCCAAGCCTAGAACTAGAAAATCACTCTTAAATCAGCACTCACTTCACAAGCCATATTCAGTCAACTACCAGGTTCTGACACCTCCAAATCCTAAATATTTCCCAAATTTACCTTCTCTTCATTCCCCTCCACTGCTGCAGGTCAGGCCAATACCATCTCTCTCCAGCATTATGATAACATCCCCTAACCAGTCTCCTGGTCTTTGCTGAAGCCTCTTCTCAATCGGTTCTGCAGTCTGCAAATGGATGTGATTCCCCTGTGCGGCCTGAATGAGGACCTTGTAGTAGATAGGAACATGAAAGGGCCAAGAAATGGATAGAAGCCACTGGTAGAATGCACCTAGAGATGTAGAGTGATAGAAGACAATGCTGAAGAGTTTGGACCCAGTCAAAAAATGCAGGGCTTTATAGCCAGAGTAAGTATGTAAGCCTTTTATTCTAAGAGAAGTAGGATAGTACTGAAAGATTTTAGTGAAGTAAGCAGCATGATTATTTTTAAAATAAAGTACTGTGCCAATAGCAGAATCCACTCTGTAGCAGTGGTCTACAAAGTAAGATATGCAAGCTGATATATTAGAAGGAAAGAAAAAAAGTTAGAGCTACTATTTGGGTAGTCTCATTCTTTTAAATATCTATTTTTATACTTTTTAAATAACCAAAAGGCATATATTAAGGCATTGCTCAGAAATAATTTTCTCTAAGGATTAATGATCCAAAAAGTATGTAGATAATTTGTATAGATGGAGGGAAACCATTTAGGCAGCTATTTCATTAGATAAATGGAGAGTATCTCATATTATATTGGTAATGGCTAAGATAGAGTCAAATGGATTAATGAAAGAGATACTTAAAAAGAAAAGTCCCTTCCTCATTATGGTCTAAATTAAAATGGACTGCAATAACACCAAAACATTTTCTAGTAATAATAAACATCACCTTGACAACCAAAGTTTAGAAGGGTTAAGTTTTAATGATTTCATGTCTTTTAGATCATGCTTATTAACCTGCTTTAGGAGTCAGAAAAGACAGAAGAAAAAGAAACTAAAACCTGAAAAGCTTATAAAGTTAGTAGTAACCTCTTAAAAGAATTAGTAAAGTCACCTGATTCCTGAAGCTTACAGCAACAAAGAACAAATATGACAAAGTGCCAGTCTGGCTAAGCTCTAAATAATGACTTAGAGTTTGATAGTAGTAAACAGTCTTGTTTATTCCCTCCACAGTCCAGGTGTGAATTTATTTTTCTTGATGATTACCTTGAAAATCTACCAGCCATTTGTATTTACAAATGTTCTAATACATCAAATTGCTTAGGAACTTCAAAATATTCATAATATTACCCCTTTCTTTAGAATTCCTATAAAATCATCTTTCATTTGATATAAGAAAGTTATGTTTCTAAAAATTCCAAAAAGTGAAGAGATTTATTTTGATTTGTGAGCTATAGTAAGAATTTTGACTTCTTCCCAATCCCCTTTAAATCATCATGTTGATTTATGACATTTTTTAAAATTCAATTTAATTAACATATAGTGTATTATTAGTTTCAGGGGTATAATTTAGTGATTCATCAGTTTCATATAACACCCAGTGCTCATTACATCAAATGCCCTCCTTAATGCCCATCACCCAATTACCCCATCCCCCCCGCCCACTTCCCCTCCAGCAACCCTTAGTTTGTTTCCTAGAGTTAAGTTTCTTACGATTTGCCTCCCTCTCTTTTTTTATCTTCTTTTATTTTTCCTTCCCTTTCCCTATGTTCATCTGTGTTGTTTCCTAAATTCCATTATGAGTGAACTATTCCAATATGAGTGAAATCATCGGTATTTTTCTTTCTCTGACTGACTAGATCACTCAGCATAATATCCTCTAGCTCTATCCACACTGTTGCACAGTAGACTATTAGACCCCAGAATGGGAGAGGTTAGAGCTTTATTAAAACCAAATAACAAACTTAGTTTTTTGTAACATAATCCTGTATTATGGCAAAAAAGAATTCTATAAGATACAAATTCTTTATTCCTTAGAGTGCGCATTGGGGAAAGATGACCCACTGGGCACAAAAGCTACATGTTTTTCTGAAAAAGTTTTATATTCATCGCCTTAAGTTGGCCAGTATCTTATTTTTACTTAAAAGCTTTATATATTAGCTTCTTTCATTCATTAATCTGCTAAATAAAAGAAGCAAGATAAAGAAAATATTGCATTTTGTATAATTATAGTACTTCTGGAAGTACATCTAAAACATCATCTCTAGATCTTTTTCCCTTGTCTGTTATTTTGATGGGCTGAAAACTGCCTTTTAGGTAAGTTAAAGATTGAAATTTTATTTCATATCATTTTGTAGCCATTCTTCTCACTGTAAAAATGCAATACACTGAAAAATCAAATTTAAGATATAATTTTTCTGAATTATTTTCAAAACCATACTTGAAATTCATAATTATACATTTTCAGAATGTGTCATTTAATATTTGAAGAGTTTCTAATAATAACATATTTATAATTCTTATGGAAGTACAAAATCTAAGTATTAAATAAATTTCAAACTTCAGCTCTCTTTATGAAAATCAATATGAATGCAGAGATAAACTACATTTCAGTAACGGGCGAGAGGTTTGCCAGTGAACCTTTTCAAACTATTCACATTATTTTCTGATGGCAAAGACATCTCAAAAGAAGCATGATATGGTCTATGAATACCATCAAACCTCCTTGCTGTCTTACATTCAGCAATAGATGGTAGATTTGCTTTTTATGACAAGATGAATATATTCCAAATGCAGCTGTTATAAAAGTAGCTGACATTATGAGTAAGAAATGGGAAGAAGGGCATTTCTGTTGGAGCTAATTTAAGGAAACTAGACAGGCATCAGTTATTATTCAGAATAGTCAAGGATTATCTGAAAATCTAATATAGATTGCATTGCCACTACCAGTGACCTTTTACTTGCCATGGCTTCCTAGAAATGGGAGATTAAGTCAAGGAAGATGAAAAATAATTTGCTTACAGAATCTTGGAAACTTTCTTGAGCTCATGATGCCTGCCAGCAGTATAAGAGCAGGTAAAATAATGCCTCAAGCTCCAGAAAGTGTGTAAAATTTGAAAACAATACACATATGTAATATCTGCTTGTTCACAACATATCATTTTCTAGACCCTCTTCATATATCACTCATCATCATTGAACATAACCTATAGCTATCAAAGAACATACATTTAGAAGAGTGTAAGAAAGAGCTTGTTATTTCTGCAAATTCCAAATCAAAGATACTTGCCTACAAGTGGTGTTGGCCTTAAGGATTTTCACCCAGTATACTTAAATGATTAAGAAACTTAATTACATTTGCAAAATTCCTCTTCCTATATAACAACATAATCATGGGAGTAAACTATATTTTATTAACAAGTCTTCTTCATATTTAAGGGGTGAGGATTACATAGGATTTGTACACCAGGGAACAGAAATCTGTGGGTCATCTTAGAATTCTTCTATAGAGAATTTTACAACTGTATACTCCCTTTTCTTTCTTCCCATCACTTTTGCTATTTTCTTATATGTTGGACTTCTTTTTCAACTGAGAAAACTTCATACACAGAGTAAGTAAATATTTTTGTTCATATTTACCCCAAGGCAGAACATTCATATATGATAATAAACTCAAAGTAGTCATATTTTCTTAAACTCAGTAACAATGACATTGGGTACGTCATTTCCAAGGATGATCTATGGAGTACCCAGAACCCCAAATACATCATCTTGAGAATGACTTTGGACAAGTTTCTTGTATTAGTTTCGTGGGGCTACTGTAACTACCACAAACTAGATGGCTTAAATAACAGAAATGTATTGCCACACAGTTCTGAAGGCTGAGTTCAAAATCAAAATGTCAGCAGGGTTGGTTCCTTCTGAGGGCTGTGAGAGTAAAACTGTTCCATGCCTCTCTCTCATTTACTTTCTGGTAGCCTCAGGCATTTTCTGGCCTGTAAATGGTATCCTCCCTATGTACTGACATCATCTTCCCTCTACGTGCATCTGTATCCAAGATTGCCCTTTTTATAAGGAAACAAGTCATAATGGATTAGGGCCCACTCTAATGACCTCATTTTAACTTAATTAATTCTGTACATACCCTATCTTTAAATAAGGTCACACTGAGGTACGGGGGCGTGGGGTGGTGTTTAGGATTCCAACATATCTCCTTTGAGGAGACACAGTAAGTCCATAACATACCTCTTACTGGTATTGTGAGAGAATTTCCTACTTAGGTGAAAGTAGATAAAATGGGGAAATGTATAGTTAAAATGCAAAATTGGTACTATAACATAAAACTGAATTTATAAAACTTGTATTAATATAATGCCCACAGTTCTTTTCTTTGGTCCTGTAGTGTACAGAATCATCATCCTCTATAGTTAAAACAACCAGGAGAAAACAAAACAAGACAAAAATCCTCAAGTTAACAACTTCAAATTAGCTTTTTTTTTTTTAAAGGTTTTATTTATTTATTTGACAGAGAGAGACACAGCAAGAGAGGGAACACAAGCAGAGGGAGTGGGAGAAGGAGAAGCAGGCTTCCTGCCGAGCAGGGAGCCCGATGTGGGGCTTGATCCCAGGACCCCGGGACCATGACCTGAGCCGAAGGCAGATGGTTAATGACTGAGCCACCCAGGCTCCCCTTCAAATTAGCTTTAAATTATTACAATATACTAAGGAAAATTATCATTAGCATGTTAAATTTTTCTATTACAATACCTACTATAAGACCAGTTTTAACACATGCACACATATATTCGAGCATATTTGATTTACAAATATTAACACTTAAAAAATTTTTAAGCTATTGTCCCAAGTAAACAGTTTATTTATACAAGAAAGACAACTAGTTTCTCAAACAAATAGACTGTGTAAGTAGTGATTCACAAACATTAGGGGATGCACAGCAGCATTCCTGCTTCCCAGGAAATAATACTCTTTATCTGGTAAGCTTTGACCCCTACTTACAAAGGGAAAAACTCTGAGTCATTTGGTTGCAGTTGAAAATTTGTTAAGAATTCACTCTAATTTATTGCCAGCTTTGAGTCCTATTCCTGCGGTGTTTTCAGCTCCCAGGCTCATAATGCTACAAAACCCCTGTTGTTACTTTTACCTGGAGGAAGATGTTCTTTTCGAAGGATTTTTAACTAACATCCTTAACTAATACAATAAAAAGGAAATGAAAAATTATTAAAAGAAAAATGTACAATTTACTTTCTGTCATTTTACCCCCAGAAACGTAATATATATTAGTCTCATTCCATTCTGACTTGATGGCATCACTCAGAGACAACTTCAAGTTGAAGCTGAGTTTTCTAGCCTCGCTGATTTCCACAGTCCCTTATCCTCCAATGTAGATGTTCTACATTCATGTGATATGAACTATAGTTGGTAAAGAGAAGGAAGGAAGGGAGGGAGGGAGAGAAGGAGGGAAATATGAATTCCAGCTTTACCAGCAAGTATGATCAGGTGTGGCACTCCTGTCTCTGCCCCTTCTTCCCTGAGAATGCCTCCTTAGTCCTATTTTCTCAGTAGAATCCTTATTATTAATTAAAAATTATTCAAATAAAAATCTACTTTTCTCCATTACCCAGAAAGTTGCAGATATGTGCATTCTTGTCAGGTGAGTGAATCATTTAATTAAGCCTCAGGTCAGTTTTGGGAAATTTGATTCTCTAATCCAAATGAAAAGATAATATGTATCATGTGGGACTATCCTACTTAATGCCCTATATTTTTATGAACAATTTTTTTCCAGCCAATCCTGGAAATGTTAAAGGACTCTCGATTCAGGACCAGACATGATCTTTAATAAGTGGAGCAAATGCATCCTTGTGCAGTCCACAAATGGCAAATTAAAATGTTTCAAGCATTGTCAATGGATGTCACCTGATGCTGCCAGAATCCTCATTACTTTATTTTTCCTGACTGACAAAATTAGGACAACTTTTACTTGCTAATATATGAGTTCTGCCAGAACCATGTAGACTTCATAAACTCTCAGAGTAATTCAAAAGAGATAGGGAACACTTTGTTCCCCAAAACCTACAGATTTCAAAATGCCAGCTGGTCGCATAGAAACAGTGTAATTTCCTAGACATTACTCAAAAGAATAAATATTGACAATTTTTAGAAAGATTAAGCCATTGTTTCTTAAAGTATATGTTATAGTTCAAGATAGAAGCCCGATTTACTCAGACTCACCGACTCCTGGGACCTTGGGCTCTCACTCACCAGAGAGCCCTGGGTGCCACGATCACAGCCCTTTGGCTGAATATCCCCTGCTCTGGTAGCCTCCTTCACCAGAGGATTGGGTTTTGACAGTATCCATTGTGCCCATTGCGACAAGAGACACTTTAGTTCAAGCATGCAGGTCCTAGCCATCTAGAATGGATGGATGTGGCTTCTCTCTTCACTGAGAGTCTCATATGAAAGATTGCACTGTGAGTCGTAAGATCTAGTTTCTCAAGCAGATGCATGGGGGAAGTCAACTCAACTTGAAAGCATAGTGGAATTAATGTGCTTTAAGGCAAATTTTGACTGACGAGAGATAAGACGTAAGGAGGCCTAGCAGATAAATGTATCTCCCTTGTTTCTCCACAGTGACCCAGTGTTAAAAGGTAACACATGACATGTTTGAAGATGACCCACTTGATCTCACAAATGCCCATGTCTACTCATGAAGTTGTGGCTAGCTCAGTAACGCATCACATTGCATTTACTTTCCCTGCTAACCTGCCTCACTTCCCTTTCCCCATCACTTTTACTCCCCTGTAACTGCACCTCCCAAGAAATTATTAGTGTGTTTAAGTTTTGGAACATAGCTTCTAGAGGTGTTATTGCCTTTATTTTATAAATAAGGAAACTGCATTAGTCTGTTTAGATTGCTATAACAAAAAATACTATAGACTGGGTGGCTTAAATAACAAACATTTATTTCTCGCAGTTCTGGAGGCTGGGAAGTCCAAGATCAAGACACTGGCAGATTCAGGAGCAGATGAAAGCCCACTTCCTGGTTCATAGGTAGCAGTATTTTCTTACTGAATCCTTATGTGATACAAGAGGCTACGGACCTCTCTGGTGTCTCTTATAAATCCACTAATCCCATTCATGAGGACTCCCTATGACCTAATCACTTCTCATAGGCTCCAACCCCCAAAAACCTAATATTGGGAATAGTTTTATTTCAACTTATGAATTTGGGGGGAGAGGGGGACTCAACCATTCAGTCTATGGCAGAAATGTATGTAGAATGAGTCTAAATTGCAAGTAGTGGAAGATCAAGATGTCGGGGCACCTGGGTGGCTAAGTTGTTAAGCGTCTGCCTTCGGCTCAGGTCGTGATCCCAGGGTCTTGGGATCGAGCCCCGCATCGGGCTCCCTGCTCCACGGGAAGCCTGCTTCTCCCTCTCCCACTCCCCCTGCTTGTGTTCCCTCTCTCGCTGTCTCTCTCTCTCTCAAATAAATAAATAAAAGTCTTAAAAAAAAAAAAAGATCAAGGTGTAGAGTTTAAGTCCCTGAATTTCTACTTTGAGGCACTTTCCTTTACATTATACAGCCTTTAAATATAAATGAGAAAAATACAGTTTAAGCAAAAACCCAAATCAACTTGTGAGCCTTACCAGTCCAATTTATCATGTAACCTTAATCAAATTTACTGGAGCTATCAAAACTCCATTTTACTTTACATGTAAGCACCACCTTTTCCTGTTCTGTCAGCCGAGAGGGGAAAAAAAAATGTCCATGTACATCCTTCTCTTTTATTGATGGTGTAATGCAGTGTTCTTTCCTGACACAATGAAAAGGAAGATTGAAATCAGAGGGAGACAATAACTCCAGAAGAGAAGCAAGACTTCGGCCTTTTTTTTTTTCCTCCTAAGGATAATTCCTGTCAAGATCAGATAGCTTCTCCAGGATTGGTAGAAATGCACCCTGCAATACAGCTTTTAAAAGGAGTCTCATATCACCAAGATTCCAGAATTAATTAACTGAATTAGATAATTTACTCTTCTTGACAAAACATCCTATAATCCAATCCACATTTTTCTAGCCCTAACTTTGACTTTCACTAACAATCTGGTTAATAATCGCTCTAAATTCACTCTAATATTTACTGTTGAATGTCTTCTGCCTATATTCCTTATGCTAAATGCTGACTTAAATGTGTTGTCTGTTCTAGCATACAATGTCTGAAGAGTATTCCTCTGGTAGAACACCCATGATTTTATTTTAGATAGATCCAGCTTTAGGGAACAAGAAATATCTTCTAGAGTTTACTTGCTCTTGGGTTAAATCACAGCCATTTATGTTACTATTTGTTGGTCCAGTGACTTATTGCTGTGCATAACTGTTTTGGAATAAAAAAAAAATCACTTGCATACAGAAATGTCACAGATACATGTCCAGAGCCTTATCAAATGGCCAATATTAATTGATCCCCTATTACGTGTTGAGCATAGCACTTGGTATGAGCCACACTTTGAAGCCTGAATATTCAAAATAATATATGTGAAACAATAGCAAACATAAATAACATATATTTAAACGCTAAATGTTGTGTTAACAGCATTATTTTTTACCTCTATATTGAATACTAATTGTCATGTTCCTCTGCAATTGCCCGATAAACGCACTGGAAATGAACTCAAAGAGAAAGTTATGTTAACTTTGAAGTACAGTGTTTACCTTTTGAGACACAAGGTTTCATCTTCTGAAATTATTATTTTTGAAAGTATATGCTAAATGATCAGTACACCTAGTTACACAAAATCTTTGCCTAATGCAGTACTCTCTAGGATCTTATGTCCCCAATTCTTGATAGATCACATAATCATAATTCTAATTAAAATCAAAGAAATATTCTGGAGTCAAAATGCTTTAATATGGATATAGATTTTTATCCCAGAAACAATGTCATACTGTTTATAAATAAAATGAACTATATCAAAATGATGATGATGATGACAGGGGCTGACAATTTTATTTTGTACTTAAAAAAAAAATTTACCATGGGCATTAAAGTTAGGTCACCTTTGTGGGCTTTACTTACAGTTTCTTTTTGTTTGGTTAGTTGATTGGTTTTGATTTTTAAATGATTGTGATAGCTTAGAGTAGTAGTTTGTCCAAAAGTTTCCAATGTGCTTATAAGAATAACATAAAGAATCCTGTTGGATTCAGTTCAAATATTTTCCAAGAATATGTTCGGCCTTGACTGAAAATACTACCCGTTATAGTTAGTTACATGTGTTTAATTGACTGGGCCATGGGGTGCTCAGATATTTTGTCAAACATTATTTTTGGTGTTTCTGTGCGGATATCTTTAGATGAAATTAACATTTAAATCAGTGGACTGAGTAAAACAGATACCTTCCCTAAAGTACATACTCCTCATTCAGTCAGTTGAAGGCTTGAATAGAGCAAAAAGGCTTACCGTCCCCTGAGTAAGAGAGAATTCCTGCCAGACTGCCTTTAACCTGGGACATTGGGTTTTTCCTGTCTCTGATTCAAACTAAAACATTGGCTTTTCTTGGGCTGTGAAACTGTGGCCTTCAGACTGAAATAATACCCCCACTTTCCTGAGATGCCAGTTTGCTGACTTACCTGCAGATCTCAGGACTTGTCAGCCTCTATGATTACATGAGGCAATTCTTCAAAATAAACCGATCTCTTTCTCTCTGTGTGTATGTATATATTCATGTGTACATATATATAGTTAAAAAGCAAAACTCAACAAAGTAAATTTGAAGACCTAATTGGCTTTATGAAACAATTCATGAATCAGGCAGCATGCCATCTTACAAATGGAGGAGCACTCTGAGGTGGTGTTCAAAATGGAAGGTTTTTATAGAAGGGAGGGTGTGGCAAAAAAGTTTTTCAAAAAAGGAAAGAAAGGATTGTTCCAGGCAAGATCACCTTTCTTTAGGGGGGAAGGGAAGAGGACCTTATTATGCAAATTACTTCATGTTCCTTTGAGGGATGGAAAGGCCACAAATTACCTCATTGGTGCTGATCAGAAAATTCCTGACTGGTCAAGACTTACATTTCTGGGGGATGCTGAAACTGTAGTTAGGTTAGGTATTAAACCCAGGGTTGTTTGTTTGTTTGTTTTAAGATTTATTTATTTATTTGACAGAGAGAGAGACAGCGAGAAAGGGAACACAAGCAGGCGGAATGGGAGAGGGAGAAGCAGGCTTCCCGCGGAGCAGGGAGCCCGATGTGGGGCTCGATCCCAGGACCCTGGGATCATGACCTGAGCCAAAGACAGACGCTTAATGACTGAGCCACCCAGGCGCCCCTTAAACCCAGTTTTGATGACTTGGTCTGATCCAAGTGATGCCATATGGGCCTGTGGTTTTCTTTTGGATGATATATATGTTCTATTGGTTCGGTTTCTCAGGAAAATTCTGATGAATAAATTACTCCTTGGCTCAACTTTGAGAAACATTATGGTAAGTTTCTTTCTAAAACACATTCTGACCAGATTCATCAAATATTATACAAAGATAGTATTTTTTTCTCAATTGTCAATTAAAGCATACAAGTGTATGTTTAACTGACAATATATAACTGTTTCATAATTGGTACTAGAAATAAAATTCCAACTCAAATTCTTTGCATAAATAAGATATAAAATTATACAGAATGTGTTGCTTTAGTTGTATGACAAAAGCCTTCTAAACATGCTCAACTTCAAGTAAAGGTAAATTTATCTTAAAGTTCTTTATAAAATAACAATATTTTTAAAAAGTCATTTATTTCTCTGTTTCTATGTTATACAAGTATATTTTTGGTTTAAAAATTCCTTCTTCTCAGTAGTAAAATATTTATTTTTTGAATACCTATAAATTACACAAAATATTTTTATATCTCTCAAATAAGAATGCATAGCCATATGCCATAGGATCACAGTACAACTTTCATCAGCAATCACATTGCTCAGTCTCTAAATGTCAAATTATAATTGGCATTTAAGAAAATTGCTTCAGGATATATATCACATATCTTTTTAAATACCATTGGTATTTTTAGCCATTATTTCATTACTACTAAATTGAGTACTACTGTCCAATTAGACATTAATTACCAGTCTAAATATGGTTAATGTTCTAACCAGGATGTCACTAGGCATTTTAATTTTACTAAATTAAATGCAATGAAATTTAACTTTGCAGATTTCACAATTCAAATACTCCTTTAATTATAAAGGTTTATTTGAATGGAATAGAACAAATGCTCTCTAACCTTAAAACTCTGGTGGAATTAAACATGATATTTAGTGGAATCACCACAGGAGCTCGGGAGGAAAAGGACTGTTACGAGATCTTATAAAAAATCTCCCTCTCAACACCATACAATCTCTCCCATATTCAAACCAACCCCAGCTTCAACAACTCCAGCAACAAAAGGTTCTAAGTATTGTGAATGTCTTCCTTTTATTAAACAAAATATTCTCACTGTAATTTCTGCCATTTGGAGCACAGTAGAATAAATATATTATCCCTTTCGAGTAGTTGATGACAACTGCTCTATTATTCCCCTGCCTTACTCTCTCTAGATTACCTAGATATAATTCAGTATACCTTCATCGGTTTTGTTGCTTCCTCCCTTCTGGTCAATATATGTCCTTCTTATAATAGGGACCTCTGATATGAGAACGACATAATTATAAAGCCCCCTCAATTCACACTCTTTTTTAAACATAATAAACCATACCCTCTAAAGAACTATCAAAAACACCTATAATGGAAGAGATGGCATTGCCATCTCTTTTTGTACCAGAATACTTTTTTTTTTTTTTTTTTTTTTTTTTTTTTTTTTTAAAGATTTTTTTTATTTTTTTGAGACAGAGAGAATGAGAGACAGAGAGCATGAGAGGGAGGAGGGTCAGAGGGAGAAGCAGACTCCCCGCCGAGCAGGGAGCCCGACGCGGGACTCGATCCCGGGACTCCAGGATCATGACCTGAGCCGAAGGCAGTCGCTTAACCAACTGAGCCACCCAGGCGCCCCACCAGAATACTTTTTAAAAAATTAAATTCTAATTGTTTTAGAGCCTTCTATCTTGTAGGTAACATAAGATACTGGAGATTCATCCTTGTCTTAAATTTCTGCTTGTGTATATTAAAACAATAAAATGAGCACTTAATTTAAAACAAATAGGAAAATGGCAAAAAAAAAAAAAAAAAAAAGAAAGAAAGAAAGAAAAGGCAGTGACTTAGAGTGTCCTTTTAGGTCTACAAACAAATTTAGTCCAAAAGGTACCAGAGCTATGAAAGAAACTGACAAAAAGAAACAAGAACATTGAAACCATCTATTTTAAACATTGTTTCTCAACAAGGTCTGAAGGTCCTTGTGATGACTCAGAAATCAGGGTAGATTTCTCTGATATGAAAACATAAATACAGGGGCACCTGGGTGGTTCAGTAATTAAGCGTCTGCCTTTGGCCTAGGTCATGATCGCAGGGACCGGGGATGGAGCCCTCCATCCGGCTCCCTGCTCCACGGGAAGCCTGCTTCTCCCTCTCCCACTCCCTCTGCTTGTGTTCCCTCTCTTGCTGTCTCTCTCTCTCTGTCAAATAAATAAATAAAATCTTAAAAAAAACCATAAATACAACATTCAAAAATAAAATTGAGATAATGAATGGCATACAGTTTACTATAGAAAACAAAATTAAACTCAGAGAATAAAGAGATGAATCTGAAGTATAAAAGAGAAAGAGCTAAGAAATTCAATATATGAATATTACAAATTTCAAAGAGAGAAATGAACAGATAAGGAGACATATTTAAAGTAATAATTGGGGAACTGTTTCCTTATCTAAGGAAAATAGGTCATTTCTACAAGCCAAACAATAATAGAAGTACCTATGAAACATTTCTTACTGAATTATTTTAATTTCAAGATTAAGGAAATAAATCATGCAAGTGTCAAGAATAAATAAAAAAAGGAAAACGAAGGAACAACTGAGCAAAATGGCAAAATCAAGGCAAAAACATCAGCCTGGAGCACAGCTCTAAGATTCCAAGAGAAAAGAAAAACACTGTGAACTAAAATCCACATTATTATTCACATGTACAAAGTACAGGAAGATAGCACATTACTTATATATCCTCACCTCCAAATTCTCAGAGATATTTTTCAAGGCTTACTGCTCAGACCTCTATTCTGTAACTGGCTGATGAGATCTGAGAGCTTTGTTTCTAGTAGGAATCCCTCCCTCCACTATCCCTGCCCCTCATAAAAATTCTCCTTGAAGTATCCATTATAACAGATCTACCCTGTGCTGCTCTAATATGTTGAACTGTAACCTGAGGAATGTCCTCTCTCTAATTCTAGAAATTATTAGATAATATATTTCCAGAAAAGTTCTTCCTTGGATAATACATGTAAATTTCCTATTTTCCATGTCTTCTTGAAGGCTGTCTGGGAAGCTCTACAATGCTGAAGCATGGCTTTTGCCTCCTTAACCTCTTTCAACCCTACCAAACCTACCAAAAAAAAACATAAAATTTGTGATTTTTCTTTGTTTCATTTTGTCTAACTATGGAATTGCAGCTGCAAAAGAGATTATCTATCTATCCACCTATATCAATACTCATCTGTGTTCCTCAGCCTTTTCTATTTAGACATTTTAGGGTTGCCGCTTTTGAAAGGGTAACAAATTCTATACTTCCCAGAATGGCTGATTGTGAGCCAGGGCTCAATTTCATTTCTGACAATTGGAGAAATGACCATAGCATTCACACAGCAAATGGAGGGAGGGAACTAATTTCCACAAAAAGAAAAGTGAGAAATAAAATTAAACCCCTGGACTCACTAGGGCCAGGTCAAAGATTCATAAGCCACCAGCTTGCAGGTTAATGCCAGCTTCTCTCCCCTCCCCTGGGAAGGCTTCAGAGGTTGGCTGCTGCAGCAGTAGATAGAAAGAGAGCATTCCCAAGATGCTTGGCCCCCCAAAAGATAGCAGTTGGGAGTGCAGGAGTTGGAGTTAATAACATATCACATCCATTCATGTTATGTCCACATGGAGTAAACCCATATCCAAAAGACAGTACAGTTTGCCCTTGAACAACATGGTTTTGAACTGCACAGGTCTGCTTCCATGCATTTTTTTTTCAGTGAATACAGTACAATACTGTAAATTTATTTTCTCTTCCTTATGATTTGCTTAATAATGTTTCTTTTAAAGCTTTATTGTAAGGATACAGTATATAATACATATAACATACAAAATATGTGTTAATTAACTGTTTATCATTAAACTTATCAACAGTAGGCTATTAGTAGTTAAGTTTTGGGGAGTCAAAAGTTATACATGGATTTCTGACTGAAGGAGAGGTTGGTGCCCCAACACTGGTGTTGCTCAAGGGTCAGCTGTATTTCTTTTCTCTTTTTTTAAGATTTTATTTATTTGAGAGAGAGAGAGAGCACAAGCAGGGGGAGGGGCAGAGGGACAAGGAAAGGGACAAGCAGACTCTCCACTGAGCGGGAGCTCCACCCAGGGCTTGATCCCAGGACCCTGAGATCATGACCTGAGCTGAAGTGAGACGCTTAACTGACCGAGCCACCCAGGTGCCCCAAAGGACTAACTGTATTTCATTTGAATTTTAACAAAAGAATATTTACAAAATGTGTATTTTACTACATCTTTTAACATATATCAGGTACTTCAAAACATCTAAAAACATTAAATATACATTTTTTAAATACTTACAATTGTCAACTATATATACAGTAGTGAGGAAAAAAATATACACACAAAACAATAATTACAATATGAAAATGTCTTCTAAATATGAGCAGTCTGGCATAGAACCCTTTTTCTCTTACCACCTCCTGCTTCATCTCCTAACATCACGTCTAGAAGAGGTCTAACAATTCCATTTCCAAGAGTCATCTCCAGAGGCATTTCTTTCCTATGATTTTTTTAAACAAAAGGGCACTTACAAGATACGTGATTTTCTTTTTTTTAACTTTTTATTTAAATTCAATTTAGTTAACATATAGTGCATTATTAGTTTATTAGTTTCAGGGATAGAATTTAGTGATTCATCAGTTGCATATAACACCCAGTGCTCATTACATCAAGTGCCCTTATTAATGCCTATCACACAATTACCCCACACCTCCACACACCTCCCCTCCAGCAACCCTCAGTTTGTTTCCTAGAGTTGAGAGTCTCTTATGCTTTGCCTCCCTGTTTTTATCTTATTTTATTTTTCTTTCCCTTCCCCTATGTTCATCTGTTTTGTTTCTTAAATTCCACTTATGAGTGAAATCATATATTTGTCTTTCTCTGACTGATTATTTCACTTAGCATAATACCCTCTAGTTCCATATGTGCTATTATTGCAAATGGCAAGATTTCATTCTTTTTGATGGGTGAGTAATATTCTATTGTTTGTGCGTGAGTGTGTGTGTGTGTGTGTGTACCACATCTTCTTTATCCATTCATCTGTTGATGAACATCTAGGCTCTTTCCATGTTTTGGCTATTGTGGACTTTGCTGCTATAAACATTAGGGTGCATGAGCCCCTTTGAATCATTATGTTTGTATCCTTTGGATAAATGCCTAGGAGCGCAGTTGCTGGGGCATAGGGTAGCTCTATTTTTAACTTTTTGCAGAACCACCATACTATTTTCCAGAGTGGCTGCACCACTTTGCATTCCTACCAAAAGTGTAAGGGGGTTCACCATTCTCCGCATCCTCACCAACATGTTATTTCCTGACTTGTTAATTTTAGCCATTCTGCCTGGTGTGAGGTGGTATCTCTTTGTGGTTTTGATTTGTATTTCCCTGATGCCAAGTGATGTTGACCATTTTTACATGTGTCTGTTATCCATTTAAATGGCTTCTTTGGAGAAAGTGTGTCCATGTCTTCGGCCCATTTCTTAACTGGGTTTTTTGCTCTTTAGTTGTTGAGTTTGGTAAGTTCTTCATAGATTTTGGATGCTAGCTCTTTATCTGAAATGTCATTTGTGAATATCTTCTCCCATTTAGTAGGTTGCCTTTTAGTTTTGTTGATTGTTTCCTTTGCTGTGCAAAAGCTTTTTTATCCCAATGAAGTCCCAATAGTTCATTTTTGCCCTTGCTTCCCTTGCCTTTGGCAATGTTTCTAGGAAGAAGTTGCTGTGGCTGAGGTCGAAGAGGTCAAGGATGTTGCTGTCTGTGTTCTCCTCAAGGATTTTGATGGATTCCTATCTCACATTTAGGTCTTTGATCCATTCTGAGTCTGTTTTTATGTGTGGTGTGAGGAAATGGTCCAGTTTCATTCTTCTTCATGTGGCTGTCCAGTTTTCCCAGCACCTTTTGTTGAAGAGACTTTTTTACATTAAATATTCTTTCCTGCTTTGTCAAAGATTAGTTGACCATGGAGTTGAGGGTCCATTTCTGGGTTCTCTATTCTGGTGATATATGTGTCTGTTTTTGTGCCAGTACCATACTGTCTTGATGATGACAGCTTTGTAATAGAGCTTGAAGTCTGGAATTATGATGCCTCCACCTTTGGTTTTCTTTTTCAACATACTTTGGCTATTCAGGGTCTTTTGTGGTTCTATGTAAGTATTAGGATTGTTTGTTCCAGCTCTTTGAAAAATGCTGATGCTATTTTGATAGGGATTGCTTTGAATGTATAGATTGCTCTAGGTAGCATGGACATTTTAACAATATTTGTTCTTCCAGTCCATTAGCATGAAATGCTTTTCCATTTCTTTGTGTCTTCCTCAATTTCTTTCATAAGTTTTCTGTAGTTTTCAGAGTACAGATCTTTTACCTCTCTGGTTAGGTTTATTCCTAGGTATCTTATGGTTCTTAGTGCAATTATAAATGGAAACAATTCCATGAGTTCTCTTTCTGCTGCTTCATTGTTAGTGTATAGAAATTCAACAGACTTCTGTGCATTGATTTTATATCCTACAACTTTGCTGAATTCCTGTATCAGTTCTAGCAATTTCAAGGACATGTGATTTTCTAATTCTACTTATCGTATGTCCTTAATCATTTTACACACAGAATATCTAGATGTGGCAAAGTAAGTTTTCTTTTAAGATGTTGGGAAGAAAGTTGAGAAAATTCTTTTTTTATTTTGTATTATTTATGAAACCTTGTATAAATAGCCAGTAAATCTTCCCAAAGGTGATGGGTCATTTTCTATTCTAAAGTCAAGGTCTGGTGTAATGGGCCCTAGGGCTGCTGCTCTCAGGTCACAGAGAGGACCAAACAACCTCAGAGTACACAAGCCCCTAGTCCTCCAGGAAGGAGCATGGTTGGCCTGGGCAGGCCCAGAGTCAGTAGTCAGCCTTTGCCATGGGAGGTTCCTAGGGATGTGGATGTGGGCTTTGCTCTGCCGCCCACCTGCTTCCTGCGGGAGGGAAGTCCTTTTTTTTTTTTAGTTTTCCAAATAGCTCTTAGCTAAATGCAGAAATAACTATTACAATAACTGGTTGTTTACAATTTAAGTTTTATGATAATATCAAATATCAAAATACATGGAATATCAAAGTGAGATATGAATATCAAGATTAGATCTTAAAGCTCTTAGAATGGAGAAACTGAAAGTCTGATTATACCAATTACTTTTTTTTTCCTGATAACACCAATTATTGACAAGGATGAGAGAGAGGGAGAATTTTAATACTCTATTGTGGAAAGTGCAAACTACAGCAATCACTTTGGAAAGCTAATATGTAAACCTCTATTAAAGTTAAAAATATATATGCTTTATGATCAGAAATTCCACTTTGATATTTGTTCCTTATATGAATCCTTTACACAATAAATAAAAAGCTACGTACAAAGATGCTCATTGCAGCAATCTCTGCTAAACCAATAAATTAGAAATAATCTCAAAACCTACGAATATTTGAATGCATAAATTACAGTATATTCATACAATGAAGTGCTATAAAGAATGCAATTATTGAATTAAATATATATGTATAAACTGGATTATACTCAAAAATCTGATGTTAAATGGTTGCAACAAATTGCAAAGTGCTGTTTTTTTTTTTTTTTTTAAAGATTTTATTTATTTATTTGACGGAGAGAGACACAGCGAGAGAGGGAACACAAGCAGGGGGAGTGGAAGAGGGAGAAGCAGGCTTCCTGCAGAGCAGGGAGCCCGATGTGGGACTCCATCCCAGGACCCTGGGATCATGACCTGAGCCGAAGGCAGTCGCTTAACCAACTGAGCCACCCAGGCGCCCGCAAAGTGCTGTTTTAATATAAATTTTAGTAACATATAAATCAATATTAATTTGTATCTTAGCCTATGCTGGCTAAAGTGTAGGGATATTATGGGCAATGAGGGATCACAAATACATTGAAACATCAGGATAGCAATGACTTCACTGGACATAAAGGAGATTCAGAAAGAATCCAGAGAAACATGTCTATTTGTAATGTTTATTTCTTTAAAAATATCTGTAGTGAATATGGAAAAATAGTTTGTATTTTTTAATCTGAGTGATATTTGCTTGGTGTACATTATTCTACATGTAACTCTTTTGTATCTTTGAAGTATTCCAATAACGAGAAAAGACTTCCTTGTGTAGTATGGGCAGCCTCTGTAGAAGTGTGACTTGTGGGCTTCCTACAGACGTGTTCCAATATGTCTTCTTCTGAGGATGACTTTACTTTCTGGCTTTGTCTTCCCTATTAGGAGTCCTAGACATCGTAAGACAGATTCTTCAGTTTCTTCAGAATCAATTGTCCTATTTTAGCCTTAGGGTAAATAATATCTGCCTAAAATCAGAAATGCTAAGTCCCAATATGAAATTGACTTAAAAACCAATGAAAAGTGTCCAATATGAAATTTAGGTTCTGGCCTATGTTTAATACTTATTTTTATCCATACCTCATTCCAGGTTGTTTGGATTTTAGGGTCTCTGAGAAGTCTATGGGGGAGTTTTATATGTTCTTAGCAATTTCCTGATTCCCTCAAGGCCTCAACTTTTAATTAATGAAAATATAGAGTAATATAATAGCCAAATCCATATCCCAGCTACAGAGTCTAAGAACAAATCTACAAAAATTCAATGTCCTTAAAACAGAAGAAACTTAAAAAGTTAAGACTGAAATTTCAGATATTGTGGAAGATTCATGACTCAGCGTTCATCAGAATTTTCATCTGTACTGTGTTGGTTATCATCTCTTCCTGCAAACAATTCTAGCTTAAAAATTTTTTTTAGAAATTATCTGAAACCGGGGCGCCTGGGTGGCTCAGTCATTAAGCATCTGCCTTCGGCTCAGGTCATGATCCCAGGGTCCTGGGATTGAGCCCCGCATTAGGCTCCCTGCTCCGCGGGAAGCCTGCTTCTCCCTCTCCCACTCCCCTGCTTGTGTTCCCTCTCTCGCTGTGTCTCTCTCTGTCAAATAAATAAAATCTTTAATAAAAAAAAAAAGAAATTATCTGAAACCATGGCAAAGTAAGACATCACATAGAAGAAAATGATATCATAAAATACTACATTTTAGAAATTTAAAACCCAATAATCAAACTCCTATGTTACAAATGAAGACATTATATTTCAGAGAAGTCAAGTCATGTTCTCAGGATGGCCCAGGTAGATAGTTGTGGAACTGAGATTACAACATCTGTTAGGTCTCCAGGATCTCCTGGTTGCCAGCTTGCAAATAGAAAACTGGCCCAAGTAGTTTATTTGCTGTTTGAACATGTAGATTAACATTTACCTTCAGGTATTTGTAATCTCTTCTCCACTTATAACTGCAAGTGCAATTATCAAGGACATGAAATTCAGAGAAGTAAAGTTACATGCTGATCTCATTCCATACTTAACCACAGACAGAAACCTGTCAGCACTAATAGCAAGTGATAGAAATTCCTGAAATTAAAAGGGAGTACAGGAAGCCTTTTATGTTTAGAACACACATTACTCAAGAATTGGCTGCATCCCATCCCAAAGTGGATTGACATTGTAGCTCCTCATTAATTGATTTCCCAGAATATTTTGTAGGAGATGTGTTACTATCCCCTATAAATGCCCCTAATGTTTTCCATGCATGTCAGTTAGGAACTAAAAGCAAGTGCTTTGGGTCATTTAGAATACTCTGGGGGCTCATAACTCCTCTGACTGAAAAATTATAGTCTACATAAGTGTATGAACAGCTTCTGAAACCAACATAACAAAAGAGGACTGTTATAAAATCAACAAGTGCAACTTTTATACCACCACTTACAATATCTTAAAGCCCCAGACTGTAGTATGAATTATGGGGGAGCCAGATGATGTAACTTGTATAGTAAAAAAAAAAAAAAAAACAAATATGACTGACACTTCTTTTGGCCTTGGGGCTTTTTGAATATTTTGTTGTTGTTATTTTTGTTTTATTTTTCACTTGAATAAAACCTAGGGAAAGGCATGCAACTCACAAATATCTAGGAAATGGTTACATGTAAGATTACCATGTAACAAGGTCCGGTTTTCTAAATCACTGTCTTTTACTGGTTTTTGGCCCACCTACCCATCCAGGTTCAGCTCAAGAGACATCTTGAATCTTTCTCAGACACTACCCAACTATAATTTCTCACTTCTTAGAATAAAGGTGACATACATAGGGAATACCACAAACCGGCATTTGAGCAAAGCCTTCTTTAGTTAATTTCTTTTTTCAGTTGCATAAGCTCTTGCTTACCTTGGAGAAAGTATGAGAAATAGTATAGTACAGTACTTAAGAACATGAGTGCTTGGATTTAAATCCTAGGTATCTGATTACTGGCTGAGTAATTTTGGGAAAGGTACTGAAATTCTCTTTATCTACATTTCACTAAAGGTAATATGGAAAGAACAAAAATAAGTATTTCAAAAAATTGTTTCAGTGCTTACATCAGTGGATCTCAGGAAGGAATTTTGTTCCCCAGGAGACTTTGACAAATGTCTAGAGATATTTTTGGTTGTTACATCTGAGGATAATGGGGTTGCTACTGCCATCTGTTAGCTGGAGTGTAAGGACTGCTGAGCATTCTGCATGCACAGGACAAGCCCCCTCACTCCCCCTGCCCAACCCCAGACAACAAATAATTATTTGGCTCAAAATGTCAACAATGCAGAGAATGAGAAACCCTGGCTTAAATGAATCAATTCATATAAAATACTTAGAGCAGTGATTGGCACATAGTAAGGTCTCAATAAAGAATTAACAGATATTATTAGGATTATCTATTGCTCAGACCACTAAAAGGTTAACTAAAACATCTCTTCCCTAGATTCCCCTCTTCTTTGGTATAATTTATGCATCTCATTCCATTTTCTATCATTGGAAATCCCCCTTCTCTGTAAACATTTGGTTTTCATTTTATCCTTCCTTAGAATTAAATATCTTCTTACTAAAAATGAAAACAAAACAAAACTCTGTGAAACTCTCAATTTTGAAAAGGCTCAAACTTAAAGCATTAGAGACCAATGAAAGATATCACAAAGCCCCTTTTAAAGAAAAAACGGTCATATCCATTATTAAACTGAGTGATTGAGGCCTGATATGTCACAGCTTTCAAAACTGGAAACTCCATGTTTTCATGAGGAATAGGAGAGGAATATTAAGAGAGATTCGAAAATCATATTTAAATGTCTCTCCATGTGTTGAATCAACAGTTTTGCATGTAGGCTATGAGCCCTTATAAATCTGAGGTATTTCTGTAATTTGGACACTGATAAAAGCAAAAATATAGAGTACTAAGTCCTTTGCATATATTTCACATCATTGATCTCCATAAACATATTCAAAATATCAAGTGTCATAGGAATAACATGTCAGCAAATAACAGAATACAGTACAGTAATTATTACAGGCAACTGGCTGCAAGGCTGCACAAATGGAGAAATAATTTTCCTCAGGAAACATATCATGGAATATTCCAGGAATTATTCTAACGTTGATATGACTTCAATTAATCCTACAAACATTTTCCATATAAAAACTGGGTGCCTGCTTATATCACTTACCAGCTTTAAAAATAAATAAATAAATAAAGCATCCTCATCCACTTCCAAGAGAACACTGAACTATTTTTTATCACCAGATAAGACAGAATAAAAGGAATTAAGAATTCGAGTTGCATTTTGAGAGAATTAGGAATTGACTTTCTGAATATGATTGATGAAACACACTTAAATCATTAATTACATCATCACCCATTGGCAAAACAATCACCTAATGACTTAATGGGTGATTAAAATTTTGAAATAATCAATGTGGGACCAGAGCCTAGAATCAATCCATTTAATAATGGATCTTAATTTATTTCAAAAGTAAAACACAAACAAATACTTACTCACATTTTTCATCAAATCAGAAACAAGAAATCAAAGTTCATAGGTCTGTGGTATATATAGACATTGATTTCTACCAAATTGGACGTTGGAAGTAGCAGTACACATAAAGCAAACCTCTTAAAGTTGATTGTCCACATAGTGAACATCAGTGATTCAACATTAAAAACTTCCCACATCATAATTGCAAGTAATTTCTTCCCTTCTCTCCTCCTTGCCTCTCCTTCTCCTCCTTAATCCTTCCCTTACTTTACCTCACATCCTTTCCTCTTTCTCCTCTCCCATCCTTTTCTGAAATTGGACACAATATTCTCCTGTTTTTTTTCTATCTCATTTGCTTTTCTTTCTAGATTTCTCTTGCTCTCCTTCTACTCAATAGATGCCCAAACTTCATCCTCAGACATCCTCTCCCTTGGTGATCTCATTAAGCCCTAAGGCTTTAAATTCCATCTGCACCGTCTATATTTCCAAAATTATATCACCAGCTCTGACCTCTCTCTTAACCTTCCTCTTGACCTCCAGAGCCATCTATCCAACTGCCTATTTGGCTTCTCCACTTGGCATATATACTATGCATCTCAAATTTCACATATAGAACTCAAAAAACAAAAAACAAAAAAACCCAGAAATCTTGCCTTTGCTCAAATATATGTCTTTGTCTTTCTTCTGTTGTTCCCCATTTCAAAAAATGGTATCACCTTTGAATCAGTTGCTCAGACTAAAATCCTTAATTCCACTATTGCTCTTATCCTATATATGCAATGAATTGGCTGTAGTTGTCAGCTTTATCTTGAAAGTAACTGCGCTTCCTCACCCCCACTGTTACCACCTATTCCAAGCAAGTATCATTGCTCACCCAGACAAATACGATAGCTTTCAAACTGGTTTTCCAGCTTTAGTTATTGTCACAGAGATTTACTTAAAACATTAAGCTGATAATATTAACCTATGATTTTATATCCTGCTACTGTAATGATTACTATAGTTACTCTGACCTTCTTGCTATTCTTACCACTCTGTAAGCTCACTCTCACCTACAGGATTTTGCATCAGCTGCTTCCTTGATCTAGAATGCTTGTGCCCTAGGTTTTCCCATAATTGACTTTTCTTCATTCAGGACTCCATTTAAATGTCACCTGTTACAAGAAGTCTTCCCTTCATCTAAAAGCCTTCAAGTCTATTATACTCTCTTTCTTTACTTTACCTTATGTTTTTCCAAGTATTTATGTATTGAAAAGTGCTATCCAACATTTCATAAATAAATAATACTTGTATGCATAAATTATAGGTGTGTACTTACAAACATATGTGTATTTAAACAAATACATGCAGACACACATACAAATATACCATACATAAATAAACACAAGCAGATAAATCTGTATATACACAGATTTATGCGTAGGCACGCACGTGCGCACACACACACAAACACACACAATGTATATGTGTTTGTTTCTTTTTCCCTACTAGATGGTATGTTTTGTGAGAATAGAAACATTGCCTGTCCTGGCCAAGTCTTTATCTCCAGGGTTTACTAAAATCCTGGTTCATAGTAGATAGTCAATAAATATTAATTATTATTAATATAATAATCATGAGACATATGTCAGAACACAGAAAAAATTAAAACTGTGTTTAATAAAGGAATAATTAACAGCAAAAATCATGATGGATAGTTGTAACACACAAATGCGTGCACACAATTTTAAATGTAATATGGTTCTTTCATATAATGGAGTGCAAATAAGACATATTTTCATCTGTATATTTTTATGATGGTAAAATACACATAATATACAATTTACCATTAGTAACATATTTTTAATCTTTAAAGTTGATTGCAATAACTAAAAGCATGAGAATTAAAATGACATTTTAGTACAGCAGTGGGAAATATTAGAATATTTATTATGTACTAGGCACTAATACATTCAATTATAGTCTGCCAAAAATACATTTTGTTTTTTAATGTGTTTGAAATTTTATAAGATTTTTTTGTAAACTAAGAAACAAATTAAACTTCATTAAATTTTTAAAATTTGATGTATGCTATATTGTGACCACAATAAAACTAATTATAACAAAGAATAATAAAATTCCAAATGCAATCCACAAAAATCACAGTAAAAACATTTGGAAGTTAAATAAAAACAACCTTTTAAATACATTGTTGATATTAGCAGAACTTCTTCCATTACAGATTACTTAGAAAATAGGAAAACTGAAAAGAAAATCAAAATATATTTAATGCAAAATTCAAGTATTTTAATTATGAAATGAAAGAATTGCAATACATGGAATCAAGTTTTTAACCAATTAAAAACAGAATAATGAAATGAACATAATAAACGTGGGAGAAAGGAAATAATAAAGGCAAACAGAAAATAATTACAAACCAAGAAAAAGAATAAAATTGACAATTTCAAGAGCTGTGTTTTTTCCAAAAGGCAATCTAATAGAAAATAGCCACACATCTCCAAGGACAAGCTTCACTTCTAGACCTGATGTTTTCAGATATTCTAAGCTCCTCGATATATTGGAGAAAGGATTTATTAAATTGATTTGAAAAAAGTCACAGGGGAGAGCAATGTGTTTTGCCTCCTAGCCCACCACTACCACTTCGGAATGCTTTTCCTTGATGGAGAAATAAAGTCTCTGCATGCCTCCAACTACCTGCAAGGTCACCCTGCCCTTGAGGAGAGTGAACCAAGAAAAGTAAGAGAGATTTCTAAGTCTTTTGTTGCCACATAACAAATTTTGAAAGTTATTTTGGAGTTATAGTGCAAAATGGACTAATGGGATCTAACCACCCCAGCTTTCCTTTGATCCACATTAGCATACTTTATCCTTTTCCATTATTTTATTTTTAATCTATTTGTATCTTTAAACTTAAAGCACATTTCTTGTAAGCAGAAAAGGTTATCTCTTGCTACTTATTCAGTCAGACAATCTCTGCGTTTTAAGTGGCATGTTCAGACTGGGAGTCAGAAACCTCTTGCCCCTGGGGCAAACCTGACCTGTGGACCAGATCCAGCCAGCATACATGCAGTTACACATCACTTACAGCTGCGTTTGTGTTGTAATAGCAGAGTTCAGCTTTTAATACATGGCTTAAAGAGCCTAAAATAATTCCTATCTGGCCTTTTACAGAAAAGATTTGTTGAACCCTGGTTTACATTTATTATGATTCTTAAGATGATTAGATTTAAGTCTATAAGTCTTTTTGTTTTCTATATGGCCCACTGTCTTTTACCCTTTTCTGGATTAATTGAGTATTTTTATTATTCCAAATTATCTTGGCTTATTAGCTAAAGCCCTGATTATTATTTTAATAGTGTCTATGGTTTATTGAGTATATTCATCACAATATAAATTAAAGTGATATTACATTTCATTTATACTGTATAACTCTTGCAATAGTGTCCTTTCATTTGTCATCTGCAAGCCACAACTAATATCATACTCAGTGGTGAATGGTTGAAAGCTTTTCCTCTAAGATCAGGAGTAAGGCAAGGATGCCCGCTTTTGCCACTCTCTTCAATATAGTACCTGGAAGTCTAACCATAGCAATTAGGCAAGAAAAAGAAATACAAAGCATACAAAATGGAAAGGAGGAAGTAAAATTGCCTCTGTTTACACAAGACATGATCTTTTATAGAGAGAAAATCCTAAAGATTTAATCAAACAACTGTTAGAACTAAAAAATGATAAGGTTGCATGATACAATTCAACATATAAAACAGCAGTGTTTTTATACACTAACAAAAGAAATAAAGATAAGAAAACAAAGAAAGAAAATAATTTTATTTACAATAGCATTAAAAAACAATAAAATACTTGAAGATGTAACCAAGGAGATGAAAGATCTGTACACTGAAAACTATAAGGCATTGATAAAAGGAATGAAGAAGACATACATAAATGGAAAGATAGCCCATGTTCTTGGCTTCAAAGAATTGATATTGTTAAAATATCATAGTACCCTAAGCTATGTATAGATTCAGTGCAATGCCGAATAGAATTCTAATGGCATTTTATCACAAAAATAGAAAAAAACAATCCTAAAATTCTTATGGAACCACAAAAATCCCTGAAGAGCCAAAGCAACACTGAGAAAGAAGAACAAAGAAGAACATCACACTTCCTGATTTCAGACTATATTACAAAGCCATAGTAATCAAAGCAGTATGGTATTGGCATTAAAATAGACCAAAGAAACGGGATAGAGAGCCCAGAAGCAAACTCTCACTAATCATGTTTCTGATGGCTTTGCATTTATGTCTGCACATCTGAGGGACCAACAACTCCTTCAGTCTTTTCATACTGGCTTTGGTGGGGAAAGACTTTCCCCTAAAGGTGGCTTGCTGTGAGGGCACTGCTGGATGGGGTGCAGTGCAGTATTTCTGATTCTGAGGAGGGCACAGCAACATAATCTCCATGCAGCTCCATCAGCTGAAATCAGTGTTAGCAAAGACCATAGGCATCTTCTGTGGCCATGACTGTGGAGGTCTCTTGTATGGCAGTGATAGCTAGGGCTGTTGGGGTCCTCAGAGATGAAGGCTGCTAGGGTTCTCTTCCTTTTTTTCACCAATAGGAGGTAGTTCTAGCTGAGGGGATCTCTCTTGGCACCCTGTTTGACACACACATAGAGCGGCAGTGGAGCCAGGGTTCTGGAATCAGGTACATGTGAAACTACCAGGACCTGGGAGCACTTGCTTCAGCCGGAGACATGGCTGTGTACAGATCTCCTGTATAACCAGGGTCTGGGTTTCTGGGACTCTCCACAGTGACTCGGGTGGGGGGTGGAGGGGTGGGGGGAATGGAATGCAGCAGCAGCATGGGCCCTGGGAAGACAGGTAGCTGTGGTGTCTTGGGGCCAAAGAGCAAGGTGCAGTAGCAGTGTGGGCTGGGGATGGTGAGTCAAAGTCCCAAGTCTAGTATCAGGGTATAGTCACAAAATGGCAGCAGCACAGCTCTGTGATGGCCACATGTAGAGACCTGGGAAGAGGGATGCAGAGCAGGGGCACTCAGCCCAGGTCATTTTGGGTCAAAGTCATGACCTGCAACCTAGAGGTGAGGCTCAGAACAATAGCAGCTCCAGCCCCAAAGATGCCAAGGCTGTGGCACCCAGATCTCAGGGAGCAGGTCACAGCTGAGGGGCATATCACACTGCAGTGACAGCTTTAGCTACTAGGAGAAGACACGGAGCCAGGGAGAGCTGGAAGCTCTGTCAGCTGGGTTCAGTGTTGGTGAAGACTGCGGGAGTCCTCAGTAGCAAAGGCTGCAAATGTCTTTGGCGGTGATGCTTACTGGGTTTCTCCAGCTCTCCTTTTCATTGTGATTGAAATCCCTCTGAGGGCATCCCTCCTGATGGTTGAGCTCCTCTGGACTGGGGGATGGCTTAATATAGGTAAAATGCTTCCTGGGCTTTTCTATGAAGCCACCCTCTGGTTTTTTAGTTCTTCAGCATTTCTCCTGCTTCTTTATTGTAGCCCACATCTTTCCCAGAGCTATATGTCAGTTTTTAGTAGTTTATTTATTGTTTTTGTGGTTTTTGTGGGAGAAACAAGTGTTGGGACCTACTAATCCTCCATATTGTTGATTACCTCCTTCATTTAGGATATCTTACAGTATAGGTCTCTGGCAATCCATCCTCTTGGTATTCTTATATCAGAAATTTTATTTTGCCTTTATTCTTGAAACGTATTTCATTGGATATAGGATTTTGATTGACAGGTTATTTCTTTTTCTTTCAACACTTTAAGATATTGTTGCATTCTCCTCTGTCATCTGGAGTAGCTGATGAGAAAGCAGTTCAATGAATCTCATTGTTCTCATATACTTTTTCTCTTGCTGCTTTTACCTTTAGCTGTTTTCTTTGGCTTTTAGTGATTTTCCTATAAAGTGCCTTGGCATGTTTGTTTGGTTTTCATTAATCATATTTTATCATATTAATCATATTTTATATTAATCATGTTTCTATGGCAGTTCAAGCTGATTAATACAGACCTAAAACTTTGTCTTTAATTCAACATTTTTGTTCTCTCTGTTCTTCACATTAGATGATTTCTACTGATCTATTCTCAAGTTCATTAACTCTTTCCTTTATAACTTCTGTTTATATATATGTTAAATATATCCAGTGAATTTATTTCTGATATTATATTTTTCAAATCTAGAACATCTATTTGGCTCTTTTAAAAATATTTTATTTTCCTGCTGCGAATTCTTATTTTTTTTTATTTTTTAAAGATTTTATTTATTTATTTGACAAAGAGAGATACAGCAAGAGAGGAAACACAAGCAGGGGGAGTGGGAGAGGAAGAAGCAGGCTTCCCACTGAGCAGGGAGCCCGATGCAGGGCTCGATCCCAGGACCCTGGGATCATGACCTCAGCCGAAGGCAGAAGCTTAACGACTGAGCCACCCAGGCGCCCGTGGGAATTCTTATCTTTACATTTGTTTGAGTCATGTCAGAGGTGGTCTCAGTTTGTTACCTTTCCTCTTGAGAGTGTATTCCACTGTCTTTCTTCATATGTCAGATACTGCTGGATTTTATCCTGAGGTTGTGCTATTTTTCTCTGAAGAGATTGTCTCTTTTACTAGTCAATTATTTTGGTTGGATATGAGTTGCAAATTCAACTTTCCTTGGGTGGCACCTACAGTCTCAGCTCAGATCTTCTGTCCCTAGCTAAGGTAGTCTTGTTCTGTGAATGTATGATTTTGAGGACAATCAGAAATGTGGATTGACAGAAATTGTGTATTCTCCTCTCCTATTTATTTTCTGAGATGTCCCCATTATTTCCAGGGATCACAGCTTTCTAGATTTACTTTTCTAGTTCCCCAGGACAGAAATATTGTGAGTTTTTTCCCCATCAGCACCCACACTGACTGCACTACATGCCAAAAGCATCAGATCTCAGGCTAAAATCACACGACCTTGAACTTGTTTTCTTCAGCTCCTCTTTCCCAGCTGTGTACTCTCCATCCAGGTCTGTCTGCTTCTGTCTTTCTCTGGTGACTGTAGGTAGTTACCGTTGTACTATGTCTAGATATTGCAGATACTTACTCTGTCATGACTAGTGGCAGAAATTTTCTTTTATACAGCATTTTATTTCCTAATTTTAATTTTCCAAAATTTTATGTTATATGGAAAAGCAGCTTGTTTATTTATACCATTTAAGTGTATGTGATCTCCATAATTAATAATTATTTTGATTTGTTTTGTTTTTAACTTGTTATTTTACCAAAAAGTTATTCAGGAGAATGTTTTACACTGTTATTGGACATTTTTGTGTGTGATTATTTAAATTTATGTGATTAACTTTGGCTCTATGTCACTATACAGTCACAGATTATAGTCCATAAAATGTATAAAATTCTTCATTTGGAAATTTATTTTCTTTTAATTTGTGGATTAAAACAAATAAGTATTTTGCAAATGTTCCATAGCCACATGAAAAGAGTTTCTTCTCTATTGTTAGAGTTCAAATTATTAATAGATTAATATCATTAATAAAATGTTCAGATCTTTTCTGCTGTGTCAATAGCCATGTTAAATCTGTTAAAAATTTGGACTATTTTAGTGTTTCTATTTGATTATCTATGTCTTCACAAAAGTTTCTATCTATTTTATAGCCCAACATAATACATTTGATGAACACATACATTTGTGCTATAAAATAGAAAAGTACTATTAGGTAAAAGATTAATGACCCTATGAATTTTACATAGGATCATGTAATTTCTCATTTTTTTATTTCTTGATTTTTTCCCTGAATTTCCCTTTTTCTTTTTTAATTTTTTTTTTAAATTTTTATTTATTTATATTTGACAGAGAGAGAGAGAACACGAGCAGAAGGAGTGGGAGAGGGAGAAGCAGGCTTCCCGCCAAGCAGGGAGCCCGATGTGGGGCTCGATCCAGGACCTTGGGATCATGACCTGAGCCGAAGGCAGACGCTCAACGACTGAGCCACCCAGGTGCCCCGAATTTTCCCTTTTCCGGATATTGATACTCCAAGTTCTATTTTGTATTATCTGAGTATCTCAAGTTATTCCTTTTATTTTGTGCTTTTTAATATTCTTATTTCTCTTTATTGCTTTTTTGTCGTGATAAAAAATACTTAGATTTTGCTTTAAATTCAATCATCTTGATTTTGCTTTAGTGTATTCAATTGATAATTGTGCCAATTAATCCTATTATAGTTAGATGCACTGAGTTTTATTTCCTCTTCTCTGTTAAGAATTGTCCTGCATGGATTATTTATTATAAATTTTAATGAGTATAAAAGAAAAATTATTTTTGATAAAATTTGTCATTTTTTTCTTGCTCAGAGAATGTTACTCTTTTGACTTGAGAAAAATTATTTTGATTTCCTCAAAGAAAATGATCCATATTAGAAAACTGTTAAGATGGTTTATTATCCTACTGGCCTATTTTTATTTTTATTTCTGAAAAATACTTAGCTCTTAACTTGATCAAAAAATGAATAACTCAATTATAATGAAATTTCAGGTTCTGGTTATTTAAACCACACAAAATCGTGGGTACCTATAGGTCAGAATATTTTAACAAAATATCTGACAGTAACATTACTTATTAGACAAAGAATTCATTTTAATTCAAGATTTGAACTTTTATGTTATTGATTTGTTTTGTCTTACAGAATTATTTCACTGCACTGTTAAGTGGAGAAAATTAATATGATCTTATAAATAGATCATTAAACATATTGCGTGAATGTAATGGAAATAAAGGTCATCCAACATTAAATACTAAGTGACTTGACTTAACAATTCTTATTCATTATTTCTACAAAATATCTACAAGAAACTGCAGAAACCAACCATTTAAAATTTGCATAATGACAAAGATCAGGTACAGTTGCCAAAATGTAATTTCTAATTATGATGCCAAAGTTTTTACTAAATAATTTCAAAAGAATGAATCCATTCACATACTCTACTATCTAGATATATATACATTTATAAATACATACACATATGCTCTCCCCTGAGGTTTTTAAGGGTGATTTCTGCTATCTTTCCCCATGTCCATATAACCAAATCATAAGTATTCTTTAGGTCCTGCTTAAAAATCAAATGTCATTTACTTGCTGAAACCTCCCTGATCTTCTAAACAGCACTCAAATAAACAAATACTAACTACCTAAGTATAGCCATTAATGTTCAAAGCTATATGATGAAAAATATTAAAAGACAGAAGAAAAAGATTGAATAAATTGAGACTTAAAATGTTGCTGAATGTGAAGACAATGTTGAAGAGATACCATCTTTTGAATTAATGAAATAGCATAAAGTTATATTTAAATTTTTAATTATTTCTTTACCATTTGTTCAAGTGCATTTTAATTTGAAAAAAGTGATCATACATTTCTTCTGGAGCATGTAATGTAGGAAAACACTCACTAAAAAGTTGAAATCAAAACTAAATATATATTTTAATATTGAAATTATATTGTATACTATCTATAATGATTAAAAGAAAATGCTAATCTTACCAAAATTACATAGGCTATTTAACATGAGCTAATAGATATCCAAGAAAAGATCCCTCTCCACTAAGATTTTATGTTGGCTACAATTTACTTTGATGGGGTAATGATATTTCATTCTTATAAATGGTGCAGCAACCATTATTATATCTTAGAAAAGACTAAAGTACATCTCTACCTAATAGCATATACCAAAATAAACTTCAAATGCATTGAATGTTGAAATGCAAAATGTACCCCTAAATTATGGTCTGAAATAAATATAAGTAAATAATAAATATGGTAAGTTGTAATGAGCTAGACATGACACCAGTATGTTTGCATACATGTGTGGAAGAGGGAGGACTGTAGAGTGACTCCTAATGGATAGGGGCTTTTTCTTTTGGGGTTGATAAAAACCAGAACAAAGTAGTAGTTGTACAGCATTATGACTATACTAAATAAAATAACTGAATTTCACACTTTAAAAAAGGTGAACGTTATGTATGTGAATTATATCTCAATAAGTCTGCAATTAGAGAAAGAAGAATCAAGTTAACAACAAAATGTCAAAAGCTTTAGAATTTACTGAATATAAAATTTACTTGGGTTAATTTGAAAATAACCATTATGGGGTGCCTGGGTGGTTCAGTTGGTTAAGTGTCTGTCTTGGGCTCAGGTCATGATCCCAAAGTCCTGGGATTGAGCCCCACATCGGGCTCCTGAGCATGGAGCCTGCTTCTCTCTCTCCCTCTGCTACCTCCCCTGTTTGTGCTCTCTTACTCTCTTTCTCTCTCAAATAAATAAATAAATATTTTTTTAAAAGATTGAAAATCACCGTTAGAAATTATTTTAAATATATGTAGGAGGCACTATAATAGGTCTCCCAAAGATGTAATAGATGACCTAATCTCTGGAACCTGTGAACATGGTGTTATATAATAAGAGTGAATTAAAGTTGCAGGTAGAATTAATTTTGCTAATTAGCTGATCTTAGAGGATTATTCTGAATTCCCAGGCAGGGCCAATGTTACCATATTGATACCTTGACTTTAGTCCAGTGAAACCCATTTCACTTCTGATGTCCTAAAGAACAAGATAACAAATTTGTGCTCCTTTAGGCCACTAAAGTTAAAGTGATTTATTACAGTAGCAATAGTAAACTAATACAGTGTGCATACCATATGTGAACAATTCTGATTTCAATAATTTATCACACAGAACTAATATAAATATTTACAAAACTTTACTTAAAATTTAAAGGCAATTAGTGGTACTCAGAATAGTGAAAAAAATACAATAACAATTTCAAAAAACAATACTAAAAAACTAGTTCAATACACTAGGTTATGTTGATGCAATAAAATATGTAGACATTAAAATATGTCACTGAAGAAAATTTAATGACACAAACAAAAATTTCCTGTATATTATAATGTTAAAGTGACAAGTTGCAAATGACGGCATAATTGCTTTTGGTAATGGTTATAAAAGACATACATAAAAATAGCAATTACTTCTGGATGGTTTGAATTAGATTCAATATGTTTTAATCCAATATTTTAAAACTTTTTTGTATTTTTAAAATTTTCTAAAATGGATACATATTTGTCTAATTAGAAGCTCCCACCCTCTAATGCACTAAATGTCAAAATGGTACCATAATTCAGCTTTAAATAGCATTATTTGTCATGGTATTTTCTCTATTCATTCCTAATTAGGCATCTTAGTTTTTTTAGTTGTCACATGTACTACCCCATCTACTGAAAATATATAATTAACATCTTGTAAAAGAGTCAGTTTTAGCCAATAATCAAGATAGATTCTTCAAATATTACTGCAAAAATGGGACACTCTAGTGTTTAATGTATTAAATAGTTAAACTTTTAATGGAAGAAGTATAGTTTTCTAAATATAGTTTGCACTGATGGATCTTATTTTTTCATATTCTGTGAAAATTAAAAGTATTAGCACAATATATTCCTTATTGGTTAATCTATGCTTCAGTGAACACAGAAATACAGATAACTCTTTAAGACACTGATTTCATTTCCTTTGGATATGTACAGAGTAATGGAATTCTGGATCACATGGCAGTTCTATTTTTAATTTTTTGAGGAACCTCCATATTGTTTTCCATAGTAACTACACCAATTTGCATTCCCACCAACAGTGTGCAAGTGTTGCCTTTTCTCCACACCCTCACCAACACTTATTACCACTTGTCATTTTGAAAATAGCCATTCTAAGATGTGATATCTTATTGTGATTTTGATTTATATTTCTGTAATGATTACTAATGTTGGACATCTTTTTAGGTACTTGTTGGCCATTTGTATATCATTTTTGGGGAAATGTCTGTTCATGTCTTTTGTCCATTTTTAATTGGATTATTTGTTTTTTTTTGCCATTGAGTTGTATAAGTTTCTTATATACTTTATCAGCTCCTTTGCTGTGCAGAAACTTTTTATTTTGATGTAGTCCCACTTGTTTATTTTTGCTTTTATTGCCCATGTTTTTGATGTCATATCCGAGAAATCACTGCCAAGACTGATGTTATGAAGCTTTTGCTTTATGTTGTCTTTTAGGAGTTTTATAGTCACAGGTCTTACATTTAAGTCTTTAAGTTTTCTCAGTTAATTTTTGTGAGTGATTAAGAGTCCAGTTTCATTCTTTTGCATGTGGATATGCAGTTTTCACAAAACCATTTGTTGAGTAGACTATCCTTTCCCCATTGTGTATTATTTGGCACCCTTGTCAAAGATTAATTGACTATGTATTTATAGATTTATTTCTTGGCTTTCTATTCTGTCCCACTGATCTGTGTGTTTGTTTTTATGCCAGTCCAATACTGTTTTGACAATATAATTTTGTAATATCGTAATGTTATATCACTTAATATCATGATAATACGGTTTTGAAATTAAGAAGTGTGATATCTCCAGCTTTATTCTTTCTTAAGATTGCTTAGGCTATTTGACATATTTGGTGGTTCCATACTAATTTGGGGATAATTTTTTCTATTTCTTTAAAAAATGTGATTGGGATTTTAATCAGGATTGCATTGAATCTGCAAATAATTTTGTGTAGTATAACATTTTAACAATATCAAATCTTCCAAACCATGAACATGGGACATTTTTCCATTTATTTGTGTCTTCAGTTTCTTTCATCAATGTCTTAAAGTTTTCAGTGTACAGCTCTTTCATCTCATTGGTTAAACTTATCCCTGAGTATTTTGTTATTTTGATGCTATTGTAAATGGGATTGTTTTCTTAACGTCTTTTCCACGAAGTTCATTGTTATTGTATAGAAACACAATTGACTTTTGTAGGTGGATTTTGTATCCTGCAACTTTACTGAATTCATTTATTAGTTCTAACAAATTTTTGTTTGGTTATTTGTTTGTTTGTTTGTTTTGGTGGACCAGTTAGGGTTTTATATATATAAGATCATGTTATCTACAAATAGAGACTATTTAATTTCTTCTTTTCTGATTTGCATACCTTTTATTTCTTTTCCTTGTCTAATACTCTCATTAGGATTTCCTATGTTGAATAGTAGTGGTAAGAATGGACGCCCTTGTCTTTTTCCTGATCTTAGAGGAAAACCTTTCAACTTTCACCATTGAATATGTTGTTAACTGCTTGTTTTGTCCCTCTATACATAATTTGTTGTGAGTTTTTATCATGAAAGGATATTGAATCTTGCCAAGTGTTTTTTGTGCATCTGAGATAATCATATGATTATTTTCCTTCATTCTGATAATGTAATATGTCACATTAATTGATTTTCATAGGTTGAACTGTCCTTGCATCTCAGGGATAAATGCCACTTCATCATGGCATATGATACTATTACTGTGCTATTGAATTTGGTTTGCTAGTATTTTGTTGAGGATTTTTACTTTTAATTTTTTAATTTTTTAAAAGATTCTATTTATTTGACAGAGAGAGACACAGCAAGAGAGGGAACACAAGCAGGGGGAGTGGGAGAGGGAGAAGCAGGCTTCCTGCTGAGCAGGGAGCCCAATGTGGGGCTCGATCCCAAGAGCCTGGGATCATGACCTGAGCTGAAGGCAGACACTTAATGACTGCGCCACCCAGGCGCCCCATTGTTAAGGATTTTTATATCTATGTTCATCATGGTTTGGAGCTTATAATTTTCTTTTCTTGTAGTGTCTTATCGGGCTTTGGTATTAGAGTAATGCTAGCCTGGTTAAACAAGTTTGGGAATGTTTGCTCCACCTCAATTTTTAGGAAGAGTTTGAAAGGACTGGCATTAATTCTTCTTTAATTGTTTTCTAGAATTAACCTGTGAAACTATCTAATCCTGGGATTTTCTTTGTTTAGAAGTTTTAGATTACTGATTCAATCTCCTTACTTATTATTGGTTGGTTCAGATTTTCTATTTCTCCATGATTTAGTCTTAGTAGGTTGTTTTTTACCATATTACTTTACTAATATAATTCACTTTCACTAATATATTTCTACTTAATGCTCATTCTAAAGCACAGAATTATCTTATTTAAAAACTTTGAAATATAGAAGCATTCTATTGATCCCAGTCTATGTGCTCAATTTTATCCAAGTATTCTCCCCACACTGCTCAGAATTATTTGCCTTCCAGGAGCTATAAATTGTCCTCCTGAATATCTCCTTTCTATCTAAATCATTGAAATTCTAGTCAGCCACTAAGTTCAAAAACAAACATTACCCTGTCTTCCTCATATTATCATTTCTTATTATCTGTGTCTCAGTTTGCATTTGCATTGCTTATCCCATTGCATTTACCTAAATGTTAGGTATCTGTGATGGTTAATTTTGTGTGTCAACTGGACTGCCCAGATTAAAGATTGTGTCAAGTATGTCTTGGATAGCATTTGTGGTTGAGATTAGCATTTGAACCCATGGACTCAGTAAGGTAGATTGTCCTTCTCAGTAGGGGAGAAGAGAGGGCATTTATGGTCGAGCTGCTCACAAAACATGCATATACTTTGTTTATCTGTGTGTCCCCATTATCTAGCAAAATGTGGCCTGATGACAGTGCATAATAAATAATTATAAGATTGTTTATTAAACGAGATGAAAATTTTATGTGTAAAAGACCCTATCATAATTAAGAACTATAGAATAATACTTCCCCAAACTAGGCGTGAGTCTTTGGTCAAAACTTCATGTGACAATAGCCAAGAAAAACCAAGCCTTATTAAAAACCAACTGAGGTAGACATAACACTTTGCATGTTAAAAATGCTCTTTATTCTGGAAGAGTCTTTGTGAAACTCACTTTAAGAAAAGACAAATTTAATAGCTGTTCTCTAATCCCTCAGCATATTGGAATCATGAAAATAGGAGACCAAGATTGACTGGTATCTGGAGACACAGAGAATACTGAGAAGTGACAGCCTAGAAGCAAGGAAAAGCACACTGCTCTAGGACAATTTATAGGAAGATAAAATAGTTCCATAAACCTAAATAGCTCCTGGGACTGTCACTGTATTAACGTGGCACAAACCAATAATAGATGTTTGTGTTTGATGATGAGACATCAAAACAAGATAAATTATACTTTAGGAAAAATGACAACCTGAGGGCAAGCATTTAAATTCTCTTCCCAAATACTGGCTGATAGAGACAAAGGAATATATTAAAATGGATGAACTCTCAGAGTAGTTTTTAAAAACTAAATCATGATTCCACATACAGATTCTGCTTTAAGCAGTTTCTTTTAGACTTAGATTCAATAAGGCCAGAAAGAATATATTACAATGACTCCTGGCCTCCAACTGTGACATGGTGTTTCTATGTGGTATGAGATCAATAGAGGAGACTATGGTAGAGCTCCATTACAATCACTAATAAATGGAAATCTCTCATTCTGGATCTCTTTTCTCTGCTCAAAAATCAATAACAATGGAAAACCCAAGGACACATCTAGCAATATCAAATAGAACGAGGTTGATTTCTCTGTGGCTATAAGTTTAATAATAAAAAAAAATAGTCTCATTGTAAGTGGAGTATAAAATCCAGACCAAACAAATAAAGAAGAAAAAGGTAAAAAAAAAAAAGAGAGAGAGAGAGATGGAAATCTGATTCAAATGTTTCAAGGAACAAAGGAAAACACTACAGAGAAAAAAGTCCCCACTGGGTATTCTTGCAGACTTAGCTCACATCCCACACTTCACTCAATATGAATAGACATTTTGAGATCAAATACCAAGATATGGAATAAATATCAGTCAGAGAGCAACTATGAAAGGCTTATTCCTTTTATGGTCAATCCATCAACAAATAATCTCCATATTTAAAGAGTGCTTAATACTACATTCCTTAAACATCTACTATAGGGAAGTAACTTGCCTTCAGTTGATTATTTAGACTCTGAGCCATTCTTTTTCTATGTTTCCCCAATTTCAAACTTGGAGTGGAGGATAATTATTGCTGAATTATATCAAATGAGTTCATATTAACTTACTTTCAAAGTCTCCATTATGTTTGCTTCCCATTAACACATCACAGCAGCATTGATATTTTTATATCATATACATATGATGTTTAAATATCCCTGCCGGAAAAAAAAATCATATGTTGAAAAATATATATCCCATCAATTTGATATATTCCTGCGTTGGCATGAAAAACAAAATTGGCATCTCACTGGTGCTTCAAACAGTCACAGATGGCTTCTAAAACAGCACTGTGTGTTTTCATTTGGGGATTCCATTGTTTAGATCACTTTTATGAATAATTAAAAATAAATCTGTGATGCCAGTAATTATAACCCATACCTGGCTTTGCAACAGGAAACAGTGACTCCAGCTCCCTAAAAGAATATAAATTTAACCATGTAATAGATGGGAGCTCTAGGAAATGCCTTCGTCTTTCCTCTAAACTCCAAAGAAAGTAGCAATTTTGTGTAATACATTTAATGAATTGTTTTACAAAATTCATTCTCTTCAGATGTTCTAATTTGTATTCATTTTCACAGCTTCTGAAATTTACATATGTGATGAAGAATTATTTGGGGAAATGTAAGAATCTTTTAACAATCATGTTGAGCAATTTAACTTGTATTGTCAGGGAAAAAAGCTCAAAAAAAGCTAAAGCTAAAAAAAGTAATTGTGGAAAAATACAGGACTAAATATTTGCAAGGGGCTCAATCTGCAACAGTGTAGCTATATCCACAGAAAGGGTCCTTTATGAGCATTTCTCTAAATTCTTGCTTTAGTTGAGGTGGCAAGATGGAATAATGTGTTTTAATTCAAATATACCTTCCACTCAAGAAACCAAATTAGGTTTTATTCTACATTATGCAGGCTGGCTTTAAAATCTTAAAAAAAAAAAAAAAACTTATCATGAACCACAAAAAAAGATTTTTAAATGAAAACTGTAACAGCCATAAAGAATAAATCATTAAATAAAGTATGGCATTTTAGTAGCTTTTTATTGTGAATACATAAATAATAGTGAAGAGAAAGCCACCAATGAAAATGGTATGGTACAAATTAGAATGGAAATCCCTAATTAACATATGTAAAGCTATTACACATCATAATAATTTTTATGGATCTTCATTTCAAATGGGGTCATGGAAGGAAAACTCCACTACAAATCAGCAGGCCTGTGTTATGTCCAAACTCAATCACTACTGACTCTAATCTTAGATGATCAATACATCTGAGCTTCAGTTTTCCCATTTGTAAAATTAAAGTTTCACTGGATAACTTTTAAATTCTCTTTCTATATTCTGTTTTTATGATTTAAAGTCTTATCTCTCCAATGAATTACTCTCAATTCCTTGCAAAAACTTCATTTTATAGTCCTTTTATATACCTAAAATCATGACTCTATTGCTATAGATGCAATCTACGTTCTCTGTAATTGCCTGCTAAAGGTGAACTCTTGTATTCTGTATTCAAATATTTAAGGCAACTAAAAATAGCAAATAACCCATCATACTTGAAGGTAAGAATAAAATATCATAATTAAATCAATAGTGGCTATTCAATGCATTTATGATACATTTATTTTTAAGGTGTTAACTGCATAACCAAAGAATCTATGAAACTAGTGAGAGAATTATAATCATAAATTGTTTCTGTAAATTCAGTATTTCAATAAATATTTCACATTTGTAATCTCTTCTATTCCATAGCACACATAGTAAACAAAGAAGAAGTTAAGCTGTGGAAGTTAGTAGACAATACATATGCTTGAATCCTGGCTCCATCCTTTTTGGTATGTGACCCTCCTTATGTGCTTCAACCTCTTTTTTAAAAATAGCTTATTAAATAAAGTAGATACAATAATGCCTCTATCATATGATATGTGAGAGGTTCAAAGAGGAAATTTTTTAATATCTATTATGGTTGTCATATGCTAGGCTCTAAATAAATTCTTGCTGTTTTTACTATGATTATGCTTTTCTTAATGAGATTCTGTTCCCTCTAATTTAATATACTTAATTTTACAGAATACTTTAAATTCCTTTAAAGTGAGGATTATAATTTATTCACTTTCCACCCTCTGCTCATAATATAGTGGTAGAGATTAAGTGGGCAAATAAACAGTGTTAACAAGCTGTTAATAAGTAGTTTTAAAGAGACTGGATTAATATATGATTTGCTGCTACTAATTCTAGTATTTTTTTGTTTGTTTTATTATTTGTGATATAGCATTTGGGACATTTAGATATTGTCTCAAATTCACTTCAATGACACTCACCGTATGCTATCATATAACACCGTATAGCACACCATTTACCAGTGTGCTCGGCCACAGAACAAGTATATCTCCTAAAGTACAAGAAAACAGGTGCCTGTTAGGTCTAGAACAAACAGAGGAAGCTCAAAGAGCCAGCCTGCCTGCCACTGTCAGATATATAAGGGGACAAGAAAAATCCAGCCTTCATTCACTACTACAATCACATCCGAACAATTTTGCTTGGGACTGAATTGTTGAAGCCTTAACCCCAGTATGTTTGTATTTGAAGATGGGACTTTAAGGAGGTAATTAGAGTTAGATGAGGTTGTAAATGTGGGGTCCTCATGATAGGAATAGCTTTATAAGAAGAGAGATTGCTCTCTTTCCACCATGTGAGGATACAGCGAGAAGGTGGCCATCTATAAGCCAACGAGGGAGCCCTTACCAAAATCAAATGAGCTGGCCCCTTGATCTTGGACATCCCAGCTTCCAGAACTAATAAATATCTGTTTTTAAGCCACCTAGTCTATGGTATTTTGTTATAGCAGACTAATACAGGCTTAAGTTTATAACTGGGGAAAATAAATAGAAGTGCAGAGTCAGGAAGGCTGGGATAAGGCAGTCCTTGATGAATAGCCCATTGAGAATAGAAGTGAGGCTCAGAAGATGGGAGGTGCAGACTAAAGCTGAATAATTTTATGGTCTCTGTCAAATACATCAGGGTCTAAACAGCATTTGGGCCACTTATATAATGTTTCCAATCAGGAGCTAAATAAAATCTATTGTGACACAAACTCAAATGATACCCAATATCAGGACCCTCCCCACAAGGGTAATTGGAATTCACTTCTCTGCTCTCACTCAATGATCCATTCCCCACAGTTCTAAGTTTCTGATGCTGACAGAGGTGAGAGAAAGTAGGAATTTGCTGAGATTGTCCCTCGGCCAGAAATTTTTACTTAGTTATCTCAAATGCAACTTTCCCAAAGCAAGTATTTTAACTGATCATTTATTTTTAGAATAATAACCTCCCTTAAGCATCATATAGATCAAAACCTCAGACACCACTGAAAAGAGTTTTGAAAAAGTATCATCCAGGAAAACTTTTTAATAGGTCACAGCTTCATAGAGCATGATTACTTTACATGATACAAATTGTCAATACTTTCAAAATGATTGCAGTTGGTGTAAAATCTCAAGCAATAACAGTGATTTTTCCACTTATGCAAAATATTTCATTACTACAACAAAATGCATTTGAGCCCTGCTGCCAAGCTTGAAAAAGATCCATTTAAGAATATTAATGGATAGATCTTTAGAATTGAGCCACTGGGAATTATGCTGAGACATTAAGGGATAGCCTCAAGTTTCAAATACAAGTGGCGTGAAAACACTCTAATTTTTATTTAGTATGTTATCTTGAAATAAAATGAAATACATAGAATTTCTTTAATATATATGTTTGGTACATTTTATCATAAATTCCAAGAAATTAATTAGCATAAATAGGCCACAGAGATAAATGTCTCACCAAAATAGTTACATTTAACATTGTAAAATAAGAGTGCATTATTCTTTAGAGTCACTCAGTAAAATACTCTGTTTGATTTGTAATGTGAATTGTAAAGGGAGGCAAAACTTCACTGGTATAATAATCAATATTGTTAAGATGTTATGTGTCCCTAATTTCACCTACAGGTTTCATGCAAAAGATATCTTTATTTTGTAGAAATTGATAAACTGATTCTAATGTTCATATTGAAATTTTTTTAAAAATGTAGACTTAGCCAGAACAAGTTTAAGAAATAAGCAAATTTGAAAGATTAATTAAAAAGTTTGTTAAAGGGCGCCTGGGTGGCTCAGTTGGTTGGGCGGCTGCCTTCAGCTCAGGTCATGATCCTGGAGTCCCAGGATCGAGTCCCGCATCGGGTTCCCTGCTCAGCAGGGAGTCTGCTTCTCCCTCTGACCCTCCCCGCTCTCATGTGCTCGCTCTCTCTCATTCTTTCTCTCTCAAATAAATAAATAAAACCTTTAAAAAATAAAAATAAAAAATAAAAAAATAAAAAAAAATAAAAAGTTTATTAAACAAGATAATGTGGTATTAAATACTAGTTATACAAATAGATTGGCAGAATAAAGGTAGATAAATATATGTGCTTAATCAATTTTAAATGAAGATTCAAAGGAAATTCAGTAGATAATGGACCAACTTTTCAATAAATGGTGCTAAAACAATGAGATATTCTAGGCAGAAAAAATGAACTTTAATTCATACCTCATACCATATACAAAAATTAATTTAAAATGGATCAAAGGTACAAATATAAAACCAAAAACTATAAACCTGTTGAAGAAATTATAGGAGAAAATCTTTGTAAACTCAAGTTAGGCAGATATATCCTAGCTACAATACCAAAAGCTCTATCCATGAAGGAACAAATAGTTAAACTGGACTTCATCAAAATAAGAATTCTGTTCTTCAAATGACACTGTTAGTAGAATGACAAGCCACAGTCTGGGAGAAAATATTTGCAAATCATATATCTGATAAAAATATTTGCATCCAGAATATAAAAACAACTTTCAGATCACAATAATAAGAAAATTTAAAAATAAACAAAAAACATTTAAAAATAGACAAAAATTGAACAGATCTTTTATCAAAGAAGTTGGCAAATAAACACATGAGAAAATATTGAAAATCATTTTTCTTTAGGGAAGTCCTGATTAAAACCTCATTTACATTTCATTACATACCTATTGAAATGTCTAAAATTAAAAAGACTAATCACACCAAGTGTTGGCAGCAATGTAGAGCAACTAGAATTCCCATATGCTGCTTTCTAAAAAGCTAGCTATTCTACCATATGATGCAGCTGTCTCGCACCTACATAAATTATCAAATAAATGAAAACAAATTTCTATACAAAGACTTACATACAAATGTTCATAGCAGCTCTATTTAAATAGCCAAAATCTGGAAACCAAACAGTCCATTAACAAGTGAATGGACAAACTAATGATGATATATTCATACGATAGACTGTTACTCAGCAATAAAAAAAATGAACTACTGATATAGATGAACCTAAAAATATTTATGGTGAATGAAAGAAACCAAACCAAAAAAAAAATGCATTAAGTATGTCTCCATGTATATAAAATTCTAGAATATACAAACCGATCTATAGTGACAGAAAATATATCAGTGGTTGACTGGGAACTCCAAAAAAGAATCTTCTAGGAGTGATGGATACGTTCATTATCTTGACTGTGGTTATGATTTCACTGGTGTATACATATGTCAAAACATTAAATTTTTCTTTAAAATGCACATTATTATACGTCAATCATATCTAAATAAAGCTGTTTAAAAATTGAAATGGAACACTGTATTTACCTGGGATAAATCTCCTCATTCTAGATGCAAAACTCATCATATCTAAGGCTTTTCTGTTCAATTTTAGGTAATACATCATCCTTATGGTTGGCTTAAGCCACAAACCCAGTCTTGATTCAATAATTCAGCCAAAACAAAGAAAAATATGAATGGGCCCCAACAATCACTGGTTTCTCAGACATGCATTCCTCTCATATTCTGCATGTCTTTCATGACCATATGCCTCCCAAAGATGGACGAGCTTTGGCATAGTTGACATATGTCCCTACGAAGAGAATCTTCTGCAAGCTGTGTTTTGCCCACCCTAAATCCTTTCTTATAGCTAATAAACCTAATTATGTATGGTAAATTTGATTGTCTAATGGAGCCTAAGACCACTGCTGTTTGTTGAGCAGAGTGGGCATTACATTTGCTTATTCAGCTGTTTCTTTTCTTTTTTTTTTAATTGGGATATAATTGACATACAACATTGTATTAGTTTTAGGTGTACAACATAACAATCTGATATGTATGTATATTGCAAAATGATCACCACAATAGTTTGGTTAACATCCATCACCACACATAGTTACACATTTTTCTTTCTTGTGACTAGAACTTTAAAAGTCTACTCTCTTAGCAACTTTCAAATATATGATACCGTACATCCTAAGGATTTATTTATCTTATAACTGGAAGCTTGTACCTTTTGACTTCCTTCACCCATTTTGCCCATCCTCCAACACCCTCTACCTCTGTGAGTTTGCTTTTCTATTCCCACATATAAATAAGATCATACATTATTTGTCTTTCTCCATTTGACTTATTTCACTTCACATAATGCCCCAAGGACCATTCATGTTTTTTAACAAAATTTTTTGAATTATATGATTTCCTTATATAATCCGGATATTAATCTTTTATCAGATATATGATTTGCAAATATTTTCTCCCATTGTGTAGGTTGCTTCAAATCTCTAAATACAAAAATTTTTACTTAAATTTTTACTTAAATGCAAATACTTTTCCATTAAGTAATATACGCTTCTGTACAGAGTGGTAGACCATGGTTATGGTGTTCTGTACAGTTGAAAAATTTATTTTTGAAGTTTATTTCTACTTTTTATACTGAAATTTGCTTAGCTTTCTATGGTATCTACTTTTAATTACATGTAAAGAATTCAACCAATCTAACAAAATGTAGGAGATATTTTTTCTAAATGTTAACGAGATAATATACAATTTATTTTTTTGAATTTGATGTAAGTCATCCTCTCACTGCCTTCCATTCACCTCCTCTAGCCTGGACTGGTTGCTCTCAAGGACTGGAAGATGATGATCATCCTGGCACTTTCTCAGTACTTTGTGCTTCATAATATGTTCCCTGGATCCCATATCTTCTTTTGTCTTGATTCAATCTTTCATCCTGCTAAAGCACATCTTCCAGCAGTATTCTGAGAAAAAGTATGTGGTAGGGGCGCCTGGGTGGTTCAGTTGGTTAAGTGACTGCCTTTGGCTCAGGTCATGATCCTGGAGTCCCGGGATCGAGTCCCGCATTGGGCTCCCTGCTCAGCAGGGAGTCTGCTTCTCCCTCTGACCCTCCCCCCTCTCATGTGCTCTCTCTCTCTCATTCTCTTTCTCTCAAATAAATAAATAAAATCTTTAAAAAAAAAAAAAGTATGTGGTAGGTACAGTTTTTTTATTTCTTGCATGTCTGAAAGTTCCTTTATTCTCATCTAATATTTGATAGTTGAGGAAAAAAATGAGATGAGAAAAAAAAAACTTGATTGAAAATTATTTTCCCTAGTAATTTTGAAGCATTGCTCCACAGTCTTTTTGCCTCCTGAGTTGATGTTTAGGAGTCTGGTGTTCTGAGTCACTTTCCTTTATGTAAAGTGTTCGGGTTTTTTAAAGTTTTCTGTGAACATGTTTAAGCCTTCTTTTCAATTGTTATTCTGATGTTTCACAGTAGTGTACTTTGTTGTAAAATATTTTTGCCAGTTTTTGATGAAATAAATATTTAAATGTGAAAATCAAAACTTTGAATATTTTAAAAGTCAACCTAAATGAACACTTTTTCCTTTGAGTAAAGGATTTATTAACATCACCAAAAGCAAAAATCATTAAGGAAAAGATTGGTATTGTATATATACATATTTACATATATATTTTTTTCTTAAATAAGAACTTTTGGTCATAAAAAATAGAAATGGAGAAATATCAACCTGGGAAAGACATTTGCTATAAAAAATATAGGCAAAAAATCAGTATCTTAAATATATATTACCCCTACAATTCAGCAAAAAAAGGAAGATAAATAACGCAAGAGAAAATTGGGCAAACATATGAAGATGAAATCCAGTTAATCATGTAATAAATTTACATTATGAGCTTAACAATTGAGAAGACACATAATGAATTAGTCTCCTTCTATTGTGGGTGATCTATTGCAAGGATATTTTATATGCTAGGGGCATTTCATTTCAATTTTTCAGAGAAATCTAATCTTTCACATCATATAGAAAGGGGAAGAGGGGAGAGGAAGCATCTTTGCAGCTAATATTCTAAGAATAGGACACACGAAGAGGATACAAAGTCCCATATGTTGTGTTTTAAGATTTACTGTTATCTCATTTTTCTTGCTTAGTCTTTTAAGAAATCTCTATAATTCCTTTATGAATAAGAAAACCAGATCTTTTGGGCGCCTGGGTGGCTCAGTTGGTTAAGCGACTGCCTTCAGCTCAGGTCATGATCCTGGAGTCCCGGGATCGAGTCCCGCATCGGGCTCCCTGCTCGGCGGGGAGTCTGCTTCTCCCTCTGACCCTCCTCCCTCTCATGCTCTCTGTCTTTCATTCTCTCTGTCTCAAATAAATAAATAAAATCTTTAAAAAAAAAAAAAGAAAACCAGATTTCATATTTACTTTTCTACATTTTTTGAATAACGAATTTATCCATTTTTATTAATTTTTTTTCATCTTAGATCATTTAATACCTTATTTTACCATGCTCTTGGGATGAATATTAAGAATCTTATTTTTTGGGGGGTGCCTGGGTGGCTCAGTCATTGGGCATCTGCCTTCAGCTCAGGTCATGATCCCAGAGTCTTGGGATCGAGTCCCGCATTGGGCTCTCTGCTCATTGGGGAGCCTGCTTCTCCCTCTCCCCCTGCTTGCGTTCCCTCTCTCACTGTCTCTCTCTCTCTCTCTCTCTCTGTCAAATTAGTAAATGAAATCTTAAAAAAAAAAATATTTTTTGTAAATTACCTTGTGCCTATTATTTTAGTTGTACCTCATCTCATAATTTTAGATATATTGTCTTAATCACATTTTTTTATTCTCTATATGCAGATTTTATTTCTACTTTGACAAATAATTTGGGAGGGTGTTTTTACTGTATAATTTGGACAAATGCATTTTTTCAAATGATTTGGGAACTATAAATTTTATTTTTAGTCTACTATGGTGAACCTAAAGTAAAGATAGTTGAAATTCATGTTCTTTATCAAAATCTCAGGACTATAAAATTATATGATGATTATTACATTGTATTATTCTTTAGGGAAATCTATTTTACAGGCTTATATATCCTTTTTTATGTCCATTGCCAATATTTTTAATGATGTAAATTTTTTAATCCAGATGGTTGTTTATGACATTATACATTCTCCTCTCTTTTAAAAAACCTTGCTTTGTGTATTATTTTCATAACTATATTAACATAAATGATTTAGGTAATGTTTCTGATTTTACTACTTATTACACTTTCTTTTATATCATATCTTACTTATAAAATCATTCATTTTGCTGACATCAAGAATTACTTAAAGATACTTTGAGTGCTTAGTAGTTCAGAAATTCCTGTTCTTTAGTCTTTACAAAAATTATAAACCGGACTTATTTTTAAAAATCTATTCAGGCACTTGTTTTCTTAGAACACTGCAAAATTTTTCATTATTTTATGACATAATGCTGTAGGAAAATTCCAACATTAACTTAATTTTGTTTACTCCTGTAAGATTGCAGATATTTTTTCTGCTCCATTTTATGTAAATCAAGAAATTTGACCATGACATTTACTTGTGGGATTCTTCTAATCAATTTTGGTTTAGAATAGAAAAATATATTTTTGTTTTCATCTTGCAATGATGTTATTTAACTGGATAACATTTGCTTTGCTTTCTCAGAGTGATTCTTTCTATTTCATACCTATCTGTTAAGATAGAAATTTTTATTTTGTTTTGCTATTCACACATTTTAAAAAATATGTTTTTGGGTTTTGTTCAAGATTTAGGTTTGAGATAATTCTAGTTTATAGATATTGCAGACCTGCATTTAGAACATTTAGTCCTAGACAAAGGCATCAAGAAAAAGCTGATATCTTCTGTGATGTTTCTAAACCATGAGTTGGCAAACTATGGCCTGTGGGCAGGCCAAAATTGCCTCTCACCTGTTTTTGCAAATGAAGTGTTATTGGAACACAGACATCCCTATTTATTTGTATATTAGTCTGTGGCTACTTTTGGACCACCACAACTGAGTCAAGTAGTTGTAATATAGCCTGGGATGTGTGACCCACAAAGTTGAAAATAGTTACTATTTGTTTTTTTACAGAAAAAGTTTGCCAACTCCTGATAGAATATAAATCCATTTGCCCTATGTATTAGAATGGGACTACTAAAAGAGTAAGTGGTACAGTAGGAACTTCATTACTATACAAAACATTTCTTTTCACCTTAGTGATAGAAGTCCAATTTCACAAGAACACAAATACTGAAAAATATGATAGCTTCCCCTGGAAGCCAATCACAGCAATATCTTCAACTTTACTCAACATGGCATCTGCAGCAAGATGGGACTTTGAAAATACCCTGCATCCAAGCATAGCTTACCCAGTCATCTAAATCTCAGAGTATTCCTCTCCTCCTCTTACTCCCACATCCAGAGTTCCTGGGTCAACTACTTGGGGAATATTGTTCACTGTTTTACCCGGAGAACACTTGAAAGCAGAAAGAAGATTATTTAGGAGTTGGAATTTTCCAATTTCTTTATTATCTGGAGAGGCATGAATTTCCATGATCACTGCTTAGATGTTTCCACAAAAAATATATAATTAACCATTGAAAATAAAAATCCAATCACAGTGAATAGAGTGTGATTTACTGAAGTCAGTGCAGTGGCATATCCCAAATAGGAACTTTTCCACATATAAAATAGGAAAATTTCCACATCATATCTACCTCATATAGGTTATTATGTGAACCAAAATTATTCAACAAATTTAAATACACCATATTCTCTAGGTACCACGTTAGGTGTTGGAAACACAAACAAGATATAAGTCTCTGCTTTAAATAGCTTCCTGTTTGTTACTGCAGAATAAATAATTACTATAAACCATACATAATACTAAGAATTATAATAGAGTGATACATGATATGAGAGCATGTAGAAGGCACACATAATTCAGGTGGAAGCCAGCAGAACAAGTTTTTATAGTACAGATAAAATTTAAACTGAGTCCTGACATGAATTGGAATCAGGAGCAAGGAAGATATTCCATGCCATTGGAACAGCATGTGAGACATTGTGTAGAAGATCAGAAATGTGGTTGTCTTTTATGGCTGAAAAAATAATGCACTTGAAAATGTGAGAGGGGAGTAGATGGCAGATTAGGTGTTTTCAGTCATTATACTCCCAGAAAACATCAGTTTTGACAATTATCCATATACTAATGTAACTTTGTGGGAACCCAGGAGCCCAGAGGAGAAGTTCCAGCATACCACCTGGAGCAACAATCCAAGAATAGATACGTTGAAGAAAGTAAGAAGAACAGTTTTACTTTACCTACATTACCTCTCCCCCAAAGCAGCATAGCTCAGTGCCAAGAGAGACCCCTTGGTCTGTGACTTCCCCCATGGAAAAAGTGAAAACATAGTGAGTGAGCACCTGGCATCTTCCACTGTGCAGGATGCTCCCTAAGAGACCCACCTTTTTTTTTTGGTCTCACCCAGAATACTGAGATCAACAAGCTAAATAGTTGGGAGAGACTGGGATCAGGGAAGGGAGGTGAGAACTTAGAGCAAAAAGTGCTCCCAACTGAACAAATGGCCACAGATCCTATTAACATCCTCATGGACTGTATCCAGATTCCCACCCACAAGCTATATGGAATACCTCATCTAAAGACCCTCCAAATGGCCCATGGGTACCCCCAAACATTCTACGTGTCTTACTCTTGCCCCTTCCCATGGTCAGCTTCTTGCATATGCCCTTATGAAATGGTATTAAACTAGAAATAAATAATAGGAAAACTGGAAAATTCACAAATATATGGAAATTAAACAACAATGTTGAAAAACCAATAGGTCAAAGAAATCACAATAGAAATCAGAAAATATCTTGAGACAAATGAAAGTAGGAACACAGCATCCTAAAACTTATGAGATTCAGTTAAAGGGAATTTTATAGCAATAAATGTCTACATTAAGAAGAAAGAAGGATCTCAATTAAACTTTTTTTTTTAAGATTTTATTTATTTATTTGAGAGAGAGAGAATGAGAGAGAGCACATGAGAGGGGGGAGGGTCAGAGGGAGAAGCAGACTCCCTGCCGAGCAGGGAGCCCGGTGTGGGACTCGATCCAGGGACTCCAGGATCATGACCTGAGCCGAAGGCAGTCGCTTAACCAACTGAGCCACCCAGGCGCCCTCAATTAAACTCTTAAAATTACATCTTAAGGAACTGAAAAAGGAACACATTAAGCCCAGGGTTTGTAGAAGAAGGATAATGACAAATATCAGAGCGAAAATAAATGAAATAGAAACCACAGAACAATATAAAAGATAAAAAAAAAAACTAAGAGTTGTTTTGTTTTTTGTTTTTTTTTTAAGATAAGTAAAATTGACAAAGCTTTAACTAGACTAAGGGTAGAAAAGAGGAGTCAAATAAATAAAATCAGAAATGAAAAAGGAGATTTTACAAGTGATAGCATGGAAATACAAGGGATTATAAGATACCGCTATGAACAAATACACACCAAAAATTTGGACAACCTAGAAATGATAAATGCCTAGAAGCATAAACTTTCCAAGAGTGAATCATGATGAAATAGAAAATCTGAAAAGACCAAGAATGAGTAAGGAGATTGAATCAGTAGTCAAAAACCTTCCAAAAAAGAAAAGCCCAAGACCAGTTGGCTTCACTGTTGAATTCTGCCAAACATTTAAAAAAGAATTAATATCAATTCTTCTTGAATACCTCCAAAAATTTGAAGAGAAGGGAACACTTTCAAACTCATTTTATGAGGACCTCAATTACTCTGGTACCAACATCAGACAAGGATACTACAAGAAAAGTAAATTACAAGCCAATATTCTTGATGAACATAATATAAAAATCCTTAACAAAATACTAGCAAACCAAATTCAAAAGCACATTAAAAGGAAAATACAACTGAGGGTTGCTGGAGTGGGGGGTGGGGTGGGAGGGATGGGGTGACTGGGTGATAGACACTGGGGAGGGTATGTGCTCTGGTAAGTGCTGTGAATTGTGCAAGACTGTTGAATCTCAGATCTGTACCTCTGAAACAAATAATGCAATATATGTTAAGAAAAAAAAAAAAGAAGAAGAAGGTAGCAGGAGGCGAAGAATGAAGTGGGGGAAATCGGAGGGGTAGACGAACCATGAGAGACGATGGACTCTGAAAAACAAACTGAGGGTTCTAGAGGGGAGGGGGGTGGGAGGATGGGTTAGCCTGGTGGTGGGTATTGAGGAGGGCACATTCTGCATGGAGCACTGGGTGTTATGCACAAACAATGAATCATGGAACACTACATCTAAAACTAATGATGTAATGTATGGGGATTAACATAAGAATAAAAAAAAAAAAGGAAAATACACCATGAATAAGTGGGATTTATCCCTGGGATGCAATGATATTTCAGCATTCAAATCAATAAACATGATATATTACTTTAACAGAATGCAGGATAAAAATGATACAATCATCTCAATAGATGCAGAAAAACATTTAACAAAATTCAATATATTTCATGATAAAAACTCTCAACAAAGAGGTACAGAAGGAATGTACATCATTATAATGAAGGCCACATATGACAAACCCACAACTAACACCATAGTCAACTCTGAAAAGCTGAAAGGTTTTCCTCTAAAGATCAGGAACAAGTCAAGGGTATCCATTTTCACCATTTCTAATTCCACAAAATTATGGAAGTCCAAGCCAAGTAATTAGGAATGAGTAAGAAGGAAAAGACATCCAAATCAGAAAGGAAGAAGTAAAATTGTCTCTCTTTGCAGATGACATGATATTACATAGAGAAAATCCTAAAGTTGTAAGAACTAATAAACACCTCCAGTAAAGTTGAAAATACAAATCAACATACAACCATCAGTTGCATTCTATAAACTGACAATGAAGTATCAAAAAAAAAAAAGGAAGAAAGAAAACAATCTTATTTACAATACCATCTGGAAGAATAAAACATTTAGGGGTAAGTTTAACCAAGGAGGTGAAAGATCTGTACACTGAAAACTACAAAATAGTGATTAAAGGAATTGAAGAAGACACAAATAAATGGAAAGAGATCCCGTGTTCATAGATTGGAAGAATTAATATTGTTAAAATGTCCATTTGATTCAAGATGATCCACAGATCCAATGCAATTCCTATCAAAATCTCACTGGCATTTCTCACAGAATTGGAAAAAAATAATCCTAAAATTTGTATGGAACAATAAAAGATCTCAAATAGCTAAAGCAACTTTTAGCAAGAATAAAGGTGGAGACACAATGCTTCCTAATTTTAAATTATATTACAAAGCTGTAGAAATCAAGATAGTATAAAAATAACTACCAGCAAAAACAGGCACATAGACCAGTGAAATAGAATAGAGCACCCAGAAGTAAACCCATGCAGACATGGTCAATTAACCTTCAACAAAGACATCAAGAATACACAGTGGTGAAAGAATAATCTGTTCAATAAATGGTGCTAGAAAAACTGTTTATCCACATGCAAAAGAACAAAACTGGTCCCTTATATTATACCATACACAAAAATCAACTCAAAATGAATTAAAGATTTAAACTTAACACCCTAATCCATGAAAGTCCAAAAAGAAAACATGGGGGAAAACTCTTTGACATTGGTCTTAGTAATGATTTCTTAGATAAAACACTAAAAGAACAGGCAACAAAAGCAAAAATGAACAAGTAGAACTATATTAAATTAAAATTTTATGTACAGCATAGGAAAAAAACAAGATGAAAAGGCAACATTTGGAACAGGAGAAAATATTTCCAAACCATATATCTGATACATGTTAATATCCAAAATACATAAAGAACTCCTACAACCCAATAGAAAAACAAACAAACAAAAAAACAAATAACCTGATTTTAAAATAAGCAATGAACCTAAATAGACTTTTTTTTTTCCAAAAAAAGATACACAAATGGCCAAGAGGTATATGAAAAGATGCTTAAAATCAGTAATCATCGTGGAAACAAAAATCAAAACCACAGTGAGATACCACTTCACACCTGTCAGGAGGGCTATGATAGAAGAATAGAAAGGGCACCTGGGTGGCTCAGTTGGTTAAGTGTCTGACTCTTGATTTCGGCTCAGGTCATGATCTGAGGGTCGTGAGATGGAACCCTGCATGGGGCTCTGCGCTCAGTGGGGAGTCTGCTTGAGATTCTCTCCCTCTGCCCCCTCCCCTCTCAAAAAAAAAAAGTGAGAAGATAAGAAGTGTTGGCAAGAGTGTGGGGAAACAGAAACCCGTGTACACTATTGTTAGGAATATAAATTGGTACAGCCACTATGGAAAACAGTTTGGTAGTTCTTCAAATAAAGATTGAACTACCATATGATCCAGCAATCTCACTTCTGGGTATATATATTCAAAGGAAATGAAATCAGGACCTTGAAGAGGTAACTGTATTCTGTGTTCATTACAGCATTATTTACAATAGACAAGATAGGGAAACCTAAGTGTCTATTGGCAGATGAATGAATAAAGAAAATGTAATATATGTATACAATGGAATATCATTCGGCTATAACATAAGGAAATCCTACCTTTTGCTACAACAAGGATGAACTTGTAGGACATTATGCTAGTAAAATTAACCAGACACAGGAAGAGAAATACTGCATTATCTTTTTTTTTTTTTAACATTTTTTTTTATTCTTATGTTAATCCCCATACATTACATCATTAGTTTTAGATGAAGTGTTCCATGATTCATTGTTTGTGCATAACACCCAGTGCTCCATGCAGAATGTGCCCTCCTCAATACCCACCACCAGGCTAACCCATCCTCCCACCCCCTTCCCTCTAGAACCCTCGGTTGTTTCTCAGAGTCCATCGTCTCTCATGGTTCGTCTACCCCTCCGATTTCCCCCGCTTCATTCTTCCCCTCCCGCTACCTTCTTCTTCTTCTTTTTTTTTTTCTTAACATATATTGCATTATTTGTTTCAGAGGTACAGATCTGATTATCTTACTTACATGTGGAATCTAAAAAAAGTTGAACTCACAGAAACAGGAAGTAGAATGGTGATAACCAAGGAATGGGGGAGGGGTAGCAATTGGGGAGATTTTGATCAAAGTGTACAAACTCAGTTATAAGATTAGTAAGTTCTGAAGATTGAATGAGTACCATGGTGACTATAGTTAATAATAATGTATACTTGAAATTTGCTAGATCTTAAGTTTTCTTGACATACAAAAGAGCATAACTGTGAGATGATATGTTAATTACCTTGATTGTGGTAATCTTGTAATGTATGTATGTATGTCAAAACATCACTCTGCACACCTTAAATACATATTTGTCAGTTATACCTAAATAAAGCTGAAAAAATAAAAACCACTTAACAAGGAAAAAAAGAAAGAAAATGTAAGAAGAAAAAGCCATGTTTTGACCAGTAAATAGGCACAAATCATGAAAGAGATGGTATGACATTTGTAGGAATTTGGGCTGAGCTGTTCAGAACAGAGCTGCACGTTGAAATGTCTTCAGAGGCCAGGGTGGAAATCTGATTCTGTGAAGTTGGCAGTAGTAATCAGTATTGAGTAGTGGGAACTGTGAACTACTGGAGACCTGGCTCATTTCTTGCTAAAAATTCTCCAAGTTCAAATGAGTTTAATACACAGTACTAGCCAACAAAATTCTCCTTGGGGCAGATTTGCTCAAAGGCCAACAGATTGTATTGCCTGTATGGGGCTCTAGATAGCCATTGAAGAAATTTAATGATGTCATCGTGTTAGCATGATGATCTAAAGGGGCATGAATTTCCACGATTGCTGCTTTGTCATGTTAGTAAGATACTCAGGGAAGATGAGGGAATGAGACCGTGTATTTTGAATGTCTTGCATTGCACTAGACACAGAGGAGTACCCAAGAAACAGTAATATGGTAATATTCATAGGTTCCAGGGGTTAGGACATGGATATCTTCTGGGAGGCTAGTATTTATCCTGCCACAAGTAAGAAATAGTTTTTCTGGGCAAGTTGTTTTTGGAGTCTGATTTAGTCAGAGTTCTCTGGATAAACAGAATCTAAACAAACAAACAAACAATTTCAGTATATATCACATATGTGTACTATTCCAGCAGAAAAAAATTAACTAGGCGTTGAAAAAAAAAACCTTTTCTTTTACTTCTCGGCCTTATTATAAGATACAGAGGTCTTTAAAGTCAGAAGTTTACTTAACTACATTTTTAAGGTATTAACAGAAATATAATTTTATGGTAGAATAAATACTACAGTTGCCTATAAGCATTCCTGTATAATAAAATGCTCAAGGTTATTTGCAACAATGATAATTTGCATCACCTTGGTTGTGATGTTTCTGATGCCTGGTTGACAACCCTAACACATGGAGCTTTAACTAAATGGACCATCTGCTTGCTTTTCCCTCACACAATGGTGGCAAGGGGCCCCACTCTGCATGACAACTTATCAGAGCTTCCTTAATTCTACCTGGTCATTGGGAGTGCTGAGAACCCAGACTGTTTTGTATTCATACATGGGATTCTTTCTGCTATTCACCACATTTTGAGAAACACTGTAGTTGGCAGTTTTACTAAACAATGGGGAAAAACAACAAGTGCTAAAAAATTGCAGAACCCATGTGATTTATATAGGGATTTATAGAAAACTGTAAGATGAAATTATAGGTAAAATAAATGAAGTGTTTTGAAGCAATCTTTCCCCTAACAGTTTATGGAAAGTTTAGTATTGCAGCTGTCCAGGAAGCCTAATTATTCCAGTCTCTGTGGATTTACAAAACTTACACATAATAGAGAAGGAAAGCAAGTGGAAAGACAGTAAAAGATGAACATTCTTCTTACTCTTTATTCCAGATGTATAATAAAATATTGCATTTGTGAAGAATTATACAAATTCAGTAAAGGATTGAGAACAGCAAAGTTTCAGTATCACATAAACCATCTTAATAAATAATATGGGAATACATATAATTAAATACCTTACTACTATCATAATAATGGAAGATGCAGAATAAAAATATGAACATGAGAAGAATTTAAATTTGTAGAGCATCATGACAATTTAGTAATGATCAGTTACCATAATTACATATTAAAAATTGATGGTATGTATTTTATTACAACAGATGGAATATAGGGTCATTCTTGCAAATTATTCTAAAATGATTTTTGGAAGTATAAACATAGTGGTGTCAAAATATTAAAGTAAAGGGAAATAACACATTACATGACATATGACTTTATTAAGATTTTTTTTAAGATTTTATTTATTTATTTGAGAGAACACACAAAGGGAGAGTGAGAGGGAGAAGCAGACTCCCTGAGGAGCAGGGAGCCCGATGTGGGACTCGATCCTAGGACCCTGAGATCATGACCAGAGTCGAAGGCAGACGCTTAACCGACTGAGCCACTCAGGCGTCCTTAAGTAAGATATTTTTATAATATTTTAGACTATTTGCTTCAGATTTAAATGTGACATTATCACTGCCCTTAGTGATTTCACAATAAGGAGGATTTCTGAAATTATTTAACAGGTAGTGATACGCCAAAGAAATGAAGGAACTATTACTGATCTTGGATATGTCTCTGTCATGTACATGATTAAAAATTTTTAGTCATCAGAAACAAAAAAATCTTGGGGCACCTGGGTGGCTCAGTTGGTTAAGCTTCTGCCTTCGGCTCAGGTCATGATCCCAGGGTCCTGGGATCGAACCCAGCATCGGGCTCCCTGCTCAGTGGGGAGTCTAATTCTCCCTCTGCCCCTCCCCCACCCGTGCTTGCTCCCTCTCTCTCTCTCTCTCTCAAAAACAAATAAAAACTAGATCCAACTCACACTCAACAGTGGATAATATAGAAGTCATGAATGAGGGCGCCTGGGTGGCTCAGTCGTTAAGGGTCTGCCTTCGCCTCAGGTTATGATCCCAGAGTCCTGGGATCGAGTCCCGCATCCGGCTCCCTGCTCCGCGGGGTGCCTGCTTCTCCCTCTCCCACTCCCCCTGCTTGTGTTTCTGCTCTCGCTCTCTGTCAAATAAATAAAATCTTCTAAAAAAATTTTTTTTAGAGAAAAAACATCTTCCATTTTTAAAATTTATCTCCATGTAAATCTTCTAGAACTGTTCATGCAAAAACATCACCACCATGAAGAAAGATATCAACAATATCAACAATATGAGAGTTTTCATTCCCGATTAGAATGTAGAAGAACACAAAAGATTTTACTCTTGCTGAAACAACAGTAAGCGTCAGAAAAAACAGTCATTATTTGTTATAAAACCAGTGATAAGCTGTAGATTCAAAGAAAACTAAAAGAAATAACTCTAGAGTTATGAGTCCTTCCTCCAGACCTGAAGATAAGGGACACTTTCACATTTAGGGCTAGCTGATGAGGTTGCAGCAGGTGTAGAAAGAAATAAGCTCTCAGAGAAGGACAGTCTCTCAGAGGACAAAAAAGAGAAACCTTGAGAAATCTGTGGGCTGGCCTGTCAGGTTGAAAACTAGAGGAGAAGAAAAGGCAAAGATAACCTCTGCCAAGTAGCTTTTTTTCAGGGGAATTCTGTGGAGTAAAGAGAGCTGAGGCAAGGCTGAAAAGCAGAGAGAGGACTCCCATTTTGGGAGTGTCTGTAAATCTGGCAGACAGTGTGAGACATAGCCTACTTGATTCCTTGTGGTTTAGGGACCCAGCATCCTTGAGTATTTGGTCTCAGGGCTCATCTGGAGGGAGAGAAACCCTGAATCCACCTTCAGAACATTTGAAGCCAAAAATGAATTGAATTATGGAATCTATAACCAAATCTCCAACTAATTCAACTTCCAATAAGATCAATGATACCAGTCTTTTGACTGAATGGAAGTTTGGAATCTGAACCAAAAAACAGAGATCTTAGAATTTCAGAGATGGAATGCTAAAGCCCTTCTGGGAGAAAGGTTGCCCCCTTGATTGAATAACGCAAATTCCTTGAAAAACACCAATTTACCAGCTTGAAACAATTAAAAAAAATAGAAAACCTGAATAAGCCTATGTCTATTAAAGAAAATGAATTCATAGCAATAATTTTAATTATTATAATTTAATTGTAATAATAATTTTAAGTTCCCCACAAAGAAATCTCCAGGCCTAGATAGCTTCATTGGTGAATTGTCTTAAACTTTTATGTATGAATTATACCCACCTTATATAAATTCAGAAAATAGAAGAAACATCTCAACTCATTTTATGAAGCCAGTGTAACCACAATACCAAAATTAGACAAAGACATGACAAAAGAGATATTACAGAACTTTGTTTAATTCTGTAGCTTCCTTGAAAAACTTAATAATTTTTTAACATGAGGGCCCTTTAATTTTACTTTATACTAGGCCATCCTTTTTATAAAAGACTGAATGCTTTCTTCTTAAGATCAGGAAAAAGACCAGGATGTCCACTTCTCCACTTCCATTTCAACATTGCACTGGAGGCCCTAGCTGATTTGGTAATTTAAGGAAGAAATGAAAGGCTTAAATCTTGGAGGGAGAGAAAAAATATTAAAACTGTCTATACATGCAGGTAGAAAGATTATTTAAGTAGAAAAGCCTAAAAAACCTATTTTTTAAATTACTAGAATTATAGGGGCACCTGGGTAGCTCAGTTGGTTAAGCATCTGACTTCAGCTTGGGTCGTGATCTCAGGGTCCTGGGATCAAGCCCCATGCTTGTCCCTCTCCCTCTCCTACTACCCCTCCCCCGACTTTTGTTCAAGCTCTCTCTCTCTCCCTCCCTCTCTCAAATAAATAAAATCTTTAAAAAATAAAATAAAAATAAAATTACTAGAATAATTAAGCGAATTTATCAATCTGGCAGAGAAAAGATCTATATGCAAAAATCAATTGCATTTCTAAATGCTAACAATAAATAATTTGAGAAGGAAAATTTTTTAAATTACCATTCAAATTGGTAGCAGACATAAAATATTTAGTAATTAGCTTAGCAAAAGATATGTGAAATCTATACACAGAAAAAATACAAAACATTATACAGGGAACTTAAAGAAATCCTAAGTGAATGAAGAAATATATTGTGCTTATGAATTGGAATAATCAATCTTATTATAATAACAATTCTCCTTAAATTGATTTATAGGGGGGCGGAGCAAGATGGCGGAGGAGTAGGAGACCTGGATTTCGTCTCCTCTCAGGAATTCAGCTGGATAGGGATCAAACCATTCTGAACACCTACAAACTCAACAGGAGGTCGAAGAAAAGAAGAGCAACAACTCTCTCATCAGAAAAGCGACCACTTTCTGGAAGGTAGGACGTGCGGAGAAGTGAATCCGAGGCGATATTCGGGAGGATAGACGGCGGGGGAGGGGCCTCCGGCGGCCGCTTCTGGCAAGTGATAGAACCACGGAGCACAAAATCGGAACTTTTAAAAGTCTGCTCCGCTGAGGGACGTCACTCTGGTGGCTAAGCGGGGGGTGGAACCCTCCGGGACAGTGTGGTCTCAGGACCCTCGGGGTCACAGAAAGACCAGGGGTGCCTGAGTGCGGCAGAGCTCCCAGGTATCGGAGCGGGGAAGCCGGCTGCAGAGGCGGAGCCCAGGCGCGGGCTCTCAGCTCGGGGTTGCCATAAACCGTGATCCGCGGCACAGTCGGGCCACTGCTCCTCCAGCAGGGACCCAACAAGCGGCAGATCTGGGGAGACTCACCTTCCTCCCCCGGGAGGAGCCGCGCGGGAGTGCACCGCAGGGATCTGCTGGGTTTGGAGACTCCACCCGGGGTCGGGTGCCAGAGATAGAAACGCGCGGTCACAGGCCGGGTGAGCACGGAGTGCGGCTGGAGACCGGGGAGACGGGAGTGACTGACGGCTTTTCTCTGGGGGCTCACTGAGAAGCGGGACCCCGAGTTCTCGGCTCCTCCGGGGCGGAGATTGGGAGGCCGCCATTTTCACTCTCCGCCTCCAAAGCTGTACGGAAAGCTCGCAGGGAACAAAAGCCCCGGAGAGCAAACCCCAGCAGATTACTTAGCTGGGAGGGGGCAAGGGCGGGGCAATTCTGCCTCCGGCAAAGACATTTGGAAACCACGGCAACAGGCCCCTCCCCAGAAGATCAGCGAGAACAGCCAGCCAAGACTAAGTTTACCCATCAATGAGAACGGCAGAACTCCAGCTCTAGGGGACTACTGCACATAGAATTCATGGCTTTTTTACCATGATTCTGCAGTCTTTCAAAGTTAATTTTTTTTTAACTGTCTTTTTTTCTTTTTTTATTCTTTTTGAATTTTTCTTTTTCCCTTTTTCAACCAACATCTTATCAATCCCTTTTTTTTAAAAAAAAAAAAACATTTTTATTTTTCATTTTTAGAGTCATATTCTATCCCTTCATAGTAGTTACCCATATTTTTGGCTTATATATATAAGTTGTTCTCTCTTTAAAATTTTGAGATAGTTTCTTCTAACAGATCAAAATATACCCTAAATCTCTAGTATATGGTGTTTTCTGTTCCCCTGCCTGATCACATCCTCTCCCTTTTTTTTTTCTTTTTTTAAATCCTCTTCTTTCTTTTTTCAAACAACTTCTTATCAATTCCTTTTATAAAATTTTTTATAATTTCCATCTTTACAGTCATATTCCATCCCTTCATCATATCAACCCTTATTTTTGTACATATATAAGTTTTTCTTTCTTTAAAATTTTGGGAGGCACTTTCTTCTAAAAGACCAAAATACACCCCAAATCTAGTGTGTGGCACTGATCATATTTGATCACATTCTGGTTTTTTTGTTGTTGTTTTGTTTTGTTTGTTTTTGTTTTTATCTTTATCTTTTTCTTTTTTTTCTTTTTCTTTTTTCTCTCTTTCCCTTTCTTTTCCCACTGCTTCAGGTTTTTTCTGATTTGTTTAGAGTATATTTTCTGGGGACGTTGTTACTCTGCTAGCATTTTGTTCTCTCATTAATCTATTCTCCTCTGCACAAAATGACAAGACGGAAAAAATCACCTCAACAAAAAGAACAAGAGGTAGTACCGACTGCCAGGGACCTACTCAATACGGACATTAGTACAATGTCAGATCTAGAGTTCAGAATCATCACTTTAAAGATACTAGCTGGGCTTGAAAAAAATATGGAAGTTATTAGAGAAACCCTTTCTGGAGAAGTAAAAGAACTAAAATCCAACCAAGTAGAAATCAAAAAGGCTATTAATGAGGTGCAATCAAAAATGGGGGCGCTAACTGCTAGAATAAATGAGGCAGAAGAGAGAATCAGTAATATAGAAGATGAAATGATGGAAAATAAAGAAGCTGAGAAAAAGAGAGATAAACAACTACTGGATCACGAGGGCAGAATTCGAGAGATAAGCGATACCATAAGACGAAACAACATTAGACTAATTGGGATCCCACAAGAAGAAGAAAGAGAGAGAGGGGCAGAAGGTATAATGGAGCAAATTATAGCAGAGAACTTCCCTAATTTGGGGAAGGAAACAGGCATGAAAATCCAGGAAGCACAGAGAACCCCTCTCAAAATCAATAAAAATAGGTCAACACCCCGACATCTAATAGTAAAACTTACGAGTCTCATAGACAAAGAGAAAATCCTGAAAGCAGCTCGGGAGAAGAGATATGTAACCTACAAGGGTAGAAACATTAGATTGGCAACAGACCTATCCACAGAGACCTGGCAGGCCAGAAAGGACTGGCAGGATATATTCAGAGCACTAAACGAGAAAAATATGCAGCCAAGAATACTATATCCAGCTAGGCTGTCATTGAAAATTGAAGGAGAGATAAAAAGCTTCCAGGACAAACAAAAACTAAAGGAATTTGCAAACACAAAACCAGCCCTACAGGAAATCTTGAAAGGAGTCCTCTAAGCAAAGAGAGACCCCAAAAGCAACATAGACCAGAAAGGAACACAGACAATATACGGTAACAGTCACCTTACAGGCAATACAATGGCACTAAATTCCTATCTTTCAATAGTTACCCTGAATGTAAATGGGCTCAATGCCCCAATCAAAAGACACAGGCTATCAGACTGGATTAAAAAACAAGACCCATCGATATGCTGTCTGCAAGAGACTCATTTTCGACCCAAAGACAGCCCCAGATTGAAAGTGAGGGGGTGGAAAACCATTTACCATGCTAATGGACACCAAAAGAAAGCTGGGGTGGCAATCCTTATATCAGACAAATTAGATTTTAAACCAAAGACTGTACTAAGAGATGAGAAAGGACACTATATCATACTTAAAGGATCTATCCAACAAGAAGATCTAACAATTGTAAATATCTATGCCCCTAACATGGGAGCAGCCAATTATATAAGCCAATTAATAACAAAAGCAAAGAAACACATCGACAACAATACAATAATAGTGGGGGACTTTAAGACCCCCCCTCACTGAAATGGACAGATCATCTAAGCAAAAGATCAACAAGGAAATAAAGACTTTAAATGACACACTGGACCAAATGGACTTTACAGACATATTCAGAACATTCCACCCCAAAGCAACGGAATACACATTCTTCTCTAGTGCCCATGGAACATTCTCCAGAATAGATCACATCCTAGGTCATAAATCAGGTCTCAACCGGTACCAAAAGATTGGAATCATTCCCTGCCTATTTTCAGACCACAATGCTTTGAAACTAGAGCTCAATCACAAGACAAAAGTCAGAAAGAACTCAAATACATGGAGGCTAAAGAGCATCCTACTAAAGAACGAATGGGTCAACCAGGAAATTAAAGAAGAATTAAAAAAATACATGGAAACCAATGAAAATGAAAACACAACTATTCAAAATCTTTGGGATGCAGCAAAGGCAGTCCTAAGAGGAAAGTATATAGCAATACAAGCCTTTCTCAAGAAGCAAGAAAGGTCTCAAGTACACAACCTAACCCTACACCTAAAGGAGCTGGAGAAAGAACAGCAAATAAAGCCTAAACCCAGCAGGAGAAGAGAAATAATAAAGGTCAGAGCAGAAATCAATGAAATAGAAACTAAAAGAACAGTAGAACAGATCAATGAAACTAGGAGCTGGTTCTTTGAAAGAATTAACAAGATTGATAAACCCCTGGCCAGACTTATCAAAAAGAGAAGAGAAATGACCCACATCAACAAAATCATGAATGAAAGAGGAGAGATCACAACCAACACCAAAGAAATACAAACAATTATAAGAACATATTATGAGCAACTCTATGCCAGCAAATTAAATAACCTGGAAGAAATGGATGCATTTCTAGAGATGTACCAACTACCAAAACTGAACCAGGATGAAATAGAAAACCTGAACAGACCTATAACCACTAAGGAAATTGAAGCAGTCATCAAAAATCTCCCAAAAAACAAAAGCCCAGGGCCAGATGGCTTCCCAGGGGAATTCTACCAAACATTTCAAGAAGAATTAATACCTATTCTTCTGAAACTGTTCCAAAAAATAGAAATGGAAGGAAAACTTCCCAACTCATTTTATGAGGCCAGCATTACCTTGATCCCAAAACCAGACAAAGACCCCATCAAAAAGGAGAATTACAGACCAATATCCCTGATGAACATGGATGCAAAAATTCTCACCAAAATACTAGCCAATAGGATCCAACAGTACATTAAAAGGATTATTCACCATGACCAAGTGGGATTTATCCCTGGGCTGCAAGGTTGGTTCAACATCCGCAAATCAATCAATGTGATACAATACATTAACAAAAGAAAGAACAAGAATCATATGATCCTCTCAATAGATGCAGAAAAAGCATTTGACAAAGTACAGCATCCTTTCTTGATCAAAACTCTTCAGAGTATAGGCATAGAGGGTACATACCTCAATATCATAAAAGCCATCTATGAAAAACCTACAGCGAATATCATTCTCAATGGGGAAAAACTGAGAGCTTTCCCCCTAAGGTCAGGAACGCGGCAGGGATGTCCACTATCACCACTGCTATTCAACATAGTATTGGAAGTCCTAGCCACAGCAATCAGACAACAAAAAGAAATCAAAGGCATCCAAATTGGCAAGGAAGAAGTCAAACTCTCACTGTTTGCAGATGATATGATACTTTATGTGGAAAACCCAAAAGACTCCACCCCAAAACTGCTAGAACTCATACGGGAATTCAGTCAAGTGGCAGGATATAAAATCAATGCACAGAAGTCAGTGGCATTCCTATACACCAACAACAAGACAGAAGAAAGAGAAATTAAGGAGTCGATCCCATTTACAATTGCACCCAAAACCATAAGATACCTAGGAATAAATCTAACCAAAGAGACAAAGGATCTGTACTCAGAAAACTATAAAATACTCATGAAAGAAATTGAGGAAGACACAAAGAAATGGAAAAACATTCCATGCTCATGGATTGGAAGAACAAATATTGTGAAGATGTCAATGCTACCTAGAGCAATCTACACATTCAATGCAATCCCCATCAAAATACCATCCACTTTTTTCAAAGAAATGGAACAAATCATCCTAAAATTTGTATGGAACCAGAAAAGACCCCGCATAGCCAGAGGAATGTTGAAAAAGAAAAGCAAAGCCGGCGGCATCACAATTCCGGACTTCCAGCTCTATTACAAAGCTGTCATCATCAAGACAGCATGGTACTGGCACAAAAACAGACACATAGATCAATGGAACAGAATAGAGAGCCCAGAAATGGACCCTCAACTCTATGGTCAACTCATCTTTGACAAAGCAGGAAAGAATGTCCAATGGAAAAAAGACAGTCTCTTCAACAAATGGTGTTGGGAAAATTGGATAGCCACATGCAGAAGAATGAAACTGGACCATTTCCTTACACCACACACAAAAATAGACTCCAAATGGTTGAAAGACCTCAATGTGAGACAGGAGTCCATCAAAATCCTAAAGGAGAACACAGGCAGCAACCTCTTTGACCTCAGCCGAAGCAACTTCTTCCTAGAAACATCGCCAAAGGCAAGGGAGGCAAGGGCAAAAATGAACTATTGGGACTTCATCAAGATAAAAAGCTTTTGCAAAGCAAAGGAAACAGTCAACAAAACCAAAAGACAACCAACAGAATGGGAGAAGATATTTGCAAATGACATATCAGATAAAGGGCTAGTATCCAAAATCTATAAAGAACTCATCAAACTCAACACCCAAAGAACAAAGAATCCAATCAAGAAATGGGCAGAAGACATGAAAAGACATTTTTCCAAAGAAGACATCCAAATGGCCAACAGACACATGAAAAAGTGCTCAGTATCGCTCGGCATCAGGGAAATCCAAATCAAAACCTCAATGAGATACCACCTCACACCTGTCAGAATGGCTAAAATTAACAAGTCAGGAAATGACAGATGTTGGCGGGGATGCGGAGAAAGGGGAACCCTCCTACACTGTTGGTGGGAATGCAAGCTGGTGCAGCCACTCTGGAAAACTGTATGGAGGTTCCTCAAAAAGTTGAAAATAGAGCTACCCTATGATCCAGCAATTGCACTACTGGGTATTTACCCCAAAGATACAAAAGTAGGGATCCGAAGGGGTACGTGCACCCCGATGTTTATAGCAGCAATGTCCACAATAGCCAAACTGTGGAAAGAGCCAAGATGTCCATCAACAGATGAATGGATAAAGAAGATCTGGTATATATATACAATGGAATATTATGCAGCCATCAAAAGGAACGAGATCTTGCCATTTGCAACGACGTGGATGGAACTGGAGGGTATTATGTTGAGTGAAATAAGTCAATCAGAGAAAGACATGTATCATATGATCTCACTGATATGAGGAATTCTTAATCTCAGGAAACAAACTGAGGGTTGCTGGAGTGGGGGGTGGGGTGGGAAGGATGGGGTGACTGGGTGATAGACACTGGGGAGGGTATGTGCTCTGGTAAGCGCTGTGAATTTTGCAAGACTGTTGAATCTCAGATCTGTACCTCTGAAACAAATAACGCAATATATGTTAAGAAAAAAAAAAAAAAAGAAGAAGAAGAAGAAGGTAGCGGGAGGGGAAGAATGAAGCGGGGGAAATCGGAGGGGTAGACGAACCATGAGAGACGATGGACTCTGAAAAACAAACAGGGTTCTAGAGGGGAGGGGGGTGGGAGGATGGGTTAGCCTGGTGGTGGGTACTGAGGAGGGCACGTTCTGCATGGAGCACTGGGTGTTATGCACAAACAATGAATCATGGAACACTTCATCTAAAACTAATGATGTAATGTATGGGGATTAACATAAGAATAAAAAAAAAAAAATTGATTTATAGGTTAAATACAATTCTAATCAAAACCGCACATTCTTTCCACTTTTAGGCATCAACAGACTGATTCTAAAATTTATAGAGAAAAAATAAGGATCAAAACAATTTTGTAAGTTTTTATTTAAAGTCCAGTTAACATACAATGTAATATTAGTTTTAGGTGTTTAACACAGTTTAGTGATTTAACACTTACATACAACACCTGTTGATCATCATAGCAAGTGCCCTCCTTAATCCCCTTCACCTGTTTAGCCCATCGCCCCCACCCTTCTCCCCTCTGGTAACCATCACTTTGTTCTCTATAGTTAAGAGTCTGTTTCTTGGTTTGCCTCTATCTCTCTCTCTTCTTTTCCCTGTGCTGGTTTGTTTTGTTTCTTAAATTCCACATATGAGTGAAATCATACGGTATTTGTCTTTCTCTGAGTTTTTCCCTTAGCATAATATATTCTAGCTCCATCCATATTGTTGCAAATGGCAAGATTTCATTCTTTTTGATGGCTAAATCATATTCTACTGCATATATATATCTATATATCTATATCTATCTATATATACCACAGCTTCTTTATCCATTTATCAGTCAATGGACACGTGGGCTGTTTCTATTATTTGGCTATTGTAGATAATGCTGCTATAAACATCAGGGTGCATGTATCCCTCCCAAATAGTATTTTTGTATTCTTTGGGTAAATACCTAGTAGTACAATTGCTGGATCATAGGGTAGTTCTATTTTTAACTTTTTGAGGAACCTCCATACTGTCTTCCAGAGTGGCTGCACCAGTTTGCATTCCCACCAAAAGTGTAAGAGGGTTCCTCTTTCTCCACATCCTTACCAAAATCTATGGCTTCTTGTGTTGTTGATTTTTAGCCATTCTGATAGGTGTGTGGTGATAACTCATTGTAGTTTTGACTTGTATTTCCCTGATGATCATTGATGCTGAACATCTTTTCATTGTTTGTTGGCCATATGTGTGTCTTCTTTGGAAAAATGTCTATTCTTGTTTTCTGCCCATTTGTTAATTGGATTATTCATTTTTTGGGTGTTGAGTTTTACAAGTTTTTTTATACATTTTGCATACTAACTATCAGATATGTCTTTTGAAAATATCTTTTCCCATTCTGAAGGTTGCCTTTTAGTTTTGTTAATTGTTTTCTTTGCTGTGCAGAAGCTTTTTATTTTGATGAAGTCCCAATAGTTTAATTTTGGTTTTCTTTCCCTTGCCTCAGGAGACGTATCTAGTAAGAAGTTGCTAGGGCCAATGTCAAAGAGGTTACTGCTTATGTTCTCCTCTAGGATTTTGATTTTTTCCTGTCTCACATTTAGGTATTTAATCCATTTTTAATTTATTTTTGTGTATGGTTTAAGAAAGTGGTCCAGTTTCATTCTTTTGCATGTTGCTGTGCAGTTTTTCTGACACCATTTGTTGAGGAGACTGTCTTTTTCCCATTGGATATTCTTTCCTGCTTTGTCAAAGATTAATTGACCATAGAATTGTGGGTTCATTTCTGGAAGTCCTAGCCACAGCAATCAGGCAACAAGAAGTAAAATGCATCCAAATCAGCAAGGAAGAGGTAGAATATTCACTATTGCACACGACATGATACTCTATATAGAAAACCCAAAAGACTTCACCAAAAAATTGCTAGAACTGATACATGAATTCAGTAAATTTGCTGGATGCAAAATCAATGTACAGAAATCTGTTGCATTCCTACCCACCAAAAATGAAGCAGCAGAAAGAGAAATTAAGGAATCAATTCCATTTACAATTGCAACAAAACCGTAAGATACCTAGGAATAAACCTAACCAAAGAAGTGAAAGACCTATATTCTGAAAACTGTAAAATACTGATGAAAGAAATTGAAGATGACATAAAGAAATGGAAAGACATTCCATGCTCATGGATTGGAAGGACAAATATTGTTAAAATGTCTATGCTACCCAAAGCAATCTACGCATTCAATGTAATCCCTCTCAAAATACCAACATTTTTTTGTAGAGCTAGAACAAATAATCCTAAAATTTGTATGGAACCACAAAAGACCCTGAAGAGCCAAAGCAACCTTTAAAAAGAAAAGCAAAGCTAGAGGCATCACAATTCCAGACTTCAAGTTATGTTACAAAGCCGTAGTGATCAAAAGACTATGGTACTGCCACAAACACAGACACATAAATCAATGGAACAGAATAAAACAATTTTTAAAACAACAGAATTGAAAGATTTGCACTACTTGATTTCAAGACTTACTATGAAGCTGAAGACAAAGTAACATTGGTGCAAAGAGTAATAAATACATCAAGTTTATAGAATAAAGAAACAAAACAAAACAAAACAAAATCAACATGGTCAATTTATTTTTAAGGACGGTGCCAAAACTATTCAATGGGGAAAGGATAGTCTTTTCAACAAATGGTAATGTAACAACTGGATATCTGTATGGAATTGTAGGGGGATCCTTGGCCCTACCTCACATCCTATAAGAATATTAATGGAGGATGGATCATAAACATAAAAGCTAAAGTTATAAAGATTCTAGAACATAACAGAGGAAAACATCTTTGCCATCATGAAGTGGGAAAAGATTTCTTGGGATACAACACTAAGTATAAAACAAAATGTGATGAATTCTATCTCATCAAAATTAAAAACATCTGTTAAAAAGAGTATTAAATAAATTTAAAAACAAATCAACCATTGACTAGTAGAGTTGTATTTTAACTTTTGTCCTTATTTTCTATTCTAATGCAATTCTTTAATGCAATTCTTTTTTTCAAAGAATCTGTTCTGTTCAGTTCTTTAATTTCAAAATTTATTAAAGTTTTCTTTATGACTCATGTATGAATGACTTTTTAATACTTCATAAGCACTAAAAATGCATATGATTTTTGTTAGTTACAGAGTTTGACACACTCATGACAGCTCATCAATCTCTCGTATCTATAATTTTTCATAAAACCATATTCAAAAGTTACTTGGTCTCACCCATGCCTTCCAAGCCTCACTAATCTTGCATTCTTTTGCATTGTTCATAAGCTGCCTAAAAATTCACTTCCTTCTTTGCCCAACTTAGATTCTGTAGCTCATCTCTGTAATTTTATCTTTACATACTCCCCTATTCCCTTGCACACATTTCCATCCAGTGTTCTTACATGGTAAAATCCAAATCCTGGTTAAATCCACCACTGTGTTAATTCTGGGACTGTACACAAGCAGCTGAATCTCTCTAGAGAAATACTAAAGTCAAGATGACAGATCTCATTTTAAATTTATGCCCATAAACATCGAGTGGGTCCTCAGTAATTTCAGCAATTACATTATATATTCTTTATCAATTCATTCTCCCAGTTTTCCAGATTGCAATTTTATAACTTTTGGTCCTGAAACCTCTCAGAGGATGATCTAAAATATGGGTATTTGACTTAGAAAATTGAGATATTTAGAAGAAAACTTCTTCATCTTACTATGCCAATTCCTTAACTTTATAACCACATACTCTGTCTTCACTTCCATGTCAACTAATGTGTATCCCAACTTCTCTTTAAAGATAGTCTTTTCAAGGCCCTATTTAAAGGTTTGGTACCTCTAACATCTCTTTTTCTACTACATCATCAGTTTATACTTCTCTACTGGATTATTTCCAGATTCATATAGACATTTCATTACATCTCCAGGCATATTATAATAATAATGATAATAAATCTTTTTCTCTCCCATGTTCCCAACTAGCTAGCTCCCAATCCATTCATTGCTCCCTTTTGAAGCAAAGTCCTTGAAAGAGGTATCTATGTTTGTTGTCTTCACTTCCTCTCCTATATTCTCTTAGCCTTATCAGGCTTTTATCCTCATCACATTACTAAACTATTCTCAACAGAGATGTATATGCTATGAAACTCATAAATTTTAAATGTAAGAGCTCTGTGCTTGCATTGGCCCCAGGAAGGCCTTAGCAATATTTTCATATAGTCGTATGTATTTTTTTTCATTTGTAAAAAAAAGATAAGTTAACAGCATTTGGGTGGGACAGCTGTCTCATTGCACTTGGGTCAATACTTCCTAGCCTAAGCCACCATTACTTCTTGCCTGGACCATTAAAGTGCCTCTAATTGGTCTCCCTCTTCCACTCTGCCACCTCCTCCAATCAATTATCCACAGAGAAAGCAAGATCTTTTTGAAAATAAAATACATAATGTCTCTCCTGTGAAAGGTTCTGAAAGAATGAAGATTTTCCTTGGTAGCCCTTACTGGATCTTAGCCCCCTATTGTTCCTCTCCATCTTTCTTAATAAACCCAAATTGTCCACCAATGGCTCCTAAACCAGAACCCTAGTCTTACTACCTCTACATCCTGTCTCATTACTAACTTAATATAAAATTTCCCATACCTTTTGAGAATTTGAACTGTAACAAAATTCTCAGAGAAACTAAACTTTTGACTTTACCCAATCTATTTTATAATATCTTTAAGCTCCATAGCCGCCCAGAGCACTCATCTTAGAGTTGTTCTCACATTGTAAAATCTTATAAAACCTTGTGCTTATTGTCCTTGGTTTTCTTCTTACACACTCTTACACTAAATGTTCTCTTGTGGATCTCCATAGCACTCAGAAAAACAATAATAATAATAATAATAACACCTTTCAAGGTCACTCATGACCTTCCCTACCATTCATTCCTTGTTCACTTTGTTAGCTACTCAGGCTTGTCTGTTCTTCAGATAAACCAGGACTGTTCTCCATGAGGGCCTTTGTTTTTGCTGTTCACTATATCTGGAAAGTCCTTGCTTCATAGAACTCACATATTTACATGACTTGCTCTCACACATACATTTGGCCTTTTGTCAAATGTCACCATCAGGGAGAGGCCATATCTTAGCAATGTATCTATGGTAGCCCTATTACCAATCTTGCCCTTGCCTATTGCTCTCTTTCCATTATCCCATGTATTACTATCATAGTGCATAGTATATGATTACATTATTACATATATCTTTATTTTTAATATTTGATTATTCATTGTTTTTTTCTATTCGAAGAGAACCATGAAATAAGAGATATTTTTTGACCTTTACATCAGTCACTTTTTGTATTTCCATCATTCGATTTTCATAAATAAATAAGTTAATATCATTTGACGTTAAAAGATTTATGACAATTATTTATGTATTTGAATTGAACCCTTTACCTAGAGTGGCTAACAAGCTCTCATGGATGAAATTAGGAAGATACAAAAACAACTGACTTTCACTGTCCAGGAAGAACAAGGTATCCAGAATATATGCAGAGGATGAGAGGAACATTCAGATGGCTTCTATCCACCCCACTGTGGTTTGCTGGAAAATGGCCCACGAAGATGTCTACAGCCTAATCCCCAGGACCCCATAACTATGTTACCTTACATGACAAAAGGGATTATACAGAAGTGATTAAGGTTACATCTGTTGAGATGAGGACATTAACCCAGATTATCTCATTGGGCCCAGTCTAACCAAATGAGTTCTTACAAAAGGGAAGCAGGGGTATCAGAGGCAGAGGGAGATATGACAACAGAGATAAAGATCAGAGAGGAAGATTGGAAGATGCTACTCTTCTGAGTTTGAATTTGGAGAAAGGAACCACAAGCAAGGAATATAGGAGGCTTTTAAAGGCAAAAAAAAAAAAAAAAAGGCAAAGAAAAAATTTCCCTTCTAAAACCCCCAAAAAAAATATAGCCATGCAGATTTTAGCCCTACAACACCATTTTGAGACTTCTGACCTCCAAAATTATAAGAAAATAAATTGGGTTGTCATAAGCCACTAAATTTGTGGTAATTTCTTACAGCAGCATTAAGAGACTAATACAGATACAGAACCATTCTCACATATAAAATGGCTCATTCCTTTTTGATACGTGCTATTTAGAATTCTACTCTCCTCTGATGATATGGTGATTCTAATGTCCTCCTTTTCCTATAGTTTTCTTGGCTTGTCTTTGCTCATCCATTCACTTTGGATTTTCCTCTCTCTTTTTTTTTAAGATTTTATTTATTTATTTATTTGAGAGAGAGAAAGAGAGAGCACAAGTGGGGTGAGGGGCAAAGGGAGAAGCAGACTCCCCACTGAGCAGGGAGCCCGACATGGGGCTCGGTGCCGGGACTCTGGGATCATGACCTGAGCTGAAGGCAGACGCTTAGCCGACTGAGCCACCCAGGCACCCCAAGGATTTTCCTCTCTTTATGAGAGAGCTACCTCTTTTAGAATACATCCATTTTTGCTTTACAAAAGCATAGTTTTAAAAATTGGAATTTAGTTCCCTTACAATTATAGCTTGAGTCTATATAGTTGGTCTAAATTAAATCAGTCTTATTTATCAATTTGTGTTCATATTTTACCAATATTTCTTTTGTTCTAACCTTCCTTTTTCCTTCTTTCATTCGGTATGTCATATTAGTCTCTGCTATTAAATTGAGAAAACCTTTGTAGACCTTTAGTTCCTCCTGTATACTAAGACTCTCTTGTTTATTTATGGAGTGATTATTTAAAAATCAGACATTTACATTTTTCAGAGAACCTTTACATCATTTATTTGATTCACACAAAAATCCTGTAATGCTGGTAGAGAAGACCTCATTATCTCTATCCTGTAGACTCCCAGAAATCTTAAGGTTCATTAAGCTCCCTTCCTTATTATCACTGCCTTTACTCTCAACCAATTATCTCAAGTAAGAACAGAGAAAGATGATGGTATAAGGCTGTCTATGGAAAAATCTTCATCACTTTGTTGTATTATTACTTATATACTTTTATCTGTATTATAATTTGTTACTTATTTTAAAGTCAGCTCTTGGTGGTAGTGCTGAATCTGGTGTGACTTTAGTTTGAGGACCAGTAGAGGAAATTACATAATCAGAGGGAAAGGTATCAGAAACTAAATTATGATGGAGTGGCCAGGATAAGCAGAAATAGGACCTATCCTGAAGTTGCTAATGGATAATTTTGTCATTAAGTCATTTTACTTACTTACTCTGACACATTCTCTGACACATAATATAAATTGGACTTCTGTTCCACATATTTAACCAGAAAAGAGCCTCAAAGGGTGTTTGAAAGGAAAGGCACATATTCTTGGAGAAAATATGTTTTAACAAAATATTTAGTAAACTCTGAGATCTCAATTTTAGATATTGGTACAATTATACATGGGCCAGTATTTTGATAACTGGTGTCAGAGCAACATATAATTTTTCCTTCTTCTTTTGGTCAGGTAAGAAGGAAATAAAAGAACATTTATTGAGTGTCTGTGAATGCTAGGTATTATACTAAGTACATTTATATATGTTCTCATATAATTGTGTCCCAGTATATCAGGTGTTTTTACTATACCCAATGTGTGTACTATTGAGAAAAATTGAAAAAAAAAGAAATTTTAAATGACCAGGAACAAAAAATACAGCAAGCACAGTATTTCAAATCAGCTACAGCTTACAGAATCAAACTGATATAGAAGACAGAAAACTGGTATTAGATGTCTTGTTACAATATAAAATGCAATTCTAAAAAATGTAACCCACTCCTGGTATAATGGTTCCCAAAGTGTTGTCCTGTATCAGCAGAATCAGCATCATAAGGGAACTTAATAGAAGTGCATGTTATTAAGTCCCACCCTAGACCTACTCAATTCAGCAATCTGTTTTCAATAATCTCCTCAGCAATGCTGGACACCTCCTCAAGTTTGAGAAGCATTGCCCTAGTCTTTGCCTCTCTGCTTCACTCCTTTTTCCTTTCACTCTAGTAATGCTGTCTGTAAGATCTTCCATAGGGCAAAACCCTCACTAAGCAAAATTTTTTGTTTTGTTTTTTGGGTTATATTTTCTCCTAGAGGGGATGCTTGATTTTTCTAGGCTTCCTTTTGGCCTCAATATAGTGCATCTGAATTTCATTTCCGCCATTCCACGTTACTGAGTACCATGTTTTCTTCCTCCTAAGACATTCAGTTTATGAGTTAAGTATTATTTGTTATACCTTTACCTTTGCAGTGTCTGAGAGAGGAAAATGGGCACTTAAGGGAAATCTCCAGTGGATTTTTGGGCAGTCATACTTATTGCTTGATATGACTTTTATAATTTCTTTAAACATTTCATACCAAAGATGAAGATGTAGAGTATCTTCTTTTTTAAGGAATGGGGATGTTGGACCTGAGTCCCACACTATTTACCTAATTCAGTAGTTGACATATGCTAAGGTGATTCCCTATGATTTCTACATCCTGGTCTTCATACTTCTGTGAGAAATTTCCTTACTTTGAGTTTGAACTGGACATGTGACTAGCCTATAACCAATGGAATATGGCAAAGATGACAGGATGTCACTCCCACAATAAAGGATTGTTATATAAGATTTCATCTTAGCCCACTGGAGCCAGAAACTCTCCTTGCATGCTTGATGAAGTAAGTGGATGTTTGAGACATCCCCCATGACAAGGAACTGTGGACAGCCTAAAAGCAAACTACAACCAACAACCAGCAAGAAGCTGAAGCCCTCAGTCACACAGCAGCAAAGAACTCAAATCTGCCAACAACCTGGATGATCCTGGAAGTGGACTCTTCCTCCTTGAGCCTCCAGATGAGAATGCAGCTAGCCAACATCCGCCCTGAGACCAGCACAAATCAGAGGAGCCAGCAAGCCATGTCCAGACTCCTGATTCACTAAACCTTTTGGATAATGTATTCAAGTTATTTTAAGCTGCTAGGTTTGTGGTAATTTTATTACACAGCAATACAAAATTAATATACTATTCTTCCCCAATTTTTCAACCTTTGTTTCACTCCTTCATTTTTCTCACACAGCAGCTTAAGGGAAAAGACAAGGAGAACTTGAAAATTTGAGCCACACTGTTACTTGTGGGCTCCTCTTCCCTCCAGGCTGCCCAATTCCTCCATAGATCACATCCTGCTTAGTTTCTTTTTTATGTTCCCGCGTGTTTTGAGCAGAAATAATTATTTCTGAAAGATCACAGTTACACTGGTTGGTGTCTCTCTCATTTTCCTCACAGAATGTGGAAAACCCAGATCTTGGGAATTTCCCTGCCTGATGAACTCTGTGGTGATGAAGGACTTCATTCTTCAGGGGTTTTCAGGTCTTCCCTTCTGGCTGCCTCATCATTTCCTCAGTCTGCTTTTTTCCAAATGTGAAGCATTTGTGAGATTGTGTCCCATTAGCTTCTCTGCACTGCTTCTTGGAAGGCTAAGTAGAAACTGCTTTATTATTGCTCTATTCTCTCTCTCTCTCTCTCTCCCTGGTCACTACTTTTTAAAAGATTACTGCATAGGACTGTGGCCCTTCCTTAGTTCCAGTAATGTAGGTATTGTTTGATAGTCTCCATCTTGGGTTTTTTTGTTCATTTTTTAGAAAGGATAATACTTTTTACAATATTTCATGTTCTGAAAATTCTCTTGCCCTCTGGCTTCCCTCCTTTTGAATCAATGGATTTCAATGCTGCAAAGCAAGGAGAAATTACCAGCTAGAGAAACAAAATCATTTCTCAACTTTGACTGTTTTTCTTCTTAACTCCTTGCAAGGTAATAGTTTTAAAAGTCAGGCTTTGTTGATATGCAATCTTTTTGTATATCAATACAACTCTGGTCAACAATTCCAATGTGTGAGGCATTTCCCCTACACCGCCAAGCAACTCTCAGACACCAGCTGGGTGTCCTGCAATTCAATTCGATTCTGAAAATACCTACTGGGAGATAGCACTAGATTCTACAGTTTAAGGGATCAATCCCACTGGACTGCCCCCAAGTTCAGATGCCAATCACAAGTCCAAGTTGCTACCTGTGCTTCTGACCAGCTGGCTATAAATAAGAGATTCCCATGACCCCTTCCTTGGCTTCCATTAATTTGCTAGAGTGGCTCATAGAACTCGGGAAACCAGTTTACTCAATAAATTACCAGTTTATTATAAGAACTATTAAAGAATACAAATCAACAGCCAGATGAAGAGATATATAGGTCAAGGTATGTGGGAAGGGGTGTGGCGCTTCAGTGCTCTCAGGGAGAGTACCACTCTACCCACATTTCCATGTATTCACCAATGGAGAAGCTCTTCATACCCATCTGTTTGGGTTTTAATGGAGGCTTAATTAAATAGACATGATTGATTAAATCATTGGCCATTGACTACTGATTCAACCCCCAGCTCCTCTCCCCTCCCTGGAGGTCAGGGGTGGGACTGAAAGTTCCAACTCTCTAATCACATGGTTGGTTCTCCAGGCACCAGCCCCCATCCAGAGGTGCTTTCCAAAAGTCACTTCATCAGCATAACAGAGACACCTTTATTGCTCCCCTCACTTAGAATATTCCAAAGGTTTTAGAAGCTCTGTGCCAGAAATGAGGGAGACCAAATATATCTTTCTTATTATAAATCACAATATCAGAATCAACTATACCTCAATAAAGTTGTTTTAAAAGAATAATGCTTACGAACTTGAATGTCATCTTGTCTCTAAGTCAAGGCTTCTCAAAATATGATCTGTGTATTAGGTTTTAACAGGATGCCTAGAGGCTAGCAAAGGAGGAGTCATGGCTAGCTATTGAAGGTTAGAGACCTATCCTGGCAGCACTCCCAAAACAAAGCCATCAGAAGCAGGATCAAATCCGACTGGCCCAAGACAAAGAAGGCCAGAAACCATGACTAAATAAAGGAGAAAAGTTGTGAAACCCTGCTTCCAAGGAAATTCCCTCCCCAAGTAATAAATATTCCACCCCCTAGTTAACACTTGTAAATAAAAGATAAAGATCCAAACTCCTGGGTGTGCAGCTCTCCTTCAGCTTGCCCTCTCTCCCATCTACTCTTACTTTAATAAACTTTCCCAATTGTACCACTCATCCATTGTGTCTGATCTGTCCTTGAATTCTTTCTTGTGAGAGACCAAAAGCCTGTGGTCCTGTGGTGACATCCCAGGGATAGACTGAACAGAGGCCTCAGAGCCCACAGAGCTCCCCAGTCCAAGTGCCCCCCCCCCCCCCGCCCCCGCCACGAGTAACATTAGCATCATCCTGGAATTTTTAGACCTGTAAATTCTTGGGCTTCTTCCCAGAACTATTCAATAAGAAACTCTAGGAGTGAGGCCTAACAATCTGTGTTTCATTAAGCCCTCCAAGTGATTCTATTGCACAGTAAGGATTGAGAACTGCTACTATGAAGATGGGTGATGATAAGTGATGATAAATAGAGTTAAGTGATAATATGATAGAAAGGAAATTGCTGAAAAAAATGCAAAAGGCAAAAATTCTACCTTTGCAGCCTCAAAGACAGTGGGAAGTAGAAGTGAGTAATTGTAACTAGTGAAAATATCCAGACATATGTGGGGACCCTGAAAATACTAGAGCCAGCAACCTATTGCCCTAAGCATTGCTTAAAGTTTGGGTGGGCTACAAGTCTCAGGAGACGTTCCATTTTTACTTAGTGCCATGTTCTAAATGGTGCTAGAGCAATAAAGCCTGGCTGGTGGAAGGGGATAGGTGAAATAAATCACATGGGCTAATATAGCTGCTTCTCCATGGTTTGTGCACAGGATATAGAAGAGTGAAAAATATGTAAGGAACTATCGGAGACCTGTGGCTGGGAAGGAGAGGCTGCTATGTGTGGAAAACACAATGACAAGAGATTGAAAAATACATGGTCAATTGTCAGTAGCACTGGACACCAGCACATACCCAAAAGCCAGACGAGACCTCATATGTCACAGGTGGAGTCAGTGTGGGCAGAGACTGCTGCCTAAATCGAAGCCCTGTAGAGAAATGCAGGGTTTGTACTTCCTCTGTCCTGCCAACAGTCACTATGAAGACTGATTTCCACTACATCCAGGCACCATATTATGAGAGAAGGGAAAACGGAATTTTATTTCTAACTGATGCAATATTTACCAAAAAGGGAAAGACTTCAATCGAAAGGATAATCCAAACCAGTGCTCACTGATTTGCCACTGAGTGACAAGTATAAATATCTATCCCCCAATTCCCTATCCTGCTCCCTCCCTATTTGGGTATAGGGGAATGAAAAGTGATATCAGTTACAGAAAATAATGCTACATAGTATTAGTAACTTAATATAAGCAAGTTAAATTTTCAATCTTCCTGGATTTTGTTCATTTTTAATGACTAGGATTTTAGATTCAGCTTCCCTCTGACATCTTATAGTGGCTATTAGAATACTTTCATTTACTCTGTCTCTCAAAGACAAAACATAAAGTTGATATTTTTTTCATTTTAGATAAAATATTTTTAATCATTTCCATTTTTACACAGTTGATTTAGTTTTAGTTTAAACTACAAATCATAAAAGCTAGCTAAACTTATATACTCAGTTAACCTGATTGTTTATTAAATTACTTTAAAAAGACGTCATTGAAGAAAAAATAATTTTTGCTAAATCACATATTTATAGTTGTGTATATTTCCTCTGGACTTTCAATTTTTAGGTAATATGCCCTGAATACACAGTGACCATATTGTTACAATATCTAATTACAGATTCCTTGGTGACAACATTGATAATTGTAAAGATGTTTTCAGAGCAATGATGAAATAAATTATTCTACTTCCATCTATGCATCAGAAAGTGCTTTCCAGGCTTAGCATAGAGATTACCTAGTTAAGGAGAGTCTTGACTGCCTGCTTTATCCTGTGTGTAGAGATGTGAAGAATCTATGGTGGGTTAAGAGAAGTTCCACACACGATTATGGGGAATGTGAGAAGAAAGGAATACTGATTTCATGTGTTTTATTCAATCATTAGAAAATATATTTAAATGATTATCCTATTCTAAGCCCTAGGAACCCCAAGATGGTGGGGGAGGGGATGCGTGGGAGAGGTTTCAGGGGGGGGAAGGTAGCTACTCCCAAGTAACTTGTTCACAATACAGTTCAAAGACAAATACGTGAACACTGAGAGAATAAATGATAATTCTAAAAAACAGAAATATATTCAATGTACAATAGTGTCATAGAAAAAGACACACTAAGCCAGAAAGTAGTCAAGGGAATTTTACAAAGGTGGTAATATCTGAGCTAAAATTTTAAAAAGAAAAGTTCTAAAGGGACTAACAGGGCGGAGCGCCTGGGTGGCTCAGTCGGTTAAGCCGCTGCCTTCGGCTCAGGTCATGATCCCGGGGTCCTGGGATCAAGCCCCGCATCAGGCTCCCTGCTCAGCAGGAAGCCTGCTTCCCCCTCTCCCTCTGCCTGCCTCTCTGCCTACTTGTTCTCTCTCTCTCTCTCTCTGTCAAATAAATGAATAAAATCTTAAAAAATATATATATATAAAGGGACTAACAGGGAAAGATATTCCAAAAGAAAGATCAAGTTTTACTCTGGATATACTTCTGAGAAAGCCTGGAAATTCATGGTAAAATACCTCTTGCAAGCTTCAGTGATGAACTGTAAGAACCACAGTTGTTAAATCAGGAAAACAAAGGCTGAAAGATACTGATTGGTTATTCTCCATCTCTGAAAAAAAGACAGTGAGTTGTGATTAGGGTTAATTAAAAGGAGAAGCTCGTCAGATACAATTGGTAAATCTTGGAATGGATTGCAGAGGCTGTTTAATCTCCTTCCTAAATATAGACAAAGCTGCCCTCGACTCTGCTTCGTTAGAAAGAAGAGAACACATGAACATTAAAATTTTTACACAATCAGAATTCGTATTCCTGCACTAGCCTTCAACCCAGAAGATGAATCACCTTCTTCTGATTATTAAACAACAAAATAATACCACCAAGCAGAAAAGATAAGGTGCATCTCCTAATATCAGCAATGGATGAAACCACAAAAATACCAGCTTGTGTAAATGAAGACTTTCTTCTTAATAAGATAGTATTGGAAAAAGCTACTCTGTGACTTGCATTATTAATATATGGTTGATAAAGTTTCAAACCAAACTGTCCTTTTTTGGGATATAATGACAAAAACATTCTGTGTGGGGTACACACTAGGGAATGGCAGAGTTGACCTCATTAACAGAATTTCAAATATCCTTGATTGTACTTTACCTGTGTTTCCCTATGGTAGTAGTTTCTGTCAAATTCTCTCAGGCTTCTTGCTCTTTTTGATTTACCTAAGAAACAGTTTCTGAAGCTCTAACCAAGTGGCATTACTCTGAACCAGCTCTGCTCCCCAAATACAGTGCAAGGCCACCAAGCCTTTCCAAAACGCTAAATACTGTTACATAAAAATTCTAGAAATGATTATCGAACAGTGCTGTCTCGTTCATCAGACTCATTCTTCTTTCATAAAAATGTTAGTTTCAATGGCAAGTTTGTGAGAAGAAACTCACTGTTAGAAAAAAAGATAAAGCTCCCCCCAAAAAAGGGTGAGCTCAGTGCAACTGAAAAGCACATTTTGATAGTTAATTACAATCTTTTAAGTTCTATCTCCTACGGCTCTATTTTTGGTAACAAAGCTCTTCACTTAGCATATAGACAACTTATTTCTTCTGCTAGCTACATGCAATGACTAAACTCACATTCAGTTGAACTATCGCTCTCTATATTCCTTATCTTTGTGTTTTTTCTTTCTCTTTATATGCACATAACATAGTTTTGTTCACTTATACAAAATGAACTCACCGTTAATAGCATGACCCTCCCAAGCAAGTGACTAATAGTATCAGAATAGTTACATGTGGCACCTGAAGATTCTTTTATCACTGTAAATGGAACAAAATATAGAAACTGTTGTAAAATGTGTCCTGTGAGGTGTGTTCTATTTACACTGTATGAAATTATTAATATAAAGAAAGAATTTGAGTTGTCATGATCTAGAATGGGTGGTTTGGTTTTGTTTTCCAGGGTCCCTGTAGGCTAGCCTAGCCATTCCATCATCCCTCATGGCATTCAGAGCAAGATACGGGTGCTCAGGGAGGTAACAGGAGGGGTATAGGGCTACTAAGGGGGTGCACACCCTTCCTGGGCCAAGACAGGTCACAGCTTTCTTCGAGGCCACTTAAGGACCACCCTGAGCCAGCAGAGGTCAGAAGTGAGCCCTGGAGAAGGTAGCTCTGTGACTGTAGCTCTCAGCAAACACGGGAACAGGGTATTATTAGGTGGGCCAGCTCTGTGGTCCTTGCTTAAACAGATAAAAAAAACATCATCTCACCCTGTTATCTAAAAATGATTTATGTGTCTCTGACTCCCAAAATACATACGTCTTACTATATATGCCAATATTTGTTATAAATGTTGTACGTATGCCACAACTCTTAGAATACTCTCAACAATGGAGGCCATTTCTACACATTTAAAAGAAAAATAAGTAATCTGTCTGTGGTTCTGAGTACCCTCTGGTATTTATCATATTTCTGAGACTTTGGCCTCCTATACAGCTGATTTTTATGAATGATCCTGTGGTTCAAAAAGATAGTGCTTTCTCTAGATCTCATATAAGATTGATTGAGTGATCTAGCTAGCTAGCTAGCTAGCTCCATTGATAAGATCTTAATTGTTTTATACTCACACCATACACACACATGGAGTTTTTCCTTTTGGGAGGGGCTTTATCTTTTTTTCTAGCAATGATTAAAATCCCAACATTAATGTTGATTTATGTTTTTCCTTATCTTTGCTAGTTATTATTATTTTGAAGGAAGCTTATTAGATGTATTTATGTGAGCCATTGCAATACTGTCTTCATCATATTTATTTTATCAGAACATAATATTATGTTATTTCTTGTGCTTTTCATCTTAAATTCTATTCTGCTTTGAAACTAAATGTGTTATCCGAACTTTCTTCTCACTGCCCATAATATGTTTTTAATCCTTTATTTTAACTTTTTCTGGACAATTTTTATTTAAAGTCTGTTAGTTTAAACTACAAAGTATTGAATCTCATTTGATTGTCCAGTTTGAGAGTATCTCCACTTTGTTGAATTTAACCTATTTAATCTCTTGTGACTACCATTATATTGAGATGTATGTGTTTGGTTCATGCTTTATATTTTGCAAATTTTCATTTGCTCCTCCTTTTTTTTTTTAAGATTTTATTTATTTATTTGAGAGAGAGAGAGCACAAGCGCACAAGCAGGCACAAGGGGCAGGGGCAGAGGGAGAAGCAGGCTCCCCACTGAGCAGGGCCCTGGGATCATGACCTGAGCCAAAGGCAGATGCTCAAATGACTGAGCCACCCAGGCACCCCTTTTTTTCCTTCTTTACTGCCTTCAATTAGATAGAATGAATTGTAATTGCTGGACTGAAAATTAATCATTTCATCTCTATTTGTCTGATGTTTCCCCTAACAATCATACTTTCATTTATTTTTCCTCTAACCATGCTTAAATATCTGTACTATTTCCCTAAACAACAAATTCGCCCTTGCACACTCTCACCTCCTCGTTTCCCTGCCTTACTGCATATAGAATTTTAGTACTGTGTATGGCTGTAAGAGGATGGTGAGGGATGGTTGTATAGTTTCTTATTAGATTTCTTTTCTTCCTTTTCCTGTTTGCTCTCCTGCCTTCTATGTCTGAAATACTGTATTTCAATCTTTTATTTTGAAGATAGTGAACCAGATATAAGATAGTAGGATGCAATTTATTTCCTTCAAAACTTTGAAAATGTAACTTTATTTTTTTTCTTTTAACCAAGGCTTTTATTAAAATGCTGTTCTTCTAATTTCTGTTTCTTCTATTATTGTCTGATTTTTTTCATATTTCTTTGCTTATAAAAATTTGTGGTCCTCATTTCTTCAAATCCATCTTCCCTTTGATTTATTTTTCCTATTATTGGATTCATAGTTATAATATTTCTTTCTATGTATCTTAAATTTTTATTTTTTAAATTAGGACTTCTAATGTTTTTGTAGTACAGTTCCTCATTTTGATAGTACCATATACTAATTTAATCTTTGGCTGTGTACATTCTGTGATGTATCCATATTTGAGCTCTTTTTAACTATTTTAATATTTTTCATATTACATATTTCCAATTCGTTTTGATTTGTAACTACTTGATCTTTATTTTTTTAATTTTCATTTATTCATCCTTATTAATTAATTTGACTTTATTTAGTATGAACTTTATTTCTCAGATTCCATAGCATTTTTTCCATGCAAAATCCATGTTTCCCTGCATCCATCTTGACCAGTCATGAGTACCCAGAGAAAAGGGATAAAATCCCAAGTCTAATTCATGGGTAGTAAGTTCATATTTAACTATATAAAAAATTTCCAGTATTTTCCAAAATGGCTATAATACGTGACATTCCACCAAAACTTGATGGGAATTCCAATTTTGCATACATGCCTTTACTTGGTATGGACAGTTTTTGCTTTGTTATGTTTGTGTCTGTTTGTTTCTTTGATTGTTCATTTGTTTTGGTTTGGTTTTTATTTATCCATTCTAAAAGGTGTGTAATAACATATCATTGTGCTTTTAATTTTCATTTTTCTTTAATGACTACTGAGGCTGAGCATCTTTTCATGGGCTTATTTGCCATCAGAATATCTTCTTTGCTGAAGTGTTTGTTCAAAACTTTTGCCATATGATATTGATTTGAATATCGCTTTATTGAATTTTGAGAGTTCATTATATTTTCTTTCTATAAATTCTTTATTACATATAATTATTGAAAATATTTTCTCCCAGTTCATATCTTGTCTCATCATTCTCTTAACATTATCTTTTATAGAGCAGCAGTTTATAATTTTGATGAAATCAAATTTCTTACTTTTTCTGTTAGGGGTCTATTTTTGTTATTATATACTAGAAATATTTAATTTAAGGTTACAAAGATGTTTTCCTATGTCTCTCCAGAAGTTTTATAGTTTTAGGGATTTTTTAGGGATATGATACATTATGAGTTGATTTTTTATATAAGACAGGTATTGAAATTTTCATTTTTGTTTTTTCATATAGATATCCAATTGTGAGTCTTCCATATTTGTAATTATTTGTCAAAATCATTTAGACTTTTCTCATTACTTTATCTTTCTGCATAAATTTAGAATCAGCTTGCTAATTTCCATGAAAAATCATTCTGAGATTTTGATTGGAATTCTGATAAATCTATTGGTAAATTTGAAGAGAACTGGCATCCTAACAATATTGATTTTTCCAAACTATAAACACAGTATATCGCCCCAGTTATTGAGGAAATCTTTAATTTCTTTCATAAGTGTATTGTAGGATTCAACATACTAATTTTTAGTACTATTTTTTAGTACTTTTTTTTGGTACTAATTTTTAATTTTAGTTTCTAATTGTTCATGGTAACTTGGTTTTTGCATATAAACCTTGTATCCTACAACATTGCTAATACAAATATTGGTTCTAATAGTTTTCTTGATGATGCTTTGGGATTTTTCTATATAGGTGTGATACTCTGATTTATAATAAGAAATATAGGGGTGCCTAGGTGGCTCAGTTGGTTAAGCATCTGCCTTCAGCTCAGGTCATGATGCCAGGGTCCTGGAATCCAGCCCCATGTTGGGCTCACTGCTCAGCGGGCAGTCTGCTTCTCCCTCTCCTCCCAGCTCATGCTCTCTGTCACTATCCCTGTCTCTTTCTCTCAGATAAATAAATAAAATCTAAAATAAGTATATATTTGATCTTCATTCCCAGTTACAGACACAGGGCTTCTGAAACTTGTGATTTCCTAAGTGATGAGAGAACTAGGAGTATTTTTTATTCCACTAAGGTGACTCTGGGTGGGCTCCTGGATGGCTCCTGAATGAGAACTTGTTATTGAAAAGACCAAGCCATGATTAGAAGCTTGGAATGTTCAGCCTCACCTACCATTCTTAAAAGATGGAAGAGGGGCTGGAAATGGAATGAATAATTGTAATGCCTATGTGAGTAAGCCTCCATAAAATCTAAGTAGTAGGGGGTTCTGAGAGCTTCCAGGTTAGTGAACACAGTCACACTGGGAGGATGACATACCCCATCTGCACGGGGGACAGAAGTTCTTATGCTTAGGACCCTTCCAGACTTCACCCTATGTATCTCTTTAACTAGCTCTTCATCTATATCTTTTACCATATCCTTTAATTAACTGTAAACTAATAAGTAGGTGTTTCCCTCATCTGTGAGCCACTCTAGCAAATTAATCAAACTTGAGGAGAGGATTGTGTGAACCTCCTATTTGTAGCCAAATTGGACAGAAACTGTGGGTAACCTAGGGGCCTACTATTTAAGACTGACATCTGGAGTACAGTGGGAACTGTCTTGTGGGACTGAGCCCTTAACCTATGGAATCTGAAGCTATCTCCCAGTACACTATTATCAGAATTGAGTTGAATTTTCAGGACACCCTACTGGTACCCAAGAATTGTTTGTTGATACGGGAAAAACCTTCACACATTTGGTGACCAGAGTGTCAGAAATGAAGTGTTTTGTGTGAATAACAAAGGAGTCACAGAGGAAAGAAACACACAGTAGGGAAGAACTCAGTTTTTCCATTTTAATACAAAATCATGTTGATTATGAATATCTTCATTTTTTTCTTTTCTAAGCTGTATGCATTTTGCAGTTTTGCTTGCCTTATTATAGTAGGAATTCAGTGTGTTGCAGGATAAGATGTGATGAGAGCCATATTTTTAATCTTGGGGGGAAATAGTCTTTAACCACCAAATATAATATCAATTATAGGATTTTTATAGGTGCCCTTTATCAGATTGAGATATTTCATTCTGGTTCCTAGTTTTCTAAAAGTTATTTTTAGTTCTCCTTGAAAAACTTGACTTTATTTGAGAGTCTCAGTTCCCTACTGATTAATAATACCTTAGGTCCTGCTCACAGAGCATTTATTCAGCACCCAATTGCCCACAGAATCATCAGAAAGAACTTCCCACTGTGACTTTGAGATTCACCTTCATTTCCAATTCTGAAACTCAGCCCCCCCCACAAATACATGTATATTTCTGTTGCTGTTGATGTGGAACTCTGCTGTATGTGCTTTAAATTGTTAAGTTTTCCCAGATGTAGTAGATTAGTTTAGTTTTCCATGTTGCTAAAGTCAGAAATTAATATCCCCATTTTGCTGGTTAGGAATCAAAAGTTTAGTACCTTATTTTTGGAGGAGGGAAACTGAGTCCCCAAGAAGTTAAGAAATTGTAAAATTCAAATCTGCTTGATCTTAAAATTCATCTCTTTCTGTTAATCTTTGAAACATTATCTATATATGTCAAAGTGGACAGCACAACAGTGAAAAAGGTATGGCTTAGGCAATGTGCATAATGTAATCTGGGGTTTCTAAAATATTTTGGATTTATAAAAAGGAGGAAAAGTAAATATTTTGTTGACTTAAAACATTTTGTTAATTTCCTAACAATTATTTTTACCTACTTCAGTCATAATTGAATTAATTTCATGCAATAGTCATATCCAGAATAGACATTTTTTCCAAAGAAAACATACAGATGGCTAACAGACACATGGAAAGATGCTCAACATCACTCATCATCAGGGAAATACAATCAAAACTACCATGAGGTACCACTTCACATCTGGCTAAAATTAACAACAGAGGAAACAACAGATGTTGGCAAGGATGTGGAAAAAGGGGAACCCTCTTGCACTGTTGGTAGGAATACAAACTGGTGTAGCCACTCTGGGAAACAGTATGGAGGTTTCTCAAAAAGTTAAAAATAGAAATACCCTATGACTCAGCAATTGCACTACTAGGTATTTACCCAAAGGACACAAAAATACTGATTCAAAGGGGCACATGCACCCCGATGTTTATAGCAGCATTATCAACAATAGTCAAATTATGGAAAGAGCCCAAACATCCGTCAACTGATGAATGGATAAAGAAGATGTGATATATGTATACAAAGGAATATTACTCAGCCATAAAAAAGAATGAAATCATGCCATTTGCAATGACGTGGATAGGGCTGGAGTGTATTATGCTAAACAAAATAGAGAAAGACAAATACCATATGATTTCACTCATATGTGGAATTTAAGAAACAAAACAGATGAACATAAGAGAAGGGGAAAAAAAGAGAAAGGGAGGCAAACCATAAGAGACTCTTAACTATAGAGAACAAACTGAGGGTTGCTGAAGGGGAGTTGGGTGGGGGATGGGTTAAATGGGTGATGGGTATTGAGGAGGGCACTTGTGATAAGCACTGTGTGTTATATGTAAGTGATGAATTACTGGATTCTACTTCTGAAACCAATATTACATTATATGTTAACTAACTAGAATTTAAATAAAAACTTTAGATAGATATATAGATAGATGATAGAAAGAAAGATGATAGATAGATAGATAGATAGATAGATAGATAGATAGATAGATAGAAGAAAAAAAGAATGGAAGAGATAGTAGAACCCAATGAAATAATGAAGACTTCTAGTTAAATAACAGAAATTTCAAATATACATATTGATGCAGAAGGAAGTCTTTCCAGTGACCATCTCATCTGACATTTAGTATCTTATCACACATTTATATGCCAGATTATCTTAGGTTTAGCTAGTACTATGAATGAATTTTTTTAATGCCTGTGTTTAAAATAGCCAGAGCTTAAGTTAAATAACAGGAAAGGAACAAATAAATTGGTGTTTTGGGTTTTTTTGTTTTGTTTTGCATGAAAGCTAATTTTACCTGTTTAGAAAAAATAGGTATCCACTGCTAAATACAAATTACTGACATTTTAAAAATCCATGTTATTTGTTGCCTTTTGATCATATTCAGTGACATTCTGTTTTTTATTGTGACGTTTAAAGCAAACAAAATTCAAACTGCCCTTCCGAAGACAGTATTTTCAAATATTTTAACACCTTAATGACTTTGCACTGAACCATAAAAATATTTATGCATTCATTTTTCAAAGCATTTAGACTATGGGAAGCTAACAATAAAATGTAAAAAACAAATTGTGATTGCTAGAGCATAGTTTTTGTGTGTGTCTCTGTATGCATAATGAAAGGAAAAAACTGGATACCAAAGTGAATTCTTATAGATAATCATAAAATGGAAGGAAGGGAAATAATTAATAACTTTCTCCTAGCGTGTTATTTATACAAACCTCTTGACAGGATGAAGCAACAACTACCAAGCCTCAATTTGTGCTAAGTGTTTTCATGTGGTAATGGATGAAATAGCTGAACTTAACAAATTTTTAGATCTGCTACTTTTTATGTCTCCAGTGTTTTCCAATTGCCCTATCAGTCATCATTTTATCTCTTATCACCTGAGTGATTAAAGATGGGCATTGTAGTTAATCACGTTTACCTCATAGACTATTCAAATTGTCATAATAAACATAAAAAATGGCTTCACGTCGTGTCATAAATAGAACCAAATGAGGATTCAGAAGATTTACTCTATCATATAAATACCAAAGCAAGGCAATCTAAGGTGTACATGGATTAAGTAGCCATCTAAATTGGTTTATTTGAAAGGCACTCAAGAAAGATTTCTGCTAGGCAAGGATTTTGTCCATTCTTTGACAGAGTTCCTGAAATTGCACATTTCAGATTTATTCCTTTGGTTTAGACATTGGACTTCCTAAAATTCTCATTTTTTAAAAAGCAACTAGCCCTGAAAATTAGAGTAATAGTTTCCAATCTTGCCACTTTTTCTTTGCTACTAACAGATCAGCTAGTTTTTTTTTTTTTTAATCAATGACTAAATTTCATTACTTACTACACATTTTCAGCTTGGGTGCTGTGGCTCTTTTATTGGACATTCATAGCTCTACTAGTTCCTTGGCGCCACATCCCCAAAATGACAGAAACATCTATCCCTGTGGTCACAGGTGCTATAACTCTGGAAGTAAGATTTATATGTACTCTAGGAAATATTGAAAATAGCTTATTGCCTTTTCATCCCCAATGATGTTCATTCCATTTAGGGTATTTATTTTTGTTCATATTCATTTATTAATTCAAATTACAAAAGTATAAATGTTCAGTGGAGGCATTGAGGACTTAGTGAAAATTAGGGGCCTAAGTTCATAAAAATCTAAAAACAAAACCAAATTTGGGCCCTGAGTAGCTATATTATTTTGATTATTCATTTAAATCCAGATTATCATTCACTTTCTGTGCCATGTGTATGTTTGGAGGAGTGTGGCTGTTATTAGATGTTGCTATTAGAAATTGTTACATTATAAAAACTGGCTAGGAATGCCTCGCCATTGGTATTCTGTAATAACTCATATCAAATAAAAATTTTCTATAAATTTTGAAATAAATTCCTTTTAAAGCCATCTGGGACTAGACATGTTAGAGGTAAATCTTTGATTTTTTCTAGTGTATTCTGTGATTTTTTCATCAGATCAGCTAATATACTAAATCTTCTGCTGCTTAAGAGACTTTTTTTTTATTATGAGATAGTTTATTTCAGCCAAATTTGCATGTATAATTATTTTATACATTTTAATACTTTCCATAAGTATGGTTATACAATTTGTTCATATAATTTGTCTTTTTGATTTTTCTTTTTTCCTTTGTTATTCCTTTCTATTTTTTTAAAGATTTCATTTGAGAGCGAGAGAGCATGAGCAGGGGGTCAGGGCAGAGGGCGAGGGAGAAGCAGACTCCTGCTGAGCAGGGCTCAATCCCAGGACCCCAAAGACATTACATGAGCCTAAGGCAGATGCTTAACCCTCTGAGCCACCCACGTGCCCCTCCCTTGTTATTCTTGACTAGACTAGACAAATAAATTAGTATTTTTACATTTTTTCTCAAAAAGTAATACATTAAGAAGAAATGTCATTTAAAAATAATAACATTTTTGTAAATATCACACACTAGTGGCAAATTAAGAGTAGATTTATTGAGTAGTCCTAGGCAAAGAGCCACTTAAATATATTCATTATCTTTTGAAATATGTTTGGTTTTACAAATTCTTTTTTTTTTTTTTAAGATTTATTTATTTGACAGAGAGAGATAGCGAGAGAAGGAACACAAGCAGGGGGAGTGGGAGAGGGAGAAGCAGGCTTCCCGCAGCGCAGGGAGCCCGATGTGGGGCTCGAGCCCAGGACCCTGGGATCATGACCTGAGCCGAAGGCAGACGCTTAACGACTGAGCCACAAATTCTTAAAAAGTCAAAACTCATATTCTGTTTCCATTGTTGGTGTAGCTAAAATGTGTTTCTCAGATTAAAAACCATATTACTCTAAATAAAGTCATGGGATATAATGTATGACATGGTGACTATAGTTTATACTACTGTTTTGTATATTTGAAAGTTGTTAAGATTATAAATCTTAAAAGTTCTCATGACAAGAAAAAAAATTATAACTGTGTGGTAATGGATGTTAACCAGACTTATTGTGCTGATCATTCGTAATATATACAAATATCAAATTGTTATGTTATACGCCTAAAACCAAGATAATGTTATATATCAATTATATCTCAGTAAAAAAAGGAAAAATGTTATTTTGACCCATAGAAATTTGAAATAAATACAAGTGAAAATTCTATTTAAATTCAGTAGGAATTTTCTTTGTTATGTTTCTAGGCCTAAGAACAGATACAGCAAGTTTTTAGTATTGCTTCCTAAAGGAGAATTGGTAATGTGATGACTTGGTAATGTCTTGGCTGAATAATAATAACTGCTAACAATTATGTAGGGAATCATCAAGTTCCATTCCTAGGTGAAGCATCCATCTCATTAATAATCTTTTAATTTTGCCTATGAGATCATTACTTGTATTTTCCCCCATTTTGCAGGTGAAACAAGTAAATTTCCTGAAGTCGTATGACTAGACAAAGTAATTTTCTGTTTTGAAATAGCTCTGTCTTATTTGAGGACCTCTTTCTCCCTCCTTCCTCCTTTCTCCCCATTTCTTCTCTATTTCAAGAGAAGAGATTTCAGATTTCAGATTTTCCTTTAAAATGCATAATATTCCAGTGTCATCTATATTCTTAAGCTTTTAGTCATGTTTGGATATAATCTCCAAGTTCAAAATTTATACCCAACAGATGGATCATTGCCATGCAAACATATGATACACAAGATATTACAGCAATGAGAAAATGGGACACTCAACAGTCATCCTTGCTCAGGTTGTTCTTTGCCCAACAGGGACTGGGGGCAGGGTGTGTAAATTGAGGATGCCCACTCCTACCATTTATTTTTGACAGTGCCTTAGAGGTTCTGGACAGTGTAAAAAAGAAAAAAAAATTCACAACATGCAGTTTGGATCTGAAGAAGTAATAATGTCTTTTTTCATAGTTTCTGTGATTTCCATATGTAGAAAATCCCAAGGGCAAGAAAACTACAAGAACCAATGAACAGGTTTATCAAGGTTGCAGGATTCAATATCAATATACAAAAATTAATTGCATTTCAAAGTATTAGCAACATATAATTTGAAAATGAAATTAGGGGGAAAATCCATTTAAAATAGCATCAAAAAGAATAAAATACATAGGAATAAATTTTAACAACTGAAATATAGAACTTAAAACTGAAAACTATAGAACATTACTGAGCAAAATTTTAAAAAGATCTAAATGAATGGAGACATTCCATGTTCATTGATTGGAAGAATCAATATTCTTAAGATGAGAATTCTCCCCAAATTGCTCTAGTTTCCAAGCAATCCTATCAAAATTTATAAATTTGCCCTAATATTTATATGGAAATACAAACAACCTAGATTAGTCAAAACAATTTTGCAAAAGCAAAGATAATTTAGAGTACTTATATTACCTGAATACAAAAGTTACTGTAAAGCCACAATAATCAAGACAGTATGGTATTGGTTCAAGGATACGAATACTGATCAGTGGGGAGGGATGGAGCGGGTTGGGGGAGAGGAAGACAACACAAGAATACAGGAAGAAGCACTCTTCTGTTTTCTGTCTGCATTAGACTTCACAGCTCTGTTGCAGGGTGAGCTACAACTTCTATCCAACCCCAGAACTACAAAGTCTGTCCTTACTCAAGGGTTTACTCTTAACTCCTTATTACCATGTATCCCATTAGCAACCCTGGATGAAATAAAGGAACAAAACAAATCTGTCAGCATCTTATTTCATGACCTACAAAATGAAGAACCAGAGTCTTAAAGTGACATCCCCAATGTTAAAATGCTCACTTGTTTCATGATCAATATAATTCCCCTTGTTTCATGACCAGTTCTCAGGTAAAACTATGCTGAAGGAAATCATGCGTTATTTTTTAATTTATTGTGTGTGTGTGTGTGTGTGTGCTTGTGTGTATGTGTGTTACTTTCTCTTAATTCTGAGTCATATACTAGTATCAGCAAATGCACTTATTTTTTCTTTGAGATTAAATTGCCCAGTCATTTTATTCCCCTCCATATTAGCAACTCCATTAGCTGAAAGGATCAGGGCATGCCAAGGTATTAGGAAACAAGAAAGGAGGGAAAAATGCTAATAAGAAAAGGTTAGGCCATGGAAATTTTCCAGCTTAATTTTCCACTTTGCTACCATCAGACAGAAAATTCTGAGCACTAAGGCCTCACATAACGGGGACAAAATTGGTCCTTGATGAATAATAACATATTTAAATGGCAGATACTGTAGAGGAAGAACTTGCAAATGTGATGAGGACAAATAATTTTGAAAAAGCCAAAATAATTTCAGGGACAGTCATTTGAAAAATTATTTTTTTAAATGTATAGCATTTAAGTAGCGATCATTTTGTGAAGGGTAAAAGGAACAATTTCACAGCTGCATTTGCTTTTACTGCTGTGGCCTTCTCTTATAAGCAGAGTGATTATAAAGATAAAAGTAATAGCAGAAAATGTGGCCTTTACAAATTTATTTTCTCAGGGGGGGAAAAAAAAAACAAGATACACTTGAAAAGTTATGTTAATAGAATTGAGGAAATTCTAAGAGTAAAAAGGTATAAATGCTAATATCTTTTTATTTGGCAAGATTTATAATTTTTCAAAAAATCATAATTTCCCAAAGTGTTACATAAAATTATTTTTTAAAAAATTAAAATAGCTGTTTTCTTTTTTTTTTTTTTAAAGATTTTATTCATTTACTTGAGAGAGAGCACATGAGAGGGGGGAGGGTGAGAGGGAGAAGCAGACTCCCCGCCAAGCAGGGAGCCCGATGTGGGACTCGATCCAGGGACTCCAGGATCATGACCTGAGCCGAAGGCAATCTCTTAACCAACTGAGCCACCTAGGCGCCCAAAATAGCTGTTTTCTACTTATGTCCTACTCTGTGCTCAGAATTCTTCTGGGTTTTCCCTCCCTTGTTATTCTTGACAACATTTTTGTGATGCTGGTAAACTATCACCACTTAAAAATTAAAATTAGCCATTCATTTAAAAAACATGACTCCCTAAGAAGGCATCTGACCTGCCAAACACCACTCTGGAAGCCAACAGTTTGAGCTAAAATTAATACCCATTTTGATTTTATTTTATTATTTTAAAGATCTTATTTATTTATTTATTTGCCAGAGAGAGAAAGAGAGCACAGGCAGGGGGAGCGGCAGGCAGAGGGAGAAGCAGGCTCCCCGCTGAGCAAGGAACCCCCTGTGGGACTTGATCCGAGGGTCCTCAGCCAAAGGCGGATGCTTAACTGACTGAGCCACCCAGGAGTCCCCCCGTTTTGATTTTAAAGCACACACCCTTTCTCTCCACTTCTGTCTTGCAAAGGTATTGAAAATATATGCAACCCATATATTCTTGTGCATTCAAATTAGTTCTCTCATTTTTACATTAACATCACCATTATTTTTATCATTTATATATTAAATGTTTATACTAATATGTCATCATATATTAATATACACATTCAGAAAATTGGAAAACTGAGAGTGAAAAAATAATATTAAATATCATCTTAACACCTAAGGTAATTTCATTTATATACTTCCAGTTTTTCTGTGAATTTATGTAGAGGATGCTATGTTATAGTGCTACCTTGAGCCTGAACGTGTTGTATTATTTTACAAGTTGGGAGTATTTACTCAATTCTCATGAGTCCAAGGGAAAGTGCTGTTATTATTCCCATTTTACAAATGAGGAAACTGGTACACTTTTTAGTTTTATCTTGTACATTTACTGCCCCAAACATGGATTTCATAATTTCTCCCAAGTGTCCTGTTTTCTGCTAGTGGGAAATGGTATTTGGAGAACTCACTCTGGGCATCACAAGTACCATTGATTCTATACCTTTTATTGTACAAGGTTGGTAAATAATATTTTACAGATAAAATACATCATGAGCTCATACTGATAATTTAATTCAAATGTATCCCACATATATTTGAATAACAAAACCAACAAATTACAAAACCTACAAAACAGGATACATTGTTTTATTTTCCCAATTCTTTTTTTTTTTTTTTTTTAAGATTGTATTTTCAGGTAATCTCTACACCCAACGTGGGGCTCAAACTCAAAACCCCAAGATCAAGAGTTGCATGTTGCAGCCACTGAGCCAGCCAGTCACTCCTGTTTTCCCACTTTTTATCCTTAGAATATCCCATAAGAATATATATAGTTACAATACTTGTTTTAAAAGTAATTTGAAATAGTTTATGTAAGCTCATTCCACCAATTAGATACACACTTTGGTTTTCCTTTCTTTTTACTTGCATTTTTGATATTTAGGCATTTTTTCCCTCCATATAATTTTGTTTTATAATTATATAAATTATCTACCTTCTGTTCCTATATGTTCCACTCTCCCCCCTTATAGGTAAATATTTTAACAATTGTATAAATTGTCCTTTCATTTAAATATATATATATATATAAACAAATACATAAATATACTCAAATTCCCATATTTAAAAAAAAAACAATAGCATCTAACATTTTGCTCTTCTTGCTTTTTTTATTTAAAAATATTTTAATGACCATTCCATCAAAATATATAGTTAGATACCTGACTCTATAGCTGCATAGTATGGTATTTAGTTACTGTATCATATTTTACTCAATTAGCCTTTTACTGATGGAAGTTTGGGTTGCTTCCAGTCTTTTACTATCACAAATAGTACATCTCTCTTTTTTATTTTTTAACCAGTGTGTCATTGAAATGGACTCTTAGAAGTAAAATCGCTAATCAAAGTGTAATTGCATATGTAATTTTGCTAGATATTGCCAAATTTCCCTCCTAGATGTTGTACCAGTTTGTATTCTTGCCAGCAATTATCAGAGTGCCTATTTCCCCACAGTCTTGCCAGCAGAGTATGTTGTCAAACTTTTGAATTTCTGCCCATTTAATAGGTGAAAAATGTTATTCCCCTGTAATTTCACTTTGTATTGCTCTTGCTATGTACCAGGGTGATCATTTCATCATGTGGTTAATAGCTAATTGCATTTAATTTTTTATGATCTCTCCTGAAGCAGGAGAGCGAGGTTCTTGTCTCACGGAGTCTGAAGAATGACTCTCATGGTCAAAGGAGAGTGAACAAAGTGATAGGGTTTTATTTTATTATATTTAGAAATATGGACAGGGTCCATATTTCTAACTTATTTCTTCTAAAAGGTTTTTGGGTTTTTTCTTCTTTTTTAGAAGTTCTTTGTATATTAAGAATACCAAACTTTGAATCCAATGTAAATTGAAATATTTTTTCTTAGTACAAATTTTTTATTCTGACTACATGTGTGTGTGTGTGTGAACATGTGCAAAATTTTCTTTTGTGATTATTATCCCATTTATCTATGTTTTTAACCCCCTGGATTTAGTAAAATGGTTAGAAAAGTTTTTCCCACTCCAGCTCATAGAGGAATTATCTTGTGTTTCTTATAATGTTTATAATACTTGTATGGTATTGAGTAGTGAAAGGGTTAAGATATAGGCAGGGAGAGACAGGAGGCCCCTGACTAGGCTAGGAGGGTATTTCAGGGATGCAGACTCTGAGACAGAACAAAGAGAGAGATCAGGAAAATTTGGACCACCCTATCCCAATTACTAGGGTTAAAATGTTTTTCTAATAATTACATTGTGAATACAGAAAATAAAAATAACCACAAAAACTGATCAGAGGAAAAGTTCACTATAAAGATTAACCCGACCTTGCAATACATATCTATAGATCACAGATGTCACAGAAACAAAAACTCTCACACAATTTTAAGTGTTATGTCTACTTCCAGGCCACTGACTTAACCACTGGCAAGTTTCTTGGTAAAGTCCTAATAAAAGTCCAGAAATGAAAAGCCCTCATTGGCAACCCTGTCGGGACCCCTCTCACCCCTGTGAGCTTTTTCTGTATCCTTGCTTAATAAAACCCTATCACTTTGTTCATTCTCCTTTGTCCGTGAGAGTCATTCTTCAGACTCCGTGAGACAAGAACCTCGCTCTCCTGCTTCAGTAACATTTGTTACACTTAAACCTCTAATCCATTTGGAATTTATAGTGATATATTATGCATAGGCTATATCCAATTACATATTTTTATATGCTTTTTTAGTGAAAAGTTACTTTCCTTCACTAATTTGAGATGGCATCTTTATCATTTAGTAAATTTGCATGTGTAATTAGATCTCTTTCCAAATGTTCTGTTCTCTTCCATTGGTTTGTCTGAGTCTGTGCCATTACTAATATTATAAGTTTCATGGTATATATAATGTAATATATAACAAAGCTAGAAACCTCCTTTTTCTTGCCCTTTTTTGTTGTTGTTGTTGTTCTCAGGGTTTTCCTGCCCATTCTTTCTTGTTTGTTCCTACAAACAAATTTTACATTTAACTTAGCTAACTTTATTCTAAAGATAGTACTTTTAATTTTTAAAAGTTGTAATTCCTAACAATAAATTTAAAATGAATGATGGCAACAAAAAAAATTACCATTTGGCAAACTTTACATTAGTAATTGTCTCAGTCTAGAATTAACAGTTGTTAAAGTTAGTGGGCAAAAATATTATGAGAAACAGGATTTTTGCATAGTTGCAAATAAATTACTTCAAAATACAATTTTACGGTATTTTTAAACAAACTGGAAAATCCTATTAATACTTTTTATCCCCAAATTTTATTTTTTTAGAAATTACCCACATTTTATTCCACATGAATTTATCAGAAGTTTATAACAATTTTATTCAAAACTGATACAATTCCAAAATCTTTGACACCCAACAGTATAAACTTTACTATGTAAATTATTATCTAACCACATCACGAAATGGTATTCAGTGTTTTGTGTTTTTTTTTAATGATGGTCTTGCTATTGATATTTGCCTTAGATAGACTATGGGAATACATCATTAACCAAAACATTTAGCTTACAAATAACGCATAGAATATGCTGAAGAAAAAGATGGCATCAGACAATTTAAGCCAAAAAAGTTAATTTTATTCTGTAACTATTGCTTCAATAGGGGAGAAAGCAGAGACCAAATCTAGATACCTAACGACTCTGCTAAGACAAAAGGCAGGAGAGTTTTTGAGTTGGAATGGGGAATCTTAGGCCACCTGTGTTCCTAAATGGCCTTGCCTAAAACAAAAGTAACCTTTCTCCTATATTCACAACAGTTGTGGTTTTATTACTTGGAGCAAGTTCCTTCCTATCCTCCACAGAAATTAGGAGGTAGGGGTGCTGTCTTCCTTGATGACTGCATTTCAAAGGGATAGCTCCCAGGTCCTTGGGGAAGACATTCCTGGGTTGTAAAACCTGCAAGAGGCTTTTTAAAAGATTTATATCTCAAAGGGGCAGTGAGAATTTACCATGACAAGTTTCCTGAGGTAAAACGCTCTAAGAAAAGGGAAGTTGGGGCCTGAGGCAGGAAAGCAAAGCCTGTCTAAAGTTTAGGCAACCTAAGGGGAACAGTAAGTCCTTCTTGGTGAAATATTTTGTAACACACACTCACACACACATGCACACGCTCACGCACATGCACATGCACACAGTATTGTGGATAAGTGAAGGTAGATCACCTGCATAATTGGCAAGCTCTGGTGCAAAATGAAAATGCAGCTTCTCCTGTTCAAAAATTAAGAATTTCAAGGGCGCCTGGGTGGCTCAGTTGGTTAAGCGACTGCCTTCGGCTCAGGTCATGATCCTGGAGTCCCGGGATCGAGTCCCACATCGGGCTCCCTGCTCAGCAGGGGGTCTGCTTCTCCCTCTGCCCTCTTCCCTCTCGTGCTCTCTGTCTCTCATTCTCTCTCTCTCAAGTAAATAAATAAAATCTTTAAAAAAAAAAAAAAAAAAAAAAAATTAAGAATTTCAAGATGGCAGCAGCAGAACATTAAACTCAGGGCTCTTCTAGGTGTGGAGCCCTGTGCAGTGACAAAGGTCACATGCCCATGAAACTGGCCCTGAGGGCAAGATTTGGATCCAGATTGGCTGGCTACTGGAGATTGAATCCAGACTTTTCTAATTGGCTGGATAACATTAGCATGTTTACTAAATCTTTCTTTTTTTTTTTTTTTTAAGATTTTATTTATTTATTTGAGAGAGAGAGAATGAGAGAGAACACATGAGAGGGGGGAGGGTGAGAGGGAGAAGCAGACTCCCCGCTGAGCAGGGAGCCTGATGTGGGACTCGATCCAGGGACTCCAGGATCATGACCTGAGCCGAAGACAGTCGCTTAACCAACTGAGCCACCCAGGCGCCCTAAATCTTTCTGAACTTCAGTTTCCTCTGGTGAGTATTTGGGGAGGGGACTGAGGGGGCAACTAGCTATGAGTGATCACTAGTTACAGTAAGCCATGTAAATTCTCAGAACAGCAGCACTTAGCAAGAATTTGATTAGATTTTATTTTTAAAAATACAAGTAAATTGACCTTCATGCAAATGTATTTTACAAGTTTTTCATGAAACTTTTAATATATTTAAAATTAATTTAATACATGGAAGTTAAAAAAAATTGTATGGAGTCAATTATATAGTCAGTTTTCGCAGGTGGAGTCATGCTTAGAAAGACCTGTACCATTCAAAGACCTGAATCTATTTTGTGCTATAGGGTTTTATATATATATTTTTTTGCCCTTTGGATATTTTTTTAAAGCTTTTATTTATTTATTTTTCAGAGAAAGAGAAAGAGAGAGCACAAGCAGGGGGAGTGGCAAGCAAAGAGAGAAGCAGGCTCCCCGCTGAGCAAGGAGCCCAATGGGGAGCTAGATCCCAGAACCCTGGGATCATGACCTGAGCCAAAGGCAGTGGCTTAACCAACTGAGCCACACAGGTGCCCCTACCCTTAGAATACTAAAGAACAAAGCAGTATTCAAACTCCCCCCCCCCAATAAGTCTTTTGGTTCAATACTCTTAATTGTATAAAAATATTTTTACATTATTTAAAAGTATTAGGATTATTTTGTACTAAATTTTTTTTTAAAGATTTTATTTATTTATTTGACAGAGAGAGAGATAGCGAGAGCAGGAACACAAGCAGGGGGAATGGGAGAGGGAGAAGCAGGCTTCCCGCTGAGCAGGGAGCCCGATGTGGGGCTCGATCCCAGGACCCTGGGATCATGACCTGAGCCGAAGGCAGACGCTTAACCGACTGAGCCACTCAGGCGCCCCTGTACTAAATTTTTAAAGATACTTGAAACTGCCTCTAGATTTCCACTATGACAGATTAATTTATCTGCTTATTCTAGTTGAAGAAATATATTACATAGTCTTTTATTAGGTATCACACACATAAGATTGGCTGTTTTGTTTTGTTTTGTTTTTGTTTTTGTTTTTTCTGCAGTTACAAATATTCCCAACTCCTCAGTAATTTATAACTACGAACACCAAGTTCTTGGAGATTGGCTAACCCTTCTGCTACACATTGCTCTCTCAGAGAAATAAAACCTCCTTACTTAGTCATGCTGTGTTATGATTTCACTATTTTATGAAATATAACCTACCATTATTTAGGATAGGATTCCAAAACTAAAACTGTTATTTAGAACTCCTCATTATGTTACCTTACTCAAATTTTATACTTAGTTTAGTTTCAGAAATTGCACTGTGAGGATTTCTCTGTTTATGTAGCTGCTCACAAACTGTTTGCATAAGCAACAAATATTGTATTCCTCAAAGTTTTGATAGAATTTTCCAGCGAAACCATCTATTTCAAAGATAGTTCTTAAAAAGTGTATGGTGTCTATTTCATAGACACCTATTTGAGAGCTCTTTTGCTTCTTTAGACATATTTGGTGATACTTACAAAAATCTATTTCACATAAACTTTCCAAACTATTAGAAGTGCATTTTGGCAGTACCTTCTCTAAATTAGATTTTAAGTTTACTTTTAATTAGTAAGGTCATATTTACATTTCAGTTTCTCTATGTTTACCTTACTAGTTGAAGAAAATTTATCTTTTATAAATTTTTTATGAGAAAACGATTATCGATTAAATTATCCTAGTTTCTAAATAATTTGCTTTAATCTAATCTATTCCTCTGCTTTAGGTTTTTTTGACTTATCTCTTCCTAAATTCTTGTATTCATTATTTTTTATTCTCTCATATGACAATACTAATTACAAGTGTATATATTACCCTAAGGACAGATTTGTTGCTGATAATAGAATATTTCCTCCTTGTTAACCTACAATTTTTTAGCATTTGCTGTTCTGAATTCTTCTTGGAATTGCGTGAAATTTGTTGTCTCTGTATCAATATACATTTTTTGTGAGGGCAAAATGAAGGTGGAGGCAGCAACGCTCTCTCCATTGTCCCAGTTTACAGATGAGCCCCCAAGGGGTAGATAGAGATAGGGCTCCAGCTTTCTGATACTTTTCCAAGCTCTATCTATTTCAAATAATAAAGCCAGGTAATACCAAAAGCAGAAGAATGAATAGGCTCTATTCTCAATTCTGCTCCATAATTAGCAATAATTACTTTATCTGTGAGTATTTTCCTTCAAAACTCTTTTGTATTTTCTTCCTTCAGTGTCTTCCTGGATGATCCAGTGAGATTTTGAATGAAATGCCACTGGAAGTCACTGGACAGATTTGAATGCAGAAATCAGCAATTAGCTTTTAAGCAAAGAAAGAAAGAATGTTATTATTCTAGGAAGTCTTCCTTCAAATTAAGCAAATTATTTTAATTGTTAATAGACCGTCAACATGACCTTAATTAAATCATTTGCCAATAATTCTTCCTATGAACTGAACTCAGTTTATTCATTGGCTTTTTTTAAACCACAGAGTAAAACTTCCCTCTATGTTTGAAGTTTTGATTTGATGTCAGTAGTTAAATTTTTTTCATCCTGAAAATGATTATAGCAATCTTCAGTGTTCATAAGTGTAAATTTCACTTATCTGAGGCTCAGTAACTCTGATTTCAGTTTCCTACCCAAAGCTACAAAATCACTTTGAAGAGTACCATATAAGTAAATTATACCATCAAGTCATCAAGCTGGGAATGTCACACCCAGGAGGGTACTTCACAATGCTTATAGTAGCTACTTCTGTTCAACAGGAATTTCCCAGAGCTGAAAGCATTCTCAGGCTCAGAGACTTCATGGAACATAAATCTTTACTTCAAAAATAAACTTTGTATTTTGAAAACAAAACATTTATTGTTTGTGTAAAAGGTCCCTGAGTTTTGTTAGGAAACAATTTAACAACTCCAGTTTATAAAAATACTGTGAGACAATGATTACAAATGTAACCTTTACTTTAAAAGAGCAGAAGCAATTTGGCCCCTTGGTTTTAACATTATGTTACTTGGCTGGTTGCACAGAGTACCCAGTTGGGTACAAAATCATTTCTGGAACTCTAATTTTTTATTTTATACGTTTTTATGGATTTTTTTATTTCTTAGTGAATAGTTCTTCCTCTCACAAATAAAAGAAGAATTACGGAATATGTTCATATGCACATGAAGTACTGTGAAATTTAAAACAGGAGTCGCTTTAGTTACAGCTGTTTTAGAATAAACTTGTAAATAATATCTAAAAGCAACTTATTATATATAGGGCTGCCGTATTTTATAATGTAGTACAGTGCATTAAGTATAAGAATAAAACTTAAATTCCTTATGACCTTTAATAGTAAGAAGCAGTTTCCCTTTAAACAATGGTTGTAGATGGTTTCTACTGTGTTAAAATTTCTATGACCTAAGTTATTATGGTATAAAATTTAATATTTTTAAAGCTGTACAGAGCTTATATAAAGATTTTGTATGTTTCTTTCTCCAATTACCAAAATAGTGGAGTAAACTGTATGGATACTAATGCTCTCAGTTAATGCTAACTTTTGAGCAGTATGGTTTGAGAGTACATTCAAATAATATTTCCAGGTACTCTTAACTTTATTTTCAAAGCATTAACACAGGAGTGACATATACATTATTGAGAATTAGTAATAATAATAAGCAAACTAATTACCACTCTTGAAGCAGAAATTTTGATCCTGGCTCACTCTATTTACTGAATAATCATTTCCGGACATTACTTTATAATGTAAGGCTCTTCTTAACTCCATAAACATAAATTATACTACACTCATAATTCTTTTTTAATGAAGGTATTCAATATGATTATTTTCTGGAGATGGCACAGGAAAAGATGGAAAGTGGAATGATCAAGGGAGGCTGTTATCTAGGGTAATGTTTTCTTTCTGAAGAGGCTCTCAGCTTTGACCTTGAGAAATGTATGCTTGCACTGGACAAAGTTAAACAGGCAAAGATATTTTTATTTTTTGAATATTTTCACAGAATTATGAAGCATGATAGGCAAGTAAAATTGTTTTTATTTAAAGTATACAATGTTATTATTTGATATATGTATACATTATGAAATGATTGCCACAATCAAGTTAATTAAATTAATGTAGTACCATCTCATATGGTTGCTTTTTTAAATGAGAAAACTTAAGATCCACTCTCATGGCAAATTTGATGTACACAATGGACTATTAACTATAGCTACCATGCTGTACATGAGGCTCACGGGATTTATTTGTCTTCTAACTAAAATTTTGTAACTTTTGACCACTATCTCCCCATTTCCCCCACCCCCCAGACCCTGACAACTACAATTCTACTTTCTATTTCTATGAGTTCAACTTTTGTTTGTTTGTTTAGATTTTATATATAAGTGATATCATACAGTATTTGTCTTTCTCTGATTTATTTCACTTAGCATAATTCCTCCAGTTTCTTTCATATTGTTCACAGATGGCAGGATTTTCTTCCTTTTTATGGCTGAATAATATTTCACACACACACATATATTACACACACACACATATATTACACTGTATATTACATATATACATATATGTATATATATAATGTGTATATATATATATAATGATATATATATAATAATGATATGTATATATACAATTTCTTTATCCATTCATTTGTTAACAGACACTTAGGTTGTTCCTGTATCTTGGCTATTGTAAATGATGCTACGATGAACATGGGGATGCAGATATGTCTTTGAGATACTGATTTTGTTTTCTTCTGATACATACTCAGAAATGGGATTGCTGGATCATATGGTAGTTCTATTTTTAATTTTGGGGGAAACTCCATACAGTTTTCTATAATGATTATACCAATATACATTCCCACCGACAAAGTATAAGGGTTACTTTTCTCCACATCCTTGCCAACATTTGTTATCTCGTGTCTCTTTGATAATAGCCATCCTAACAGGTGTAAGGTGATATCTAATTGTAGTCTTGATCTGCATAACTAAAGTTTTTAATCAAAGCTATTGCAATAAGGAAGAGAGGCTAGAACTAAAGTTTGAATTCAATGCCACTGAAAGAAAGGGCTGGGGAGATTTTAAAAGCTGGAATGAGGGTATCATAAACCACTAATTGGCTCTACTCAAAAGAAAAGTGCCTTCTCCTTTCCTCAGGCAGGTGGTGATTTTATAATGTGAAGCATGGCCCCTACCAAATTTAGGCTCATACTCTCCCACAGAGACTGGGAGAGGAGGGGTGCTGTTTCCTTGATGATTGCATTTCAAAGAGATGGTTCTTAGCTCTTCCAGGAGAAAGACATTCCAGAGTTGTGAAAGTGGCAAGAGGCTTTTAAAAAGATTTACATCTCAAGAAATAATCCTGCCTCTCAATCTCTACATGAGGGTAATATTAGTATCTAACTCACAGGATTTTCTTTTTTTTCCTTAGAATTAAGTGATGTAACACATGGAAGACACTTAGCAAAATGGTTGGTACATAATTTGTGATCAATAAATCTTTGGATTTAAAAAAATGATTTACATCTCAATGAGGTAGAGAAAAGACTTGCAATGACAAGTTTTCTAAAATAAATGCTTTAAGAAAAGGGGAGCCAGGTGTCTACAGCCGGGAAGAAGCCTGGCTAAGGATTCGTCAAGATGAAGAAAACATTAAGGACATTTTGGTCAGTGAATTCTGTTTGGAGCTAATGAAAAATTATTAATTAGAAACTAAGTCACGTTTCAAATATTCCTCAGGAACTGTATAAATAAATATAATGTGGCAAGTACTTTTAAAGGTTGCAGAATTATTTAAACATTACCCAAAAACTTTTCATTCAATTGTTATTTATGGTGTTAGAAAGTAACCAACTGTCCATTGGTAAGAAAACAGATAAAGTATGATGTACCCATACTATGGCACATTAAATGGCTATGGAAATGAATGTAACATATCTACATCTCTTTCCCTTAAAGAGTATCTAAGATGTATTATTTCTTGCTCAGGCCAAAAACCTTGGAGTTGATATCTCTCTCACATCCCACTGTCAGTGATCAGCAAAGCCTCTTGGCTCCAACTTCAAAATACGTCCACAATTTGATTACTTTTCATCACCTGGCGCAGTTATCGTCCCTAGTTTGGACTACTGCAATAGCCTCTTCATTGGTCTCGCTGCTCCTGGAATTCCTCTTCTCCAAAAATATATTCTCACAATGCAAAGTCTCCTTTTAGAAACTTGAGCCAGATCAGTAAGTCCAATCATGTCACTAGTGACTCTGTGTGATCTGGCCTATTCCCTCTCCCTTCATCTCTCCTTCTCCTTCACTCCACTTCTACCACACCAGCCCCCTTACTAGTCTTCACATATGTTCATACCCTCATGCTTTTGCACAGCCTGTTTCTTCTGTCTGAGCTGAGTTACTCTTAACCCAAATACTCACCACATCTAATTCTGCACTAACTCAAATTAGACTAAAATCTTACCTTCTCATTGTATCACCAGCCAGACTGCAAGACCTGGCCTTTACTGCGCACCTGCTTGTACTCACTAACCTTTGTCTTATATTTTCCCCCTAACATTTTCATTTGGCTTTCCTCTTAACTTAGGCAGATGAAACCTAAAACTACCCCCCAGGTGATGGATTGCCCTGACAAGACTTCCCACTGGCCCAGATCACCCAGACCCTTTCAGCTAAACCTGCCTGGAACCTGCGTAGATGGACCATGGAGTGACCTCTGGAATGACCTACCGTCACCTTTACTTCAAAATAATACTAAAATCTCTATCCAAGGAGGAGCACCAGCCTCATTTACATAACATTCCTATGTATGTATAGGCATGTTTCCTTAAGGCTCATGTGTGACCTTATTCCCTCCTCTACATATGATAACAAGGCTTCCCTACCTAAATATTCATCTTAACCCTAAACAAAAGGAACCCATTCACCCGCTCTCAGGGAGTTATGGCTTTGGAAGTCATTCCCTGTGATCTCCTTATTTGCTGCAAATAAATTTTCTTTGTGGACAACTGAACCTGGTGCAATTTCTAACACACATGGGTGAACAACATGAGTGAACTCATTTTGGTTCAGTTACAACTGAACTCAACTCTTACTACCCCAGTTTAAAATGCAAGCTGCTCATTTTCCCAATGCACTTCCAACCCCCTTCTCCTGATAGCTTTTATCACCTCCTAGTAAACTTGTTATTTACTTATTTGTATGTTTATCATTTATTTTTGATCTCTCTCCACTAAAATGAAATTTTCACAACACTTGTTTATTCACGGTATTGCATAGAACAAAGCCTGGCACAGAAGCAACTCATTAAATGCTTGTTGAATACATGAATAAATGAGAGATGAAAGTCTTTGTCACCAGAATAAGGTGAAAAGCCCGTGTGAAATATCAACCATATCTCAGTGTCTTACTTATTCCTGAGTTGCTTTTTTAGTAATATTAAAAATCTAACAGGTATTGCAAATATATGACAGTCAAAGACTTTTAAAAATGACAGCTCTAATATTATGGGATTAGTTTAACTGAAATATATGTATTAAGATTTAAGCATAATAAGTTTATAAATGTGATTATTCATAGTGCAATTTCTATTACGAAAAACAATTACCAAGATAAGGATAAATATAGGTCAAAATAGAAGACACAAACATAAAATAAGAAATACATTTTGACCCCTCATGCCTATTGAGATGGAACTGTGATGACATAATTTGTTTTTCAATGAAGTATCTATACAGATCAAACAAAATTAATATTTTACTGGTTATTTGTTTGTGTAGCCTAGACAGGATTATTAATTTGGGCAGAGGAATGTTTACTGTTACTCCAGGAAAAAAAAAGGGGGGGGGAATGTGGCAGTGTACTATAAAAACTCGTATTATTTTTAAATTATTAGGTGATCTAAATTAAAATAAAAATATAAATAAAATGAGGTAAAGCCACCACAGGAAACAAGATTCTGGAATAATTTTCTGGACTTTCACTTTTTCTACTTGAAGTGATTCCCCTCAGAATGAGGTGTGGTGTTTTTTTTTTTTTTTTTGGATATATGATAATTTAAAATTTGTGTGATAATATTATTTGTTTGATAATTTAAGAATATCCTATTTTTTTAAAGATTTTACTTATTTATTTGAAAGAGAAACACAGAGAGAGAGAGAGAGAGCGCACAAGCAAGGAACAAGGTAAGGGGCAGAGGGAGAAGCACACTGCCTGCTGAGCAGGGAGACTGATGTGGGACTAAATCCCAGGACCCTGGGATCATGACCTGAGCCCAAGGCAGATGCTTAATGACTAAGCCACCCAGGTGCCCAAGAATATCTTATTCTATAAACAAATGCTATGACATATTTTTGTTAAAAGGTTAAATGTATTTACTTTTCTTTCCTTTTTGTTTTGTTTTTAAGATACTCATGCGAAAGCATGAACATGAGACTATAACATAGGGGTAAACATATTAGGGGAAAAATGATTTTGAGGTACATGGATAGTCTCTTTTTAAAAATAAAAATAAGCAAATAAATAAAAATCTCTACCAACTAACATTAGCTGAGACTTTTTTTTTTTTCAAGTTTTTACTTAAGTTCCAGATAGTCAACATACAGCGTAATACAATATTAGTTTCAGGTATAGAACTTAGTGATTCAATTTAGGACTTATTTTTAAATAGTTTATTTATTCTTGAACTGTTTTGTCTGAGTTAAGCTAACAATTTTTATTATCTTTTTAATTTTATTATATTATGTTATCACCATACATTACATCATTAGTTTTTGATGTAGTGCTCCATGATTCATTGTTCGCGTATAACACCCAGTGATCCATTCAATACATGCCTTCTTTAATACCCATCACCAGGCTAACCCACCCCCTACTCCCCTTTGACTGAGCTCTCACCAACTTCCAAGAAATAAGACATGAATAAAGGTGAGAAGTGGAAATATATTATGATATACTAAAGCTACCTTCTGGGAAATATATACATGAAAATGACAAATCTTATATTTACTGTTGAAATGACAATAAAGAAAGCCAATATTTCATAGCACCTGAGCCCTGAATATCAAGCAGTGAGATATACAGGTCCTAAGGCCATATTATAAACCAGAAGTTATTCAGTAAGCAAGGATTCAAATGTTCAAATCATAGTTCTTGGTTACAAACAACAGAAATTGACTCTAGTTACTCTAATCAGAAAAGGTGTTTCCTAGAAGGGTATTGGGTAGCTCTGCACAATGGAAGAACAGAGCCAGAATCACTCTGCAGGAAGAGGCATCCCATTGGAGAGACCTAGAAGTCAACACTAGCACCACCAAGGGATTGAACTGTCCTTGTTTCTTTGTGCCATTCTCTTAGCATTCAGCATCCAGGCATGAAGCATGCATGGATGAGCGAACTCATATGGCTATGCCCTAGAGATAGCCAGGGTCTGGCTTCTGTCTATGCTAGTGGAATAGGATGACCATGTCTCCTACCTAAATGCCTAAATAGTGGATTCCACAAGTCTGAAATATCTTAGATGACATAAACCTTTTTAAAAAGCCTCCAAATACCTTTATTTGTCATTAGTATAATTAGATAATAAAAGACTGCAATGAAGAAAGAAAAGTCTAATTTATTAACCACCCCTCCTTTAGCAAGCACTGAAATAGAAATTAGCATAACCAATTAACTTAGCTGGTAACAACTGTTGCATTGTGGCTTAATAGACTTTGTATTATTTCCTCATCAGGGACTGAATCTTTAATTGGAAATATTTAAATATTTTAAATATTTAAAAATATTTTAAATATTTAAAATTGGAAATATTTAAATATTTAATATTTAAAATATTAAAAATTTAAAATTATTTTAAAATTTAAAATATTTAAAATAAAAATATTAAATATTTAATTTATACAATTAAACACAGTATAGTTTTTGTATCATTTTATAAATGAATCCCTCTTATGATGAGGTATTGTGGAACATAGAAGGATTGCTTGGAACCAGTCTGAGTTCAAATTCTAGCTCTATTCCTTGCTTGTGTGTGAACTTGAACTTGTTTTTACCCTCTCTGCTCCTTAGTTTGCTAGTCTGTAAAATGAGAATAATATTATTATCAATCTCAGGAAGTTTTTTGAGGATTGCATTTATATGAGTACAGCAGTGCCAACAGGGAGTAAGCACCATACATCCACAAACCATCACTATACTGTTTGCCTCTGCCAAGTGACTATGATTCAGTACATATGCTGGAAGTTTGGGGTAACATTGCTATAACTGTACTCACATTGCTCTCTTTCTTTTTAACATTTCAAGATTTGCTAATCTAGATATCATTTTGATATGTGCCACAAAAGGGAGACTTGTTATTTTATTTTCATTTTACCTGTGACTTTCTGGCCCATTGGAGTTTATCCTCAAGGGGAAGCAGGGGCACTGGGTTGTAGATCCAGCTTTCACTAAAACTGGTTAGAACTCTGGGCAAGCCTACTGACCTCAATTATCTCATTTATGAAAGGAAAAGCCTAAAGACTAGATCTTGAACGCTGCTTTGGCATTCTTCAATGATGACTCTAGAGGCAGGGCGGAGTAAAAACCCTTCTGAAACCTGAGACTGTAACAAATGCCAGAATCTGGCTTGACTATCCACTAATAGTGGATGGAGAGATTAAGAATTTTAAACGCTCTTAAAAAAGTCACCTGCTAAGTGACTGAACTTACTCAAACTTATCAATGAGTGGAAAACCTGGGAGTGGGGCTGGGGAAACAAGGCATCAGGAAAAGAAAAATTGGTCATGTTAAAGGGAATATTGGTATGGGGGATTTAACCAAAAACTAAGTCGGTCCTTGGCATCCGGGTAGGCGAGAGGCTTGCAGCCGGCGCATGCGCACCTCACTCCCCGTGCCTGCCTCGGGCAGTCTCGACCCCGCGCAGGTTTTTGGCTGCAGCTCGGCGCCCCCACACCTGGCGGGCCCCTGAGGCGCGACGCCACCACACTGTGACTCTGAGTGGGGAAGGCAAGGCGCGTCCAGGAGGATTGGAGTTTGCTTCGCAGGTGGCATGGACCAGACCCTGGCGGCTTCAAGGACGGGGAGTCTCTGGCAGCAGGGCACGGAGGTATTGCTCATCCCAGAACTTTTTTGCCGGCCAGGTGAAACTCTCAAGAAAAAAAAAAAAGAAAGAAAAAGAAAGAAGAGAAAAGAAAGAAAGAAAGAGAAAGAAAGAAAGGAAAGAGTAAGTGAAAAAATATTTTAAAAGTTGTAGTGATGAAATATTGGCATTTAATGCGTAAAGAAAAACTTAAAGAAAAGGTAGGTGAAAAAATATTTTAAAAGTTGTAGTGATGAAACATTGACATTTAATGCATGAAGAAAAACTTAAGGGAATTGAGCCTTTAAGAAAAAAAAATGAGTAAAAGTAAATTTAATTCCATGAGAGGTTTGGTAAACCTGAATTTTTAATGAAGTAATAATCTCATCCACTTTTATGGTTTGAGGTGTCATTTACGTGTCTGTGACAGAATAATGTTTTGATGTATAAAGCCGTGTGTATTTCATCTTTTTAAATGTTCTCCTCATGCCCTCTCTGGTAGAGCGTGGCTCTTAGTGTGCTTCCTCAAAAGAGATGTGATAGGCAGGCAGCAGATATGCCTGTGAGTCTTTGGTTTCTTCTTGAAGAACTTTGGAGAAAGTTAGGGAGTGTTTTCAGTGTATACAAGTGAGAAGAGACTGGTGCTTCTTTCCAACTAGGATTTTTTAAAAAAGTCTCCTCAGTTGGAAGGATGAATGAAAGATGAGGAGAGGTCAATTGCAGGGGTGCCTGTGAGAGGGTAGAAGGGCCCTGCATGACACCAGCAGGAGTGGAATGATCCAGAAAGAGAAAATGTCTGCTTGATCCCTCCAGGCAGATGGCCCATGGACAAGCAAAGATTGTCCTGGTGCCAGAATATTACAGAAGCAGGCACATGTACCCCATGCAACCCCAAAATGGCACCAGAGTAGCAGAGGGAGCTTCTGAATCTAAAGTGACCATGTTAATAGACGGAGACATATAAACATGGACTCCACAGGGACAGGAACTTTACCTTGTTCCACTCTATTTCCCCTGCTCCTAGAACATGTCAAGCACATAATTAGATGATCAGTTAATATTTGCTGTATAATAAACAAATGAGTAATATGGGTGAGAACTAGATATGTCTCATGGCAACCCAATGGAAAAAAGCTCAGGCAGGAAGATAGACCAGACAATGTATTCTTTCTGGCACGTATTCTGGAGTATTAATTGCTTCTATTGTCTTGCACCACCTCTGCTTTGATGTCGTAGTACTAAATACTCACCAAGGAATGTAAGTGTCTCCTCAACGAAGTTGGAGAGAGATGTGCTAGAGATTAGGTTTTTGCCACCCTTCCAGAATGGAATTTCATTTTAAAAAGTAGTTTTTTTTTTTTTTAACAATTATTTATTGAGCCCTTAGTATGTGCCACACACTGTTCTGGACACTGGGGTTATATAAATAAACCAAAGTAGAGTTATAGAAACAGAAAGCTACATTTCTTGTACATAAGAAATGTTTTAAATTCTTACCATAAGCCAGGTACTATTTAATGTATTATGAGTAATAACTCAAGAAAACCATCAAGTAGATATTATATAATGCATGTTTTACAGATGAAGCAACTGAAACAGAGAAAAGTTAAGTACTTTGCACAAGGTCACAAAAATAGAAGAGACTCATGAATTGAACCTAAGCCATTTGGGTCTAAATCTCATGCTCATAACTGAGTTCGTGAACCTTGATTTATATTCTCCACACCCTGATGACTCAAAACTACATCTCTAGCCAGGACCTGTCTCTTGGACTCCATGGCCCTACATCTAAATGTTTACTGGATATTGCTAATTAAATGTTCCCCACTTCAAACTCAGTTTACATAAACAAAACTGAACTCAACACTTTCTTATGTGAGGGAAAGGTATCCCTCTCAATCTTGTTAGTCATTCCAAAAATCTGTTTTTCTTCCTTTCTTTCTTCCTTCTCCCTTACCCACAGCCCAGCCTTCATCTCATCAAACACAAGATCCTGTTGCTTCTCTCTTCCTAATATCTGCTAAGGCTCTTACTGTCAGTCTACTATCATCTTTTATGTGTATTATTTTAGTGGCCTTTAGGCCTGTTCCTCCAACCCAAACTTCTGCATTACACAATCCAGCCAGCCAGATTTTTACAAAACAAAAATCTGACCATTTCACATCCATGTCACCATGGCTTAAGGATGAAGCCTAAATTCCTTGACATAGTGTATAAAACCAGTTACGATGTGGGTCCAGTTTTATGTCTGAGCTTCACCTCTCACTCTTCCTTTTCAGTCTTACTGAACTAATTGGAATCCCTCAGATGCACACACTACACTTTTGCAAATAATTTATCTTATTAAAAATATCCTTCATCATCTTAATCAGGATAAAGCTGATACATTGTTATGGTCTTAGGGTAGATGTCATTTCCTCTGAGAAGTCTCTTAACTTCCCCAAACCAGGTTGAATGCCCATTCTTTGCTTATTACTATTTACTCCTCTGTCTTTTCCTGAAGACCACACTTTCTTTGGAGTCTGGGACTATATCTTGGTCATTGTATATCCTTATTTTCCAGCACAATGCTTGCTACATAGGAGGAGTGCAATTAAAAAAAAAAGCTGTTGAGTGAATGAAAAAATAATTACATTAATTAATTCCTGCTGGGGAGTGAGTAAGCAATGAACCAATCCAAATATGGGAGAGAAAACATTTTTAAAGCAAAATTTGGCATAAGAGGACTGTGAAATTAAAACAAGGATGGGGTCATAAATCTTACTGTAACTAGATCAAATCAAGCATTCTCATTTTCCATCAGCCAAAATGCAAAGCAGCAGCTACAACTGCTTTTTCCTTGAAATCCAAAAATAAAAACAGTTTTCACTGCATCAGTTCACTTCACTAACAAGTATTAGTAATGGAGAATATCAGCTTCTAAAGGAGCAAGCTAGGTTGATCAGATTAAAACACTTATGAACAAGACTTAAAACAAGAGAACTGTTGAATTTAAAATATTCTTTAGAATGATTCTAGTCAGCCAAGAACTCAAATCTCTGGTTAAGGTGATTAGATCCGAATATATGCTGAAGAGGAAGTACTGCATAAGAAAATATCCCTTCAGGATACAGGAATCTTATCGTGGTTTTGAAACTCTCTAGTTATACAAACTTAGATAAATCACTTTCTCGTTCTTGTCTTTAAATTGAGAATAAGAGCATCTCTTCTGTCAGTTACCTGCATATTGTGAGGCTCAAGTGAAAGCAAAACAGAGAATTCTTAATAAAATCAAAGGTGTGCCAAATATGAGAATATGGTTTCTCCTATTTGAAGACCAATGAAGTGAAGATTAAAGCAATGGTTCTCAGTGGGTGTGTTACCACCCTATAGAGTGTGTTTTAGAGACCTGTGTATCCATTTTAGTTGGCAAGAATAGGAGCTACTGAAGTTAAATCTGCTGTGGTCAGTGATGCTAGTTGCTCTTCAGTGAACAGAAAAGTCCTACATAATGAAGAATTTTCTAGCCTATGGTAAGAAATAATGAAATAGTCTTCAGCCTACAAAAAGACTTTATAATGTCTTGAAGTAAATGAAAAATTTTTTACTATTTTCCGAAGCTAAAACAAGGACCTCTGCAAATATTTGTCTACAGCACAAGGATACCTGGCCAAGGGACCAAGTAATGCCAAAGACCAGCCAAACCATGTGCCCTGGATGAGGGCTGTATTCAGAAGGAAAGAGTAGCTTTGAAAAATTCACTCACAGGTGCAAATGGAATTTAACTCCATTACATAAATGTAATTAATGTTTCTTGCATTGTTTTAATATACAATGAATTTTCAGAAAGGCAACTACCATGTAAAAGGAGTATTGTACTTTGCTTTTGGAAAAATCCAACATGATTTTTTTCACCATTTAAAAAAAAATCATATTCCAGTGGCAATCCTGATCATTATATTTGAGATACCAAAACCTTTATCTGATTGTCAGTCAGTCTGGGCTGTCTACTATTTACATATTATCATTTATCTGTCTTGAACATATAATTGAAGATGATTTCTGATACTCAGCAGTTTACTCAATACATTTTATTTTTTAAATTTCTTCCTTTAGAACACTAAATATTTATTCAGAATAATAAAAAGACAAATGCTTTCCCACCTGATTTCCATCAGTTAGAAATAATTCTTTGTTCTGTCAAAGAGGTGGAATATATTTCAGATAGTACTGGAGTTGTGAGTGGCTTTGAGGAAAATCAATATGATAACAAATGCTGTGCCAGAGCCTTGGCAATGAACATAACATATGCCCAGATCTAAACATTCCATATTTATTATTCCAAACATGATTATTTTTTCACTAGGATGCTGCCAGTTTAGAGAAAGTGACTTGGCTTTTGTATTTTTGGGGAAAAGATACTTATTCTGAAAGATCACTAAAAAGAATTTCATGAGACATCCTTAAAGTAACTACAAAGCCCTGTTTTATGACATTAAATCTTTGTTAGGACAATTCAAAACAATAAGAAGAGAAGATTCACACTGACATCAATAAATTCTCTCTTAGATGCTTCTACTGTGTAACATACAGAAAAAAAAAACATTACAGATAAATAGTTAAATAACATTACTAATGGACTAAAAGAAAAAAAAAATGTTTACATTTTATTGGTTAGAGACAGCCTTTCTACGTTTCTGTTTTTAACCCTCGTGGAAACACCTTGCACGTTTACCTGAAGGTGCTCACAGCCTAGTGGAGGAGTCATGTGTTTACACATAACATTGCAGTATATTTAGGACACACTATAGCCATATGTAAAATGGGTGTCTACATTCACGTGGGGAAGTCAGAGAGGATGTGAAATTTCAACTATTTTAAAGGTGATATAGGAGTTTTCTGGAGAGAGAAAGGTAAGGAGGACTTCCTCAGTCAAAGAACTTAGGAAAATGGGGCGCCTGATGGCTCAGGTGGTTGAGCATCCAACTCTTGATTTTGGCTCAGGTCACGATCTCAGGGTCATGGGATGGAGCCCTGCATCGGACTGCGTGCTGCTTGTCCCTATCCCGGAACCTTTGCCCCTCCTCCCACTCATGCTTTCTCCTCTGTGTCTTAAATAAGTACATAAAATCTTTAAAAAAAAAAATCAAATTGGTAGTTCATTCTGATAATGATAACAAATAGTAACAACAATCACTGCCGGCATTCACCAAGCACTTACCAAATTCTTCACATGCTATGTCCTGGGGATTAAAGGCAAAAACCATACCTCACAGAAAAGAAAAGATGAAGGAAATTGACTTTATTGAAGAAACTCAAAAGCAGAGGGTTAGCAAGGTGGAACATGGAGTCAGTCCCCTGAGCTGGCATCATCTACCAGAGAGACAGGATGAAGGCAGGTATAGTGTACTCTGGGTCATGCTCCGGGAAGAGGTCCCTACAGTCTTGCTTCTCAGCCTTTTTAGAGCATGAACAAACAAGAAGCCTCATGCTAGTATGGCACTTAGTGGCCCTATATAAAAAGAAAATGGGGAGCTACCCTCCCTGTTGAGGAGAAAGTGAGCCACAAGTCCCAGCTAGCTTGGTACCAGGCAATCTTGAGAGAGCCACGGACACCAAATATCACTATAATTTCATTTAATGATTATAATAACCAATTGGTAATTAAGAAAATGATTCAAGTTCCAACTGTGCCATTCATCACTTTGACTAATTTATGAAATCTAAGTCTCAGTTTTCTTACCTGTGAAATAGGAATATTGCTACATGTGGCATAGCACCAGTTTGATTATGTTAGATTAATATTAGATTAGTATGGAAATAAGTATTAAATTAATTTAAAACTCGAGGTATTCTCTCTTACTTATGTCCCCCTTCTCCCAGCGGTATAATGTACCTGTGCATTTGTCTTTTAATGGTGAAGGGTGCCAGTAAAGCTTTATGATAAAGTGTGGCAAAGGGAATTTAATCATAATACAGAAATTTGGGGTGGATTTCTGTGTTTTGTTTTGTCTTCAAAGAAGAACCGGGGAAAGAATTTAAAAATAATGTAACGACATGGAACTGTGAACATTTCCCTAACCTCGGAGATGTGCAGAGCAAACTGATATGTAACATTAGAGGACTTTGAACTACTAAGGCTGCAGTGCAAGTGAGATAACCAAGCTGTGGTTTTAGAGGGACTGTTATGCTCAGCAGAAAACCTGGCAGAAGCTGAAGAGTATGATGTACGGATCTCCTAAAGCTGATGGCGAAAAATAGAGCAATAGTCTTAGAGACTGAGATAAAAGACCTGCCTGTACAGCAGTGATAAGCAATGTGGCTGCGTATTTTCAAGGATTTGGATTCTTTAGGGTTTTTATTGCAAACTGAAGACTTCATATTTCTTAGAATTTTTTTTTTTTCAGTCAGTTAAACTTCTTTCTCTAAACTTAGGGTGATTCCAAGTAGCAAAATTTGATCTGGGTAATATTTTTCTTCCAATAGTGAGAAAAGGTTCATGGCATATGATGCAAAACAGCTTGAAATGTTACCAAGGTTTCCTGTTGGAGTTTAATTATTTGTCTAAGTCCAAGCCACATGATATTCCACCACAAAGTGGGAAAGGAGTGGTTCTCTGGAAATCCTGTTAAAGTATTCTGGGTAGGGTTGAGCTATCATTAGATAAAATGGTCAGAGTTCGCAAAACAGAGAAATAAGGCTCAGCTTCATGAGTTCACTTTATTATGCCCAAAAGAACTGCATGCATTTTACATTGCTTTTAATTTCTTTTACACAAAGGGAAATGTAACAGCACTGAAGTGTTAAAAGTAGCCTAGGAAACTGCTTTATGAATGTGATTAAGGTTTAAGCTATACGTGGTTGCAAGTATAAAAAAAATTCTTGAGGTCAAGCAGATTTATATATAATTGCTTTTCTTTTTTGTTATAAAATGAAAACTTCATAATTATGTGGTAGTGTTTACTAGGCATTTCTCATTTGGTCATCCTCCTTACCTTTGCTCCCTCTTTGTGCATTTTGCCTCTTCTCTCAGAACCTAGTCATTATAGATATCATATGAACAAAGAACCCACTGATAATAGATGCACCCAGCCCGTTTTGTCAGGCAGTCAACAGGTATTCTTGACCAAATTTGCCGTAATATTCATTTATGGTATCCATGAAAATAAGAAAAAAATGTACAAGTTAAAATTATCATAGAGAAAATAACTATTAAAAGAACATTAAACTCCAACATACATATACATATTTTAATTTTGCTTATATTAAACTTTGAGTAACAAGCTCTATATTGGTCTACAAATATTTTGGAGGCTTTAATTTAAAGTATGAGCATTTTTCCATAACACTAAATGTTTTATCAAAATAATAGAATTTTCATTAAAGAGTAATGCACTTAAAGAGAACACTAAAAAGTAATCTTGTAGATTAAAAGCCCACATAACACTTCAGTCCCACCACACAGACATGAAAATGGGTACATGTCTGAGTTTGTGTATCTTTGGTCATTTCTATGCATAGCTATATAGATATATGGACATATCGATATGCACACATTTAATATTTCAAAAATGTGCTGCAGTAATATATTTTCATTAAACGTTATGGCCAATATCTTATGATTTAAAACTTTTCTTCTACCTCTTGATTTTAAATGGCATTTCTGTATATCATGTAATTATAATTTATTAAAGCAAACATCTACTGTTAGACATTTTCTATTTCTTGTTACTTTATTTTGTTTTTTAAGATTTTATTTATTTATTTGACAGAGAGAGACACAGCGAGAGAGGGAACACAAGCAGGGGGAGTGGGAGAGGGAGAAGCAGGCTTCCCGCAGAGCAGGGAGCCCGATGCGGGACTCAATCCCAGGACCCTGGGATCATGACCTGAGCCGAAGGCAGTCGCTTAACCGACTGAGCCACCCAGGCGCCCTCTTGTTACTTTAAATGAAACAGTAACTAATACCCATATATGGGTGTATGTACAAGTATGTATTTATCTACATTTCTTATTATTTTCTAGTATATTTCTAAAGTAATCACTTAAATCAGTACCATAGTTTTTATTACTGTACTTTTGTAAAGTTTGTGAGAACTGAAATGGCAAGTGTCCTTAACTCAGTTTTGTCGCCAGGGGTATCATGGCAATTCTGCCTCTTGGCACTTCTCATGCATTGTAGAATTAGCTTATCAGTTTACATGAAAACTTCTGGTGGATTGTGATTGAAATCACATTAAATTTGGAGAGAATAAATATCTTTATTACACTGAGTCTTCCTGAACACTGATATGGTGAATCTGTCCATTGGTTTTATGTTTTAAAATCTTTCAATAAAGTTTAGTAACTTTGCCATGTAAATCTTGCACGTATTTGATCATGTTTATTGCAAGATGCCTTATAACTTTTATAACTTAAAATTTTGCTGTATATTGATAGAAAATTTGCTGAAATTTATTATTCATTCTAAAAATATGCATACTTTTAAACTATTTGTTCAGCAAATCTTATCATTTACTTATTAAATGAGTTTTCTTTCTTTTTAATTCTTTTTTCTTTATCCTTTTAGTCTCTTTTCTTAAGGCTCTAAATCCTGCAGTATAGTGTTGAATAAAATCAGTTTTAGCCTACATCCCATCTCATTTTTGATTTTAGTAGAAATATTTGGAGATTTCACTCCTAAGTATGGTGCTTTCTGGAGAATTTGGTATTTACACTTTCCTTCTCCAATATTTGCAACGTCAGCCCTGTCATATGTTATTTCCATACTTGTGTGAATCTGTTTCTTATTTCACAATTCTGTTCCACTGATCTACTTGTCTATCACTGTGAGAATACCAAACTGTGCGATTATGTCTATCATTAGTCTTGCTATTGATAAGGTATACATTCTCAATGTATTCTTCTTCAAAATTATCTTAGCTCATCTGGGAACTTGCCTCTTCCGTTTGAAATTTAGGATCATTTTTTAGTTTTCACGAAATTCCTTGTTTTGATAAATTTTTTGCTTTTTTTTGTTTTGATAATTTTTAAAAATTACATTGAATTTGCAAAAAAATAGGAATAACTGACATCATTAAAATAGTAATATTTCCTATCTATTATTCTAATACAACATTCCAATTACTTGGGTATATTTTGTGGGTTTCAGTAATTTTTGAAAGTTATTGTTTCTTATATCTCATTTCTTTTTCTCTTGTAATTGCATTATTAAAACTGAGTAACTGATTTGAGAGCAGACATCTATCTTGCTGCTGATTCTCTATACTAAGGTTTTCATCGTAAGTGGAATATTTGCTATTAGGTTGATGCTAGATTCATTTTACTGCATTAAAAAAATTCTTGTTGCCAGCTCTTAGTGTAATTTAGAGAGTAAAAGTAAAAAGAACACCTACCCACGCAGTGCACTCTGTCACTTCTAAGATGCACACTTCTTGTTTCTTCACATTGTACCACTTTTAAAATTAGGCTGCTTGATATAGTAGTTCTGATAAAAGTAACTGTGTCCTCCTTTAATTAGCAAGTATAAATTTTAAAATTATGAATTCATGTTACGTTTTACTGAATAAATTGATTCAATCAATTTAAATTTCCATGTGTTTTGAGAACCTTCTAATTGTGATAAGTTATATTGATAAACTTTATTATTTGATCTATCCTTGTATTTCCAGAATAAACTTTACTAGTCATGATATACACATAACATTCACACACACATTCATGATTATGTATAAATGTGAACTATATATAGATATTGTATATATTATAGAGTTCTGTAATTGATTTGTAATACTGTATTTGCTATGTTGCTCCTGTGTTCAGTGCAAGTCACCACTTTCTTATTCTAGTGTTATCTAATTTAGGTTTGGGGTAGGCAAAATAATTGCTCTCCCAGAGATGCCCATTTTTCTTTTAAAGAGTTTATTCATTCACTTGAGAGAGAGAGAGAGAAAGGTAGAGGGAGAAGCAGACTCCCCACTGAGTGTGGAGCCTGACATGGGGCTCAATCCCAGGATCCTGAGACCATTACCCTAGCCAAAGGCAGATGCTTAACCAATTGAGCCACTCAGGCATCCCACAAAGATGCCAATGTTTTAATACCTAGAACATGTTACCTGTATTATGTCACAGGGAAAGGGAGAATGAAGGTTGCAGATGGAATTAAGTTTGCTAATCAGCTGACTTTAAGACAGGAAAATTATCCTGAATGATCCAGGTGGACCCAATATAATCACAGAGTATTTAAAACATGGAAAAGAAAGGTGGAAGAGTCAGTGTTAGAGTGATATGTGAGAAAGACTCAACCAGGCATTGCAGGCTTTGAAGTTGGAAGAGGGCCAGGAGCCAAGGAATATGGGCAGCCTCTAGAAGCTGTAAAAGGCAAGGAAATGGCGGCACCTAGGTGGCTCAGTTGATAAGCATCTGACTTCGGCTCAGGTCATGATCTCAGGGTCCTGAGATTGAGCTGAGCATTGGGATTCCCTCTCAGTGGGGAGTCAGCTTGGCCCTCTGTACCTTCCCCAACTCATGCATGCACTCGCACGCATGTTCTCTCTCTCAAATAAATAAATAAAATCTTAAAAAGAAAAAGCAAAGGAATGGCTTCTCCCCTAGAATCTCTAATAAAGGAATGCAGAAGTGCCAAAATCTTGATTTTAACTCAATGAAACCCATTTCAGAATTCTGACTTCCAGAACTGTAAGATAATAAATTTGTGTTGCTTAAAGTCATTAAGTGTGTAGTAATTTCAAACTAACAGGAATAGGAATAACACTAGGAAAATACAGGTGTAATTATTATATTAGCTTTTACAGTACTATGATTATTTCATTGAACCTAAGATGTCATTTAATTGTAAGATGTACCATTATTTTATTACTATTAAAAATGAAATCATGTCACTTAAACTTTGACCAAATGCTTTTTTTATCACATCAGTTGTAAGATGCATCATAATTTCAAAAATATTTTCATATAATCAATTAAAGTGAACCTTAGGATACTTGAAATGCAATAGTTGTGTGAAGATTTCCTTGTTTTCCATTCCCCAAAAAAGTGCATAAAAAGATTATCAACTTCTTAAAAATTTGGTAAACTAACCTATGAGACAAGTGGTGTCGTTTGGAGGAGTGCACATGTTTTTGCTTATTAATTAATCCTATTTAAAGTTTTGAATTTTCTTCATCAGGATATTCTTGTATATAGTAGTTATGAAGGTATTTATTCAGATATATTTATATGTAGTTAATAATATTTCATTTTATAATTCATCATCTATATGAGAGGTTAATCATCACTTCTGTATGTATTTTTGTTAATTTTCTAACTAGCTCTGTCTTTCCTGTTTTACCTGGCAGACAGCTGTCTTCATCTTGCCCCAGTGATCAGTGTCTTTCACTTATATGGTTATTGACTAAATTGTTGAGATCACCAGTTAGAATAAATAAAATCAGTCTGGGTTTGAAGAGAAGAATGTTGAGTAGTAGTCATAGGTTAATGTTCTGAATTCACATAAAAAGCAAACTCTGTCTTCATCCTAGAACATGTTCTTAAGATCCTTATTCTTAGAACACAGCCTTTGTGATTTAGCATAAAATGATAGCTCCAGATAGAATTTATCTAATTCTCCTTGGATTTTTCTAATGATAAATAAGAGGATGATATATTCAATTAGAAAGCCTGATTTCAGTTGGAGATTGTATGAGGTGGGAGAGAGATTGTGTGACAGTTTAAAGTATTTATTTTTGTCTTTATTATCAATTGTCTCATTGCACCTTGCCCAAACTTTAGCCCAATTTGACAAACATCTATACCAGTGTTTAATTGAGCTAATTCAATTCCTTCTTTTTGATTAGTTATATTTACTGCTTTTTCTGTGATGGAGGAAGTAAAACGTTTCTGAGCACCAGCAAGGGCAAAGATAAAGTTAAATGTCATGATTCCAAAGTGAAATAGTCAGAAGGTTCATGGCCATGAACACTACTGCTTGGCATTGAAATGAGAAGTGAGCTTGCACTAGACCTGAAGATTATCAAGACAGGCGTTGTGAAAATCTATGATTTAGTACGTTCTAAAGACCTAGGAGGTCAGAACTGAAATAAGAGCCCAAGAAATTGCTGAGATATAAGGATTTGTGGTTATACTGTAACTGATGGATTTAGAAAATAAAGAGTTCAATGAGGTTAAAACTAATTTCAGTTAGTGTGGAGGATGAGGAAAAGGAAAGGAGGATGTTTTGTAAGAAATGGCCATGCTGAGCAGATCCAAGTTTTGCTGAGGTGGAGGAGAAATGGCAGGTGATGAAAAAGAATAATGCGTTGTTACTGAATTTTCTACTTGGATAATGATGAGGTCAAGAAGAGTGAGTTACCAACGTGTGCTGAGGAAATTATGAGTAGAATGTAGAGGAAACAGGAAGGTTATTGTGGTTATTGACTAAATTGTTGAGATCACCAGTTAGAATAAATAAAATTAGTCTGAGTTTGAAGAGAAGAACGAATGTTGAGCAGTAGTCATAGGTTAATGTTCTGAATTCACATAAAAAGCAAACTCTGTCTTCATCCTAGAACATGGAGGGCAGAAAATGAAAGAATGATCTCTGTTAGATGTTTTCAAGAAAAAAAATGTCATGAATTTTAGGATGTTTGGGTTCAGTTAATGGAGAGAGATATCTCCAGTAAATTCTAATGCAGTTTTTGTATGTAACAGTTTCTCAATAACCTTTGTTAAATAAGTGAATGGTTTATTTATCTAGAAGTTAGATATTCTCCATATCAAATATCTCTAATTTCATTTTCCCTCTTTACTATATACACATTCTGATCAGGAGAAAACATTGAGTAATATAGAAGTTAAAATTTAGACTTTATAAACTTTAGAATCAACTATACTGATTTTCACAGTTTTCCTGGTAAGTGATTTTATCCTCACACAGACCCTGGTGATACTAGGGTCCATCATATATAAACATTAGCAGGTACCATTTTTTCTCATTCATGAGGCTAAAAATCTTCTAGGGCTATACTATCTTCTATATAGTCTGGTAAGTGTTATTGTTCTTAATGATGAAACTAGGTCATTGTCCTTAGATTATCTTTCCCTGTTTTTCTTTAACCTAGTGAATTATTCCCAACCATTTGATAACATTATTTTTATGTCTTCTACTCTTTAGCAAATAATAATTAGAAAACATCAACAATTCAATAATTCTTTATTTTGACCCCTTTAGACTAAGTTACTTGGAATGAACCACTTGAGTATTTGAATATTCTATCCATAAATTAATCTTAAGAATAACATTAATCTTTAAGATAACTTAATGAAATTAAGCCATTGTTAAATATGATGCTTAAAGAATATTAGAAATTAGGGTCCAAATAGATGATTTAAATCTTATGAAAAAATAATTTTAGAATTTTAAAATGACTTTTAAAAGAGGCATTGTCTAATTGAAAATTGTGGGGATGAGGAATAAGTGAAAAGAATTAGGCATTCCTTTTTCTATACAATATACAAGATATTATATGGGGTAAGATTTGAGTCAAACCAAAGGATTCAGCTAATCACATTCATCATTTGCTAGCACTTACCTTGGTTTTTTTGTAGTTTTCTTGATATATGATGAGTTTCAGCTTTTCTTTTCTTTTCTTTTTTGATTTTATTTATTTATTTGAGAGAGAGAGAGTGTGTACATGCACATGAGGGTAGGGAGGGGCAGAGGGAGAGAGAGAAGCAGACTTCCCCCTGAGGACGGAGCCCGATGACCGGGGGCTCAACCCCAGGACCCTGAGATCATGACCTGAGCTGAAGGCAGACTAGAGTGGCTTTTAAAATAAGTTTGTATAGTTTTAGTACTGTGTGGTGTTTGTTTGAATATTGCTATAAAGGAAATGTGCTAGAAATGAAATGAAATGAAAAGTAGACTGGATCTTTTAATTATCTCAGTTGATAGATATAAAAAATGATAGACAAAGAAAGGACACTTATCAATCATTAAGGTTGTATTATAAACAGGAATTTTGTGAATGTCCTAACAGTCCTGGGAACTATATCTGTACTTATTTCAGTATTCAAAGATATTTTTTCTTCTTGGGAAAAGGTATTTTTGTCTGTGTAATTTGGATTGCATTATTCAGTTATAATTTATTTATAGTTAAAGAAGGCCACATTCTGTCTTCACTTCATTGTTGTTTATTTTTAGTGGAAACTTCCACTAAAATTAATGCTTCAGGTTTATTTAGGTTAGAGGATAGTCTCTTAGTCTTGGCATCCATTATACACGCTTCAGAAACTGCTGGGACCCACAGAACTGTGGTTGCTTTCAATCCATTAATGGATAATTCTTGGACAGCTTAATGCATATGTCTTTTTAGTTGAAATTTTAAGATCTCAGGATATTGAATAGAGGAATGTCCTTAGTATTTGGAATGATAAGTGAAATTATATAAGAAAAAATGGTATTTCATTGTACATTTATGACCTGATATATTTTATATATTACATAATTTATTATATCTTAATGTGTAAACTTGTATTTCTATACAGTATGCATCAAGTACACTGAACATCAGAGGCTCTTTCAGCTTGAGAAATTTCTATAAATTCTGAACATCTATCTTAAAAATTTTAAAAAAAGAGCCAGATGAACAATACTCTTAAAACTAAAGATTTAAGAAAAACACTATTATTATCATAGCTGTTATCATAACTATCACCATCATCTAACATTCCCTGAGTATTACTTAACAGGCCTTGTGCTACACTTGTATGAACAAAGCAGCGTAAGCAGACAAAGCGTAAATGAAAATGCGAGGGCTTCTATTTGTGAATGTCCAGTGGGAAGCACAGTGTTGGAGCTGCAGATCAAGGGCAAAAGGGATACTTAACACTCATTGTGTGAAAGGTTGAAGTCCCGCCATTCATTAGCCAGGGTCAGAAAACATTTACAGTTACTCTTTTGCACCAAGCAGAATAGAACTGTTAGGTTTGTTCCTTTAGTATCTTTGACTTAAACATAAATTTATGACTGCATTAGATTTCATGAACACAACATATGTTTATAAAAATCACCTTTTCGTCTTCAATATTTTATGCCATTATTTTTTAGTGAAAAAGTGTACATGGCAGGTCCCCAAAATTGTGAAGAATTCATTAGTTTAAGAGGCATAATTTAGAATCCTCATTCTCTTTCCCAGACCTTGATATCTCCTGAACATACTGACACTTGGTGGTCATTGCCTTCTCTCTGAAAACTTTATTAATGTGGGAAGGAACTTGGACCAAGTGACCCAGGAAGTCTTTCTGTGATTTAATAGTTTTTATTGGCCTAATTAATTTAAAAAGCTTAATTATGAAACCACATGAGCGCTGTGCAAAGTCTGCAAAGTACCATTCAATGACGGCCAGATGAAAAATGCACCAGTAGCTTTTTTACCTAATTAACAAAATAAACCAGAGAGATTTATAGTACAAAATCTGGACCTTAAATGAAAGAACTCCACTTCTCCTAAATCTCCATGGAAATGATAATAGGAATTTTATATATATTTTAAAAATCATATCCCACCATGAGTGTTAGGAAATTACTGTATGTTCCAGTTATCTATTGGTTCATAAAAAATCAACTCCAAACTTAGTGATTTAAAACATATCAACCGGGCACCTGGGTGGCTCAGTTGGTTAAAACATATCAACCATTTTATTTTTTTATGTCTCATAGTTCTCAAGTTGACTGAGCTCAGCTAGGTGGTCATCACTCAGGGTTTCATGTGTTTGCACTCAGACAGTACAGGGCTGGGCTCATCTGAAGGCTCTCTCACTTATGCCTCTGACACTTGGGATAGGAAGATTAAATCAGCCAGTTAAACTGGAAAAGCTGAGGCCCCTCTAGGAAACCCCTTTCTAGCTGGCTGTTCTTTCTACATGTTCTCTCCAGGACAGCAGCTTGAGGGTAGCTGGACTTTTATTTGGTGGCTCAAGACTTCAAAGGCTAATATCTCAATAGAGAGAGGCTGGCAGAAACTGTAGCACTTTAAGACCAGTTCTCAGATGTCACACACGGTCACTTATGCCACATTGTATTCATAGAACAATGAGAAAAATCCATCGAGGTTCATTGGGAGGACAATAAACTCCCCCTCTTTAGGGGAATCACCAAGATTCTAGATTTACATATGAGCTGGAAAAAAAATGTGTGGCCATTTTTGGTAAATACAATCTACCATACCACCTTCATGCCAGAAACTTCATATTTATATCTCAGGCAAACCCATATAGAAAGAAAAAAACATAGCTATGATGTCAGGGAGGGATCCACAGCTAACAGCAACCACCATCAACACCAAAGCCCCTAATTTCTGTAGGAGATAAAGGAAATGATGGGGCCAGTGGGGTCAGTCATGTTCAGGGAGAAGATTGAGTGGAAGGACAAAAAGAAGGAGGAGAAGAAATACAAGAAGAATAGTGAAGAGGAAAAGATGAGAGAAAGAGAAAACTATATTTAAAAAAAAAGTGGAAAATTAAGTGGTGTATAAAAGGTTATATATCAAGGGGCAGTCAGACTTCTCTTCAAGACATTAGGGAGAAATCTTACTGATTTTTAAAAAAACAAATATTATTATCAAAGAGATCTGGGTATGGACATGGGCTCTGCAATTTTTTCTCTGCATGAGAATGAGGAAGTGACTAAACCTTTCCAAGCTGTTCATCTGACCTGTAAATTTTAAATAATATTCATACTTAAAACCTTATGGTCATTGTCAAGATCAAATGAGACAGTGCATAGAAAATGCCAGCCACTGAGCAGAAGTGTTCAAATAATGCTCACTATTCCAGCAAGAGATGCCATGCATCAAAAACCCATTTTATCCTCACAGACTCAAAATGCTAACTTCAGCATGTTTTAAGTTCATATATATTTTCTTAATTTTATATCTATGTACAAGTGTCAAGCATACTGTTTAAAGGACAGTAACCATTATAAAATATTTGTATACCTGTTAGTACAAGACTTTCCTCATTTGATTTCAAAACAATTTTAGTCTCTTCTTAGATCACCAAATGTCCAGAATGTTGAAGGGTAGATTCTCCTATTGAGTAAGTAATTGAAGTAAAATGAACTTTTAGGCTATCTTCCCCCCAGCATTCTATGATACAAGGAGGAAGTAAGAGACTTTGATGCAATTCTTGTCTGGATGTTGAGAGGCAACATGACAAAATTTAAACTTCACAGGCTTAGAGGCAGACCTGTTATTTAGCAAACTGACAAAGTGTAAAACTCAGTTTCTAAGTTAATAAAATGAAAAAACAATAGTCATATCACCATATGATTTTTTATGAATCAAATGGAATGTCTGCAAAATTCCCATTATGGAGTCATAGGTATGTACGTAGGTAGATAGGTAGGTAGATAGATAGATATAGATATGTACACATTCAATGATAGGTAAGGATTACCATCAGTATCAATGTTATTACTGCTAACTTCTCTGGCAGTTCATAAAAGTAGCTGGTTAATGGAGTTACATGGATTTTTATTTATGAATAAAGGACACCCATCAGCATTTAAATTCTATGAAATGAAGTTCCAATATACTTAAATTTTATGATATAATACTTGTTTAACTACGCTTGGTATCTCTTTAGGCAGCTATAAGATCCTAGAGAGTGACAAAGATTGAATCAAATGTAAGAGATGAGAGTATGCTGAGGGAAGAGGATCATATTTGAGGAGAATTTTTCATATGTCAGGCAATCATTACAACATTCCTACATGTAAAGTGTTGCTATTCTCACTTTACAGATGAGAGAAATACAGTTCAGAGAGGGAGTACAGTATGAAAGGAATGCACACAAATATATGCATACATGTATGCACCTCCTGTGTGAAGAACATTGGCGTTGATTCAGGTTTTTCAGATTTTAAAGTCTAACCTCCATCTTCTCTACTGTATTGCCCCTCACTTTCAGGGAGTGGTATTATAAACATGTCTAATTTAAAATGGTAAACTCCAATTTGTAGTTACAATTTCTATTTTTGTGTTTTCTTCTGTTAAATGCCATAGTAGTAAAAGGTATAAATAAGATAAGGCAGATCACAAAAACAATTATAATGCTAACTGCATCATTATCTCTGTCACATCCTGTGATAGATCATGTAATTAATTCTAGCCACTAGTAGCCACTAGTCACACGTGGCTAATGAGCATTTCAAATGTGGCTAGGCTGAATTGTGATGAGCTATAATGTAAAATATATATGAAAGACTTAGTGTCATTAAAAGAATATAAAATATATCACCAGTATTTTTATATTGGTTATATGCTGAAATGATACTGAATTAAGTAGCTTATAAAAATTAATTTCACCTGTTTCTTTTTACTTTTTTAATGTAGCTACTAAAAAATTAAAAATCATGTGATGGTTCATGTTATATTTCTACTGGACAGCACCGATCAAGAAGTATACAAAAGACTGGATTTACCTCTCATGTTCTGTACCAGAAAACTGAAGCGTAGATGTGTCAGATTACTTGTCCATTTTCATTTAAAGCTGTAGGGATGGAAATTAGCCATATCATCTCCAATAACATTGGCATTGCTATTGAAACATAATTTGTTAAGCAGGATGTGACTGACCTTAAATACAGTCTACTCTGATTCCTGTATTTTAGCCTTTGAGGAAATTTAGACTGGAGAGTTTACAAGACCATGTTAGAGGTAGAACCAGAATTGGAATTCTCAGTCACATGCTGTTTTTACTCCATGATTCTACCATTCCATGGCACAATCCCTTTAACTTTCCTCTTTAATTCCAGTTAATATAAGGCACATGTGGGACTGTGTAGTGACTGATAAAGTTGGTCTCAGCTAATCCTTCCCAGGTAGAACCACTTCTCAAATTATTGAATTCAGTGCCAGCTCATTAATAACACAGGGTTGTAGTTTGGACACTTCAGCAACTTTACTCCCAAATATTATGATTCTCTTTTTCAGCTATACTGCAAAAGCTATCTGAAGCCTAAAGAACAAACTAACAAAACACTGAAAGAGAACATTTTGATTCTTTGCTATAAAACAGATTTCTTAAGGCCAACGTATGTGGCATATTGAAAAATAAAATGCCAGGTCATGATTAGAGATATTTTCTTTTCGAACCTGTAGATTATATAGCAGTGATCCTACCCAATGAACATACCTAAAACCTTTGCTTTCTTTTAGCATGTATTGGGCAGAAGATCATTGTGTAGATCATTAAATACTGTTGAATATGACCTTGGTATGACAAAAATGTGAAAATTAGTGTTTTTTCACTTAGAAAACCCAATACTATTTGAGATATATCTGGAGACAATGTTGCATAGCAATAGGAATTGAGGTTTGGAATCTGGATGTAGGGTTCAGGTTGCTCTAGTCTTTGTTGGGTAGGCTGCTTAAATGTTTCTGTATCCCAATTTCTTCTTTAGAAGAGTCAGAATTAAATGTTATCTCCCTCTCTGGTGTATTGGGAGGGTAAAAAGAGACAACATGTGAACTTACATAGCATATTATCTGACACAGCATAGGTACTTAAAAATATTCATTGAACATGAATGTATTTGTATGTATACTTAACAGCTGCTTGACCTTGGGCAAATCTTTGAAATTAGGTGTTCATGTAAGAGAATGAGGATAATAATGGTACCTTTACCATAGGCTTATTGTAAGAATCAAATGATTTAGTATCTATATTAGAACAAATTTTAGCAATAGTGTTTGCTTTATGGATGTTAACCTCTTATTATTATCATCCTAATATCACTACCATCTTATATACTTTAATTAGGGTCTAGATAAAGAAATAATGCAATTTCTAGATAGAAATACAATATGCAATATTCACATCTATAAGAATTTATGTGTATATGACACACAATCTAGACAAATTGACAACTTAATTATCATTACCTTTATTAATGAAACAAAAGTCAGAGGAAAAAACAAATTTAAGTTTAAAATTTAAAGATGTAAAATTTCCCCAAATTTAAGAAGAAAACTATTTTGCCTTTTGAAAGAGTTAGTAATGGAGTCCAGGGTGTCATAAATTCTGCTCAATGGGTGATTTACTATATACAGTCATGGGAAACCTTGATTTTTTTCTCCTCCTAATTTACCCATTGTTACAGTTTCTTGTTACACTATTTGGAGCTTCTCTTTTTCTTTATATTCCTAATATTTCCACAGATAAATTCTTTTCTGGGTCTTTATTATTGTCAAAAAATTGTCATTACTCTTCAATCCTCATTCTAAGAAGACATCATTGCCGTCATCATGATAAGCCATCCTGAGACCATTTCTAAGACCAGGAAAATGACTAATTCATTATCTAATGGCACTTCTTGAAAACTGTAGTTGTTAATAGTCTCTATCATTAACTGAAGCAACACTAATTTAAAAGACACATTATTTATGCCAGGTTAATCTATTTGGAGAAGGTGAAACCAATGTTAACAATTTGATCAAATTAAAACCAAAAAAAATGGCTTTTAACTGAAAATGAGTAAAATGAGAGAGTAGAGCTCATTTTGGCTTAATATATAAGTGTTATATATCTACTAAGACTGAATCTTCTCCAGATGAAATCTTATAAAGCTTAGTATTGGATAGAGGAAAAATCCTAGCTGTGTTTCTTTTAAATAAAATTGGATTGCAAATAACTTGATTATAAATAAATTAGGAAAAGTAATGAAATTGCCTTAAGTGTTTTAAGTAATTAAGCCATTGGGTTATGTGTTTTCATTTACTTAAAACTAAATAACTATTCAGCTATTGAAGTGACATATATTTCTAGCTTTCCATGTCCATAATACCCCCTCCCCCACTTTTTTTTACTACAAGAAATTGACTTTTTCCACTGCCTAAAGTCTATATAGAAAATTAATTAATTCAACATTCTTTATTATACCAGAATGTATCGATTTGTTGAAATAACAGTAAAATGCTATGGCAAATAACACTAGAATAATGCCTTAATTATTGGCCTTTACAGCAATGGAAAAGCTAGACCTTTGCTTAGGGTAAGAGTAGAGGGTAGTTTGCAGAAGGTAGAGAGAGACTGCTGGTATTCTTGCTTTCTAAAAGCAAGAAAATGATGGCTATCTATCAAACACTAAATTTGTATTTCTTCATTCTACAAATTCATAGTGCATGCCTGCCTTCCAGATGCTATTCTTTGTACTGAGAATATATCCAGGAGGATGACATTGTTCCTGCTCTTAAGTAACTCATAGTCTAAATTAAGAAGCAGACACTAAACAAATATTTTTATATTACATTTAACTAGAACTGTGATGACTTATTGGAAGTCAGAGTGTGCTGTGGAAGAGTATAATGAGAACTCATCTAGTGAGGATTGGCAGAAAAATGCTCTCTGAATATGTGAGGTTTAAGTTAAGATTTGACAAATGCATTGACTTTAACTTGCTGAATGGGAGTGAAAAGGGGTTTGAGTTTGGTGTGTGTTAAGTATGGATGGTTTAAGAGAACTGTAAACCAAAAGAAGGTCTATGTAAAGATCTCAAGAGGGGAAAGAGCATATTGTAACAGACAAAAAGGTAACCGGAAAAGGCAACAAGGAAGAAGCTACCCTGAGATTTGGGAGGCAAGTCCATGGTAGTCAGGCAATGAACATCTTGTGGGCATGTGAATGGCTTGGTTTTTCTTTACATAAAAGCAAAAGGAAAACCCAAACATAGCATGATATAGTTTCCATTTTTGGAACATCTCTCTCGCTTCAATAAGGAGAATGAACTTTACAGAGACACTGTGTCTGAAAAAAAAAAAAGCAAATGAGGAGGCTATTGCAATATTTCAGGTGAAAGCCTTTGTGGAGTTAAACTAGAGTTTTGATAGTGTATATGTAGAAAAATATATGAAGTCTCGAGTTATTCCAGGTAGAATCCAGGGGACTTTGTTATTGATTGCATAGGCAGAGGATGGCCAGCACTGTACTGAATATAAGAAATTAAATGGATGATGAAAGCATACTAGTGACTAACATGACTGGAGAAAAATGTGGTTTTGAGATGATATATAATTTTAGTTATGTAGCACCTGAGACACGTGGTTTCATAAAACTGGGGACATCAGTAGAAAGTGGATATTGGATCCTCAAGTTGGAAAGAAATGAATTAATACAGATTTTAGAGTTGTAAGTGTAGCCATAATAGTTATCAACATTGGGATTAATGCAACAACTTAAGACTCCTTACATAGTTACATAGTTACCATTGGGTGTGTGTGTGTGTGTGTGTGTGTGTGTGTGTGTGTGGTAAGAACACCTGAAATCTACTTTCTTAGTAAATTTCTAGTATGTAATACAGTTTTAACTATAGTCTTCATGTTGTACATTAAATTCCTAGAACTTACTCATCCTATGTAACTGTAATTTTATATACTTTGACCAACAGCTCTCCACCCCTAGTAACCACTGTTTTACTCTGCTTCTATGAATCAACTTTTTTAGATTCCACATATAATTGAGATTGTACAGTATTTTTCTTTGTGTCTGGCTTTTTTTACTTAACGTGATATCCTCCAGGTTCATTCATGTTGTTGCACATAGCAGGATCTCCTTCTTTTTAAACCTTAATAATATACCATTAAGGAAATTTATTTATCCATTCATCTGTCAGATGACATGTAGGTTGTTTTCATTGTTTTCATTGGCTGTTGTGAATAATGCTTCAGTGAACATAGGAGCACAGATATCTCTTTAAGTATTTATTTCACTTCCATTAAGACCAGGAAACTTTTCCTGGAAAGGAAGGAGGGGAAAATAGGCAATATGAAGAAAATAGAGAAGTGCAGAATTTTAAAAACTGTACAAGACCAAATAGAAGAGAGAGATGGCCATGGGTGGGAGTAGGAGAGAGAAATGAAAAGATGAGTAGACCCGAGATCGAGTACTTTGATCAAACCAGTAAAACAGATGGACTTTTAGCACATCTCTTACAGAGAAAAGAAATAAACACAGAAATTTAAGATTTAGCATATCTTTTACAGAGAAAAAGATAAACACAGTAATTTAAGATTAAGAAATTATACCAAAAAAGGTGGTTAAGAAAATGAAGAAAAGGAAAGAAGGAAATAGCAAAATAATGTGATAAACAGTGCATTTGGAATTTATTATAACCCAAAGGAAAGAAGATACACCCCTGCAAGCATTTCATTCTTTTGAAGAAATTGGTAAAAACCTGAATAATTTTGTAAAAAGAAACTAAAAGTGAGATCATAAATCAACAGTATGAAGTGAGAAAGGGATATTACAAAGATACAGAATTAAATTGAATATGGAACACCATCTTGGAACCCATAAATGTTTTAAAACCACCGGAAAACAGATCTGACCTAGCTTTTTTTACTGGTGGGAGAGTCTTTGTCCTGTGAATGAAGGTCTTGTTTCTTGAACTACCCCCCAAAAGATTTACGTGAGGATCTGCACTCAAATAAGACAGCCAGAAAGAAAGTAGCAAAGTAATTTATTGAGGACAGCATAGTCGCAAGGTGGGAGAGCAGGCCCAGAGGTGGCAGCTGCCCTCAGGCTACAGGGGTCCTTTCCTTTTATCTGAGTGGAGTCTTGGGTCATGGACAGGGTGGTCTCTAATGGAGGCTGCTTCCAGTCATTTGGGGGAGTCCTCCCACAGATTGGCAAGGGGAGTTTTCGACCCTACAAAGTTTGTACTAGAACCATCAGGGCAGCCTTCCCCCATAGCAGTGGGGTGGTGGACTAGGGCTACACAGCAATGCAAATGCATTATAATGAGTCTTGGGGTTACCCTGGGGCAGAGGTGGAAGAGGAGAGTGTACGTTCTACACCTGTGGCTCTTGGTCTCTTAGCCCCAGGGTCTTGGAAGCCACCAGGCAGAATGTTGAGGAGACTTGGAAGCCACAAAGTCAGGATGTTGTGCTCCTAGTCTTATAATGTGTGATGTTGTGCCCCTAGGCTTCTAATGTGTAACCTCTTAATCACCGTCCTTGCCTCTAGCTCATGTCTAACCAACTGCCTACTCTATCAGTTTAACTCTGAATATTGAATTACTCACATAGAAAGAATGCTTGTCATAGCCACAGTGAGATTATAATAATAGACATGAAATTACTATAAAAAATATTAGAGATTACATCAATAGACATGATCCAGAAAAAAAAAAAATAGGTTCTCCTAAATCAGGAACCCAACAAGTGGCACCTAAAAAATACCAATATATAGTAGCAACAAAACAAAAAAACTAGAGTCACATCAATAGGGCATTAAGTTACAAGAAACTTGATACAGACCAGTTGGCACTGATAAATACCCAGTTAAATTATTAAAATCCAGAGAGGAAAAGAAGAAAAAAATCAGGCATCAAGGCAGAAAATTAAGTCATTACCCAGTGAGAATGATTAGTACACAGACATCTCCCAAACATAGGCATCTCCAGAGCAACTTCTAAGCCAGATGTAGATGGAGCAGTATGTACTGAGTGCTGATGGAAAGAAAATGTGGTCAAGGGCGCCTGGGTGGCTCAGTTGGTTAAGCGACTGCCTTCGGCTCAGGTCATGATCCTGGAGTCCCGGGATTGAGTCCCGCATCAGGCTCCCTGCTCAGCAGGGAGCCTGCTTCTCCCTCTGACCCTCCCCCCTCTCATGTGCTCTCTGTCTCTCTCATTCTCTCTGTCTCAAATAAATAAATAAAATCTAAAAAAAAAAAAGAAAAAAGAAAATGTGGTCAAAATATTATGCCAACCAAGTTACTTTTTTGAAAAATTTTTTATTGTTATGTTAATCACCATACATTACATCATTAGTTTTTGATGTAGTGTTCCATGATTCACTGTTTGTGCATAACACCCAGTGCTCCATGCAGAACGTGCCTGCCTTAATATTCATCACCAGGCTAACCCATCCTCCCACCCCCCTCCCCTCTAGAACCCTCAGTTTGTTTTTCAGAGTCCATCATCTCTTGTGGTTCGTCTACCCCTCCGATTTCCCCCGCTTCATTCTTCCCCTCCCGCTACCTTCTTCTTCTTCTTTTTTTTTTTTCCTTAACATATATTGCATTATTTGTTTCAGAGGTACAGATCTGAGATTCAACAGTCTTGCACAATTCACAGCGCTTACCAGAGCACATACCCTCCCCAGTGTCTATCACCCAGTCACCCCATCCCTCCCACCCCACCCCCCACTCCAGCAACCCTCAGTTTGTTTCCTGAGATTAAGAATTCCTCGTATCAGTGAGGTCATATGATCCAAGTTACTTTTTTTAAGTTTAATAAAAACAGAAGCAAATTAAATTCAGGGGATAAAGTGTCCATCTTAATAAAACCAGTCATCAACCAAACCCAGCAAGGGAATATGAACTGAGACGCTGAGGTCAAAGATTAATAACAAAAGACAGTGGAGCCATCCCTGTAATGTTCAAATAGAGAAATGTAAGGGGTTACTCTTCATGTGTATGGGAATTCTTTAGCATGTAGTATATAAAAGAGCATAACAGTTGTAAGCCTTCTTAAAAATACTAACAACAAAATACAGATACTGAGTCAAAACAGGATAATTTGAAAAATAGAGGAGCTGGATAAAAGGACTGGGTATAACTGGGTATAATTAGGTACAACTGAATATAGAATTACCTTAATATCTGTGGTAAGTATGATTACAGAGTGGAATGTAAAATGGTACAAACCTTAAAAAACAAAAATAATGAGGATAAGTCAAAACCTGTAGACGGCAAAAATGGTACGAAGACTGTAAGAATGCTAATTTCTTAATTTTTTCATTAAGTTATAATACATTAATTTTAAAATGTGAAATTGAGCAGCTAAAACCATGATTCATATGTTTTAGTTTTATATTCTTTCTGTAATTTTATATGAATATTTTAGTATTATATCTTGTAACTAAAAATATTTATATTTATAAATACATATCTAAATTTCAGCAGTTCTTTTTTAATTTAACTTTGCCTTGTTTTACTTCTTGCAATTTAAGCAACAGGAAATCTGAAATACTTTATGAAAATGTATGAAACCACGTTTTTCCTATGGTACAAATATGTCTGTACCAAGACACAAAAATTTCCCTGTATTGTTTAGTTAATTTCTGTCTCTATTCGTACAACTACACTATATATCTGCAAAAAGAAACATCTAGAAAAATAATCACCTAATGATGAAAATGGTTTTCTTTTTTTGGAAGAAATGTTAGTGATATTTTTGTGTGACTGTACTTGTATGTATTTTTTTAGTTATTCTAATATGCATTTACTAAGTATTTCTTAGAATTCTATTCAAGTAGAAGCTATTATTTAATTTGAACCTTTTATTTAATTTTAAATCTCTACTTACATGTAAATTGTCTTATTTAATTTAGAATCTCTATTAATCCAAATAAAATTTCCCACTATTTTTTAAATATCCAGCATATTCCTAAAATCAAAACCTAACAATCACACAACACGGAACACATTGTATAATACATATAATTCTGAATATAGAAGCAGATGTTCATATTCAATATTTGATATGCAAATCTGGAGAAAATAATTTATAAAGAACATATGGGAAAAGTAAAATTTATATTAGAAATGCAACATACCAGAGATAATATTAAGAAATCAATTAGAGGGGTGCCTGGGTGGCACAGATTGTTAAGCATCTGCCTTCGGCTCAGGTCATGATTCCAGCATCCTGGGATCAAGCCCCACATCGGGCTCCCTGCTCAGCGGGGAGCCTGCTTCTCTCTCTCCCTCTGCCCCTCTCCCTGCTCATGCTCTCTCCCTCTCTCTCTCTCTCTCTCTCTGTATCTCTGTGTCTCAAATGAATAAGTAAAAAAAAAAAAAGAAATCAATTAGAATATTTTCAGTTCCATTAGTTACACATTGTATTTTACTAAATATTAATTTTCTGTTTTCTATAAATATGACTTATTTTTAATATCACCTTTCTCAAATTCTTTCTTTCCTCCCTATATCCTTTCTCTGATTTTCTTAAGTTTTATCTGTTTTAATAGTCTTTTGATAGAACCAGGTTTTAGACATCTTATCAATTATTTAAAATTTTAAAATTTCTTATGTTTTTAAGTGTGAATTTAATGCCAAGTTTACTTTTTAAAATATCTTATTTAGTAGAATATAAATTCTCTTCTAAAGATAGTTTTAGCGTTATCCAGTAGGTTTTGTTATTTAATGTTTTCTTTGTTCATAATTTTTAAAAGGTTTGCAACCTTTACCATGAATTCCAAGGAGTTCTATATCTGCATATGGTATGTGTGTGCAAAAGCATGTATGTTTCTTGTGAGTAACTTTTTTATTTGAAATATAGCACATACCCAGAATAATGAAATTCGTAAGTGTATGTATAAATGACATAACAGAATGAACACACGTGTTTCTATTAAGTAGAATCATACGATCCATAGTGCGTGTGTGATCTTTTGCTCAATGCCATAATGATGGGATTCATTTGCATTGTTTCAGATAACAGTATTTCATTGCTACATAGTTTTAAATTGTATGAATGTACCACAGTTTATATATCCTGTTGTCAGACATCTGAGTTGTTTCTAATTTAGGCTATTACACATAGTTTGACTATAAACATTGTTGTTGTTTTTAGAGCGAGAGAGAGTGGGGGAGGGGAGGGGCAGAGGGAAAGGGAAAGAGAGGAGAATCCTAAGCATACTCCACACCCTAATACGGAGCCCGATGTGGGACTCAGTCTCACAACCCTGCAATCCTGAGATCATCACCTTAGCCAAAATCAAGAGCTGGGTTGCTTAACTAACTGAGCCACCCAGGCGCCCTTAAGCATTCTTATTCATGTGTTTTTGCACATTTGCTGCAGTTCTGATGAGGATTTACATAGCAGTGAAATTGTGTGGCCACAAGATATCCATACATTGAACTCCATAATGTTGATTCATTTTTACAACTACTGTGCAAAATTTCACTTCTACCAACAGTGTATAAGAGCTCTAATTTCTCCACATCCTTACTAAAAGTTGGTGTTACTAGTTTTCTTATTTTTAGCCATTTTGGAGGGCATTCAGGACTACCTCATTGTGGTATTAATTTGCATTACCCTGGAGACCAAGTTTTTTTTTGTTCTTAGTTTATTAGCTGTTTGTATATGTTCTTTTGTAAAAATCTTGGGTCTTTCTCTAATTTATTTGTAGGAGTCCTCAGTATTTTCTAGGTATAAACTCTTGTCAATTATATATGCTGAAAATACCTTTTCTCTCTCTGTGGCTTGTCCTTTTATTCTTCTAGTTATGTCTTATGATGAATCAAAGTCCTTAATATAGTCTGATTTATCAGTCTGTCCATTTATGATCAGTGGTTTCTGTATCTTACTTAAAAATCACTACCACCTCAAATCATGAAAATATTTTCCAAAGTATCTATCTTCTGGAAGTTATATTGTCTTACCATGTCTTTTTTTTCTTTTGTAAATGTTTATATATTTGTTCTTATTTTTCAACTAACTTTTTCTTAGTTGTGTTACTCTATGGTCAGAGAATATAGAATAACAGTTTTCCACAGAGAAATATTTACTGATATTTTCTGTGGCATTTGAAAGTTATCCAAGTATAATCATATTATTTAAATCCTTCCCAGTCACTACTTCATTGAAGAAATTCCAAGAAATCTGTGATAAAACTTGGTTACCATGTGCTGGGGAAATGTGGACTGTGTCATTCCTGCTTTTCAGAATCTATTGAGGCTTTCTCCTTGGCTTTAATTTGATAAAACTTTAAAATATTACATGATCACTGGGGGAACAAATGCATTTTTTTCTTTCTATAAGGTTTAAATTGAACCTATTTACTTGACATTAGTGATTACATTAGACATAGCCTCTGTAGCCTCATTTTTATTTGTTCTTTATTCATCCAACAAGTATTTACAGAGTAACTAGTAAGTACCAACACTCTTCTAAGCTCTAAAGATTAAATTACATCCAATGTATGTATGGTCCCTATGTATAATTTGATGAGAAGGAGATTTTGAAAGTAATGAATCCTATAAAGGTAAGGAAAGTAATGATACCCATAAAAGTATCCTAAGTACAAGGTTATAAGGAGTATATAAGTGAGAGATGATACCTGGTCTCCTCCGGGGGTGAAAGAAATCTTTATTTGGAAAGTGATGGCATTTATTTTTGAATGGGGTTGGCTAACGAGGTCTAGCTGGGGTAGTAGGAGGTCAGCAGGATGAGACGCGGTTTTATGCAGAGGGAACACTATGACCAAACGTTGTACAGTAGAGGCGCCCGGGTGGCTCAGTCGGTTAAGTGTCGGCCTTCTGCTCAGGTCATGATCCCAGGGTCCAGGGATGGAGCCTTGTGTTGGGCTCCCTGCTCAGTGGGGAATCTGCTTCTCCCTCTCTCTCCCTGCCCCTCCCCCTTGCTTGTGCGTGCGTGTGTTCTCTCTCGCTTTCTCAAATAAATAAGTAGAAAGGGGTGAGATACTTGTGAATATCTGAAGGAAGGCAGGGGCAACTTCCAAGTAGGGTGAGGTGACCTAGAAGAATTAGCATGAAGCCGATCTTATAAAACTTGCAGATCATGTTAAAAATGATAACTCTTCTCAGAAAAAGTGGTGTATCTGATAGTACGTTTCACATAAAAACCCAAACTGCCTTAAATAATAATGCTCTGTCTTTTGGGCTTATGGGATAGAGGCTGTTCCTTATTTTTATTTATTTATTTTTTTTGAGAACTCCCATCCGCCCTCTCTCTGCTCCCACACCACCCTTTTAGGTTTTTCAGTTCTGCCCTCAGGTTGGTTGCCATGGAGTTAAGATACTTACGATGGCACCCAGGTCAGCATTGTTTTACAGTCACTTCTCAGAGAAAAACAGCATTTATTCCCAGCCACGTCACGAACAGCACCAAATTTCTTCTTGTGCTTTTATCATTTTCTCTTACCTTAGTTCTTACTTTGTATATTCTAACATTTTTGTATTATAGATAAAGATTATTGGGGGAAATAATATTTCCACAAGGATGGTTCTTTCATGGAATGTGAGCATTTTCATTTAAATCACACATATTTTCCAAGTATTCCTATCAATGATTCTTTGTACTCACACCACATTTTCTTTAAATGTACTCAGATGGTTTCAAAGTTCATTATGGTTTGTACCTAATATCAGTAAATTCTGTTACTCTTTTTCTACTGTGTTTGCCATGAATTCTACTTTTTTATATTCTATTTTTATTCAAATGATATATATTTTTGGCAAATCAGAACACTATGAACTTTATTAATTTCTTTATATGTAACTTGAGGAAAATAATACTTTTTATTTTCTCATTTAAAGCCTGCACCTATTTTATGTTTAAATGTTCACCCCTCAAGACTTGGCCTATTATAACATAACTTTCCTATTCTTGTTTATTTTTATTGGTTTCTCAGTTAGCTGGAGTACTTCAGAGGGTGCCTTGTTTTTCAGAGAGGATAGGTCAGTTATTTATGTTAGAGACTTGAGTATCTGAAAATTTCATTTGGCTGTCTTCACACATAAATGATAACTTGGCTAGGTATGGAATTCTGGGGTCACAAATTCTTTTCAAAGTTTTGCTGATGCTCCATTACCTTTTAGTCCCTAATATTTGAAAATAAAAGTATGATTTTAGTTCTTGCTTCTAGCCTTACATCCCCTGAAACTCTTGGGATTACATTGGGTGAAGTTGGGGTGAAGATCAGTTCACATGGTCAAGATTTCTTCCATTTACTTTTTTTAAAGTCACACTTCTTTTCAAGATGATTAATTACATTTCAGTCATGACGGATCTTCTGTAATCTGTTTGTGTCAAGAATAAAAAATTTCTGAAAGTCACTGCCATTTGGATGACTCTCATCTGGCTTCCACCACAAACTTTTCTTATATCTCCACATTTTGTAAATAGGCACAGAAACTGAGGTGACAATAAGATATGTATCATAAAGCCCTTTTTTAGTAGGAAGTTCAATAATATTTTATATTAAATGTAGTAATAAATATTTAAAATTATTTCTTAAAGAAATACTTGAAAAAGAAAAGACAAAGGCCTGTAATTTTAAGCCTAATTCAGTCCAAATGATTTTGCAATGGACTAAATAAATACGATCTTTATTGACAATCTTCTGCTGATCAAAAATTATGATTATTTTTATAGGCAATTGTAGGCTCTTTACCACTTTCTTCCTAGATTCCTTCTTAAAATGTTTATCAGGGCTTTTTTTAAAATTTTTTTTAAAGATTTTATTTATTTATTTGACAGAGAGAGACACAGCAAGAGAGGGAACACAAGCAGGGGGAGCGGGAGATGGAGAAGCAGGCTTCCCGCTGAGCAAGGAGCCCGATGCGAGGCTCAATGCAGGGCTCAATGCGGGGCTCAGTGCGGGGCTCAATGCGGGGCTCAATGCGGGGCTCAATGCGGGGCTCGATCCCAAGACCCTGGGATCATGACCTGAGCTGAAGGCAGACGCTTAATGACTGAGCTACCCAGGCGCCCCTTTATCAGGGCTTTTAATAGAAGAGTATTTGATGTCTGACCAAGAGCCACTAAGTGAGAGATCAGTTGATTTAGGGTAAATCCAAAACAAGAGAAGCAGCTATCTGGAATGAATTTTTTTGTTTGTTTATTGGTTTATAAGTAAGTTGAGAACCTCAGCCAGAATTCCCACCAAGATGAGAGTGCCAGCCCAGGGCTGCCTTGAGGATGATACTGTTTCAGGCGATTTTCTTTGTTTCTGTCTTCTTGCCCATTTTTGTTTTAAAATAGTCTCACAGCTTTTATTTTACATCTGCTCCTTTGAATGCAGTGGCTAAAGGACTTTTACTCATTCATCTTGTTCTCATCCCTCCTAACCCCCTGAACATTTCCACCTTTTCTTAATTTTTCTCAGTTGGTATCTCCACATTAAATTTACATCATTTATGGATTTACCAGGAAAACATGCATTTTTTGAAGAATGATAATGTTATTAATATGCAAAAAGAAAATTTTAAGCATAGAATTGGAGGTAGCTTGAGGGAAGTCCTATTGTGGTAGTAAACTGTGCATAAAACTGTGAATATCACAGTGAGGATCTGTGATTAAAATTTTTTTATTTTATTTCATTTTATTTTTTTAAAGATTTTATTTATTTATTTAATAGAACGAGAGAGAGAGACAGCGAGAGAGGGAACACTAGCAGGGGGAGTGGGAGAGGGAGAAGCGGGCTTCCCGCCGAGCCGGGAGCCCGATGCAGGGCTCGATCCCAGGACCCCGGGATCATGACCTGAGCCAAAGGCAGACGCTTAACCGACTGAGCCACCCAGGCGCCCCAGAGAATCTGTGATTGAAATTTAAGAAGCTTCCAGTACTTTCATTTACTCCTGGCCCTGTAGCTGGAACTGTTAACACTTCAGACAGGTCCCTGATATATCATTGGAATTAATACAGTGGTGGTAACCCAAGAGAAATTCCAGAAACTAGCATAAAAGTATTTGTAGATGAATGTTGAACAGTAATCTCTTACGCTTACAAAGTGAGAGTGAAAAGAGAGTGTAGAACTCCTTTTAGAGTATTTCAAAGATGTTTTCAAACATTTGTGAAATATAAATTCCTTCTTGAATGAACAGTGAGATTTATATATTTTCTGTTTCATAATATTTTCATTTTGCCTCATTTCTTCACTTTATCTTCGTCTCTTCTGAAAGCCCTTCCTTGACCAACTTATCAGATGGGCCTTTCTTGACGACTAACGTGGGTTGAATGTTGGCACCACTAAAAGATATGTCAGCATGTTAATCCCTAGAAACTTTGAATGGGAACTTGTTTGGAAAAAGTGTCTTTGTAGATGTAGTTAAGATAAGGATTTGGAGATGAGATCATTCTGGATTACCCAAGTGAGCCCAGTGACAAGCGTCCTTATAAGAGATAGAAGGGGAGAATATAGCAGGACAAGGAGAAGGCCATAGGAAGATGGAGACAGAGACTGGAGTTATGCAAAAACAGCATGGAACATCTGGAGTAACCAGAAACTAAGAAGCAAGGAAAGATTCTCCCCTAAAGCTTTTGTAGGGAGCACAGCCCTGACAATAGTTTGATTCAAGATTTCTGACCTCTGGAGCTGAGGAAAAAATACATTTATGTAATTTTAAGCCACCACATTTGTGGTAATTTGTTATAACAGCTCTAGGAAGCCCATACAACAACCTCATCTAAAATAACATTTTCTATTACCTCGTCTCCTTTATTTTTCTCCTTAGTGCATATCACTATATTATATTTATTTGTTTGTTACATGCTTTATTTCCTCTCACTAGCTCCAAGGGGGCAGAGGCTTTGTTTATTTTATTAACCTCCGAATCCCTAGTGTTTCTACAGTGTCTAATCCATAGCAGTCATTCATGATTTGAATGTAGAATAAAGGAAAGAAAGAAAAAAAAAAGGGAAGAAGGGAGGAAGCAAGGAAAGAAGGAGACGGCATATGATTAAAAGGTTCTTATGTAAACTTTACAAGTCTACATTTGGGGTTCAATAAGAAATAGGAAACAGAACTCCGGACCACAGCCCACTGAACCCTCTAAAGCAGAACTGACTGGGAAGCAGGCTGTTTGGACTTGTTCTGTCACAGTTATACTGCAGCAAAGAGATGATTCTTGGGCATAATCAAGATCAACCCCAGCTGCTCAGCAGATAATACTATTCGGTTGTTTTCTTCCCTGCTTCCAAGTCACGCGGCAAGGACAGTGTAACAACATCTGCTTTCTCAGTGTCTTTCTATTATCCTTGTCATTCACATAGCCATGGTGACAGAGTCACTACTCAGGAGCAGGTCTCAGGTGGGCTCTTCAAGTTTAACAGGGCCGGGTATAAAAAATCCATATCAGTGACACCATTTCTCAAACCGAGCTCTCTACTCTGTAGGGTAGAGGGACAAGGAGCCACAGAAGTTCCAGTGATGATGTAGTGTCCAGATTAGCAGACACTTCAACACTCAACCCTGATTCTAAATTCTGTATTCCAGATGGTGTTATAATGTAGTTACAGATTATAGGCTTTTAGTTGACTTCAGAGACCAAAATATTTTCCTCACTTCTGAATCTAAAGGGTTTATAAATGAAAGTGTTCTGATCACAAAATTGGTAAGTTTTTAAAGCTCAGGTCATAAAACCAAGGATGCATCCCTGATATTCCCATTGACATCTTTCTGTTGCTGAGTTCCAAAATTTAATCATATAGGTTGAGATGTTTATGTTCACCTTACCCTATATAAGCTTGGTGATTTTCTTTTCATTGTCTTATTATTTATTTATTAGCACTCATTTAAAACTACCTTTATAATGTGTTATACCTGAAATTAAGAAAATTCATTTTATTTTTTAAGGTTGAATAATATTCCATTGTATATATTTACCATTTGCAATATGGATGAACCTGAAAAAGATATTATGCTAAGTGAAATAAGCCAGACAGAAAAAAAAAAAACAACACTGCATTATCCCACTTTACACGGATTTTCTTCAATTTACAATGGATTTACATCCCAATAAACCCATCATAAGTAGAAAATATTGTAGGTCAAAACTGTGTTTAATACAGCTAACCTACTAAACATCATGGTTCAGCCGAGCCTTCCTTAAATGTGCTCAGGACATTTACATTAGCCTACAGTTAGGCTAAATCATCTAACACAAAGCCTATTTTATAAAGTGTTGAATATCTCATGTAATTTATTGAATACTGTGCTGAAAGTGAAAAACAGAATTGTCATATGGGTACAGTATGGTTGTAAGTATATTGGTTGTTGACCCTCATGATTGTGTGGTTGACTGGGACCTGCAGCTCACTGTAGATGCCTAGTATCAGTAGAGAGTATTGTACTGTATATCCCTAGACTAGGAAAAGATAAAAATTCAAAACTCAGTATAGTTTCTACTAAATGTGTATCACTTTCACACCATCGTAAAGTCAAAAAAACGTTAAGCTGAACCATTGTTAGTTGGGAACTGGCTGTTACAGTAGTTCCCTTATCCATAGGGATATGTTCCAAGACCCCCAGTGGATGCCTGAAACCATGGATAGCACTTAACTATATACTGTTTTTTCCTCTACATACATACTTATGATAAAGTTTAATTCGTAAATTAGGCACAGTAAGAAATTAACAATAATAACTAATAACAAAATAGGATAAATATTAATCATATACTATAATAAAAGTATGTGAATGTGGGGTCTCTCTCAAAATATCTTATTGTACTGTACTCTTCTTCTTAGGATGATATGAGATGATGAAATGATGAAATGATGAGTTGAAGTGGTGAATGACCTAGGCATTGTGACGTACTATTAGGCTACTATTGACCTTCTGGGAATAAGTCAGAAAGAGAATCATATGCTTCTGAACTGTGGTTGATTGGAAGTAACTAAAACTTTGGAGTGAAGCTGCAGATAAGGAGGGGGGATTATTGTATATGGAATCTAAAAAGTTGAATGCGTGGAGGCAGAGCATAGAATGGCGGTTATCAGGAGTGGGAAGGTAGGGAAAATGCGGAGGTGTTGGTCAAAGGACAGAAAATTGTAGTTATATAGGATGAATAGGTTTAGAGATATAATATATAGCATGATGACTAAAGTGAATAATTATTGGATATCGAAATTGGCTAAGAGTAGATTTCAGGTGTTCTCACTGAGAAAAGGTAACTGAGGAGATGAATATGTTAATTAGCTTGACAGTAATAATTATTGGATTATTAGTATATATACCATGTTATACAACTTAAATATATACAATTTTTATTAAAAATAAAATTTAAAAATGAATTTTAAAGACATTTAATAATTTGGTATATTTTCTAACATTTGCACGGGTTTAGTGGTTCAGATTGCCTCTCTAATCCATTTTTTTTTTATTTGGAGAGGAATCCTGAAGGAAAATTATTTTTCTATTGCATTTGGCTAGTGGATAACATGCCTAGCAAATACTTACTGGTTGATTGATATCTTAGGTACCAAAACAAATGTTAATATTTTTTCCTCATGAGTGTGTGAAAAAGAATAAGAGAGAAACTGTTCAGAACTTGTCAATTGCTAAAAATGCTCATGTGTACATGATTTATAGTTGAAATTGATGCTAATGGAATATATATTGGGGTATATAATCTGTATATGAGTAAAGTGTACCTCTTCTGAATTCATATTACATATTTGTTCTACCAAAATAATGTTCCGGGCATAATTCTATACAGATGTGTACCCACAAAATATAGCTGCATTATGTTGGCTTGGAAAATTTCAGAGGTTTTGTTGTGCTTCTTTTTTCTTAAACTCTTTATTGATTAACTATACTACAGTTTCAGTTCCCCCATTTCACATAATATATGCAAGAGAAGTGCCAAATCACGGCACCTGGAGCTTTATTGATTGCTTATATTCACAATTGGCTCAATCAAAGGGATGTAGAGGGTGAAAAATGACACAAAGAGTGATAAACAATCAAACAGCCAGAAACCATCATTAGCCCAATCTCTTCCTGTTGACTAAAGATCTTACTTTAGTTAATGAGGATACAGATTAATGATACACAAACAGCTCATCCTTTGTTATTTTTCCAACTAAGCTTGGAGGGAAAAAAGCCAACCTAATTATAAAAACTGATAGAAATACATAAGTATTTGGCCAATTATTCTAAGCATTTTTTAAAAAACCTCGCTTGTCTGGAGCCCAGATGAAATGGGAGTGGGGCAAAATAGCATGTTTCAGAGCACACTAAGCCACCTTAATTTTTAATAAGGATCTGAAACATCTGGGTGTCTGTGATCAACCTAATATGTGATCCGAGAACTGTAAAATAGGATCTACATTGATATTAGACTTACTAATCTCTTATGAATTCTCTAGGAACCTGTAAGTCAATAAAGCAATTTTTGTATGACTATAAACTTGCTTATCTTGGTCAGTTACATTTTTTCTTCTTAAAAATTTCTTTGAAGTTATAGTAGTTGCTTCTATGAAATAATATTGCAAGTCTTCTCTAAAAAACCCTTTTTAAAAATCACCTTAACTTCTGAAAAATCTTTCTTTATGCAAATGAGAAAGCAAAATGCACAATGCAATATGTATATACATACAGTCTTTTGCTGAGATTAGTTATGTAAAAAGGGGAAAGTTGAAGGAAGAAACCAAATTTTCTTCACTCTGCCAGTGTCTTCTCATCTCTAGTAAATGAAGTGAAATGAGAGCCTGAAGCCCTTCTCAACCTGGCTTCAGCTGTCTGTGCCCAACAAGTGGCATCTTCTTCATGCATCCCATCCTGCTGGCATGCAACAGATTTATCATTTTTGCCCTTTTTTTCTTTCCCTGTCTGCCAAGAGGCTGATTTCTATAGAGAACATCATGATACTCTCATTTTTCTAGTAGGATATAGCCAATGAGAGGTAGCAACATAAAATCAATGTAGGACATGCAAAAGGTCAGGCTATTTATTCTGCACACTGTCCCTCCTCACCCATCTCTGCCCCTCCTGGACTACAGTTTGGATAGTGCTGCCTTCCTCTTGTTCTACTACTCAAGGCCTCAGGTGTTGTGGGAAGTCACTTTCCTGTGTTTGCTCTGTTTGTGAGTTCCAGTGACATTCTCCTCCTGCTTCTTGGGCCCTTTGGCTTCCACTGTTGCTAGTCCCTGGATGCCTCACCATTGTATTCTGTTTCTCCAAATGCAGTCCAAGTCTCTGTAAATAGTCACTTTGCTTATGTTATTTTCAGTTAATTCTTTGAATGTGCCCTGTTTCCTGCTAGGAATTTGAATTACACATTGCTTTTAGTAGTTTACTGCATCTGTCCTCTGACCACATTTTGTTCATTTCTCTTATGACACCTTTTAATCATATATTTATACACTTTTCTACCACATTAGGCCCTGAGTTCTTGATGGCAGAGATCATACTTTTATCATAAATATACCCTTAGGAACTTAAACAGTGCCTACAAAATACATGTGTAATGAATGAGTGGATGAATGAATGAATGCACAAATTTGCAACTCCATTTGTTACTTTAATGGTGTCCATTTCAGCTAAAAATTTAAACCATGTCAAAAGCATTCTTTATACTGAGACTATCACCTGTTTTAAAATAACAGGATCATCACCGTGTGATTCAAATGACAGTAAGTCCAGAGGAAAAGCAGCTTGATATCTGCATTTGCTAACATTAAAACAGAAATCTGTGCCTCAGGCATTCAGTCCAGTACCTGGGAAAGGCTCACAAAAGAAAGTGATTAATGCCAGCATGTAATAGTACTCCACAGGTTGTGAGTGGGGTTTATCCTGAGCTGTGTTCCAGTAAACACCAAAACAATTAGCATGTATCTTCTTTTTTTAAAAAAAGATATTTATTTATGAGAGAGAGAGCACAGGAGGAGGAGCAGAGGGAGAGGGACAAACAGACTCCGCATTGAGTGTGGAGCCCAAGATGAGGCTTAATCTCAGGACCCTGAGATCATGACCTGAGCTGAAACCAAGAGTCAGATGCTTAACTGACTGAGCCACCCAGGAGCCCCTGGCATGTATTGTCTATTTGTCATCTTTATGGTAAAGCAACTTAGAGGACATCTTATGTATTGTTCATGGGTTCCTGAGGAGAGGGGAGACACCCTCACACCTAAATGAGGGGCACAGCAAAAGATTCACAGTGACTTGAAGACAGATCCTGCTAGTGAATATTTGGTCAGATAGAAACACAAAAGGACAGGTTCAGTTCAAGTGCCAAATGATCCAATTTGTTCAAAAGGTGCAGCGTTTATCCATATCCCAAACTCACCCCGGTGTTCTGAAAATCCTGCAGCTATTGACAGATCTCAGATGCTAACAGTGATGTATTAATGTAGATGACTGACAACTGCTTATTTTGTTCAGGCAGGAGGAGCTGTAGGCTGTAGTCCCACGGAGCAGTTATGGCCAATGGCAGAAATGAGATTTTTCATAAGGAGCGAGGCTTCCTTCTATATTAAAGCTTCCTTCTTTCCATCTAGTTCTTGTTCATTATAGACCTTTCTCTTTGATAGCCAGTAAGACAATGGATAGCAAACTGACTAGGCAGTATCAAGATCAGCCTAGGTTGATCATCAGTGTTATTAAAGCAAGATTTAATTTAAACATATAGCTTACATTGTGGATTATTTACATGTCAGCATTATCTTCTGTTTTATTCTAAAGGAATCTTGCTTTGGATAGAGTAGCCATCTCCCTCTCATAGAGCTGGGTGCCACAATGGAAATTCAGCTCATCTTTAATTTTTGGAATGAGTTTTATTAGTCAAGGGCTGTAGTTCCCAACCAGGGACAGTTTTGTCCTTCTGGGACATTTGGCAAGGGTAGAGGTATTTTATGTTTCACACTGGGGACATAGCATTTAGAGGGTAGCATTCAGGGATGCTCTTAATCCTCATACCACTTGTAGGGCAGCTCTCTATAAAAAGAAATTATCTGGGCTCAAATGTCATTAGTGACATGGTTGAGAAATCTTAGTCTACAGAGAGTTCCAATCTTTCTTACCAGGTGTTGGTTTAGGAATAAGCATATGACTAGATTCTGGCCAGTGACTTAAGAGGAGAAGTTGAGTGTAATCTTTAGGGACAGTTCTTCCTCACTCATAAGCAAGAACCACAAGAAGCAGAATAGCAGAGTGGCAAGAGACACGAAAGACCTGAGTCCTTAAGGATGTGCTTCAGTCCATGAATCACCTAGTTCTAAAATCTGCCTCATCTCTCCACATGTGTTTATGTGAGCTACGGACACTCTGTTTTATGTTTATGTTTCTGTTACTCAAACTCACAAACATGCTAATTGGAGTGTATATACTCTGGGTGAAGGTTTGGTAAAATTTATGTTAGCTCTAGGGATCTGAGTATTAATACTAAAAAGGCAAGAGATAAGCATTCAGTCCAGAATCTTGGTGAAGAACGAATATTCCTTGGAATAAGGCAAGAGGGTAAGGGGAGTGAGAAGATAGGGGATAGGAATGGAGAAGAATAGGCACCAGTTAGTCATTCTGTCAGTAAGACTTTTTTAGATAAACCCTATTTTATTGGAGGTGCAGGAGACAAAGGGGCAAGAAGTAGCATCAACATAAGTTCAGGATGGACTCTATCTTGTGATTCCTTTAAGAGACTTCTTGACTCTAAGCTCTCACTTCCTTATGTTTTTATTATAAAATCCTAAAGAATCCCTGGAAGGACTAGCATGAAAACCACAGCAGCCCTAAACTACGACTAGCCTGCATCCTCTTGCCATAAATTCCTCTCTTGGTCATGTCTTCAGAAGCTGGGGCCTGCTTACCACTGGCCTGTTCTGTCCCAGCTTATTTACAAAATAAGGAATTGTTTCCTGTTGTCTCAGTGATTTCCAAGATGGCTATATTAGAACTGTGGACTTATTTATCATTCCCCCAACTGCTTTAGTCAATCTTAGTTCAGCAAATTATAGCAATATTGGATATACCATGTATTTCAGTGCCAGATGTTTCTTAAAAGTGTGAGGTTACTTTAGTCAAAATCACTTTTGTAGTAAACAGGCTTATCTAATGGTGAGTTTTTTATTTCCTAGGGTTAGATAATATTAAGCAGAACTGTGATGAAAAGCCTTCTGCACATAGGTTTCACAGTCCTGGAGAACAGTACTGGCCATCTTATACACACCAGGTCTTTCTCATAGGACTATACAAAGCAAAGTACAGATAAATATAGGGCCATATTCATGAAACTAACAAGGAATAAAATTTGAAAATAGTAGCACTAAAAAATTTTGGAACAATAATTCCCATTTTTGTTTTAAAGACAATTAGTTATTAATATTTAGAAGGGGTGCCTGAGTGGCTCAGTCAGTTTAAGCATCTGACTCGATTTCAGTTCAGGTCATGATCTCAGGGTTGTGAGATCAAGCCCCACATCAGGCTCTGCTCTGGGCATGGAACCTGCTTAGGATTCTTTCTCTCCCTCTGCCCCTCCTATAGCCCCTGTCTCTAAAAAAAAAAAAAAAAGAAAGTTTCTGTAGTGAGGACAGCACTACCCTGGGAATGATCACAGGTCCTGGTCTAAGTTTTGCACTAATTGGCAAATCAGTTTGTGGGTCAGGAATACAGATGGTCAAGGTAAGCTTGTGGACCTTAAGTTATGTAAATTTCAGGGTTTGGAGTAGATAATCTCAAAAGCCATATTAGTGATACTGTGATGTCTTCATTCAATTAACAGCCAGACCAATTGTGTATGTATGTGTAATATGTATATAATATTCCTTACTTTTGAAATAGCAACATCATGGAAATGCACCACTAAGAGGGAGGAGTGTGGCCTCTGAAATATAAAATTTTGGAGGAAAAATCCTTTCACATACTCTAATGTTCCCCTTTTGAGTAGCCAGATTCAATTTGTGTATTTCCTGTCCTTACTGTGCCCTTATTCTTTCTATTCCAGGGAAATGAGGTAGTTTCTTTGGCATATTTGATAGTAATAAATGGAGATACTTGGGTCAGCTTTTCCTCCTTCCTCTTGGGATAAAGGAGCCTCCTGAAGACCATTTTCTAATTTACTTTTCCATCAGTAGGCTCTACTGCTCATGTGAAGCATCCTGCTCTGGCCAAACACTGCCTGTGATTGGATCAGTAATTCTGCTTAATTTGGGAATTCATTTAGAAGATGTGCAGTTGAATCTCACATGAAGCCATTTCCTCAATATTAACCTTCATCAGTAATAAGTAACTTCTCAGACAGAAGGGACATAAGGAAGCAAGCCATGCTCCCGTGCTCTCCTGCTTCTCATAATGGGACTGGTAGCACCTCCCAAATGCAAAGGGATTTAGTCTAAGTATACATTCCTAATAATATAAAATAAAAAATACTTGGGATGTAAACTCATAGTTGATTCTAAAGGCTTAATTATTGTAAAAGTTGTGGCTGTAGCACTGGTATTGTGAAAAATCTTATCATCCTTTTAATCCTCTGTAGCTATGGAAAAGTGAGCACATAAAAATTATAATTAATCACAATTTGGATGTCCCAAGGAACTTAAGTTAGTATCAGAAGAAGACACTTCATGCTGAAGCTGAAAAAAATTACACCTAGATTAAAATAGAGTCCCTAAGTGAGATGTTATGAGAATGAACTAGGAGCAAAAAGAGAAATGGAATAGACTCTGTATCATAAGGCAGTTTCTCATTCTGTTGTATAGAATGGTCATTAAATATATAAATATATATATATATATGTGTACATACACACACATATATATAGGGGCACCTGGGTGGCTCAGTTGATTAAGCATCTGACTCTTGTTTTTGGCTCTGTTCATGATCTCAGAGTCATGAGATTGAGCCCCGCATCTGGCTCTGCAGTCAGCACAGAATCTGCTTGGGATTCTCTCCTTCTCCCTTCCCCTCTGCCCCTCCCCTGCTCACGTCTCTCTCTCTCAAATAAATAAATAAATAAATAAAATATTTTAAAAATATGTATATATATATACTCCAGCTCAGAGACACTAATAGCATCAGTGATTATTTACCTAACATCTCTTGCTTCCTGTTGTTACTTGTTAACAGAACTCTTACTCTTCCTAGACCCCCAGCTGATCTAAGCTAATCATGGTGGATACAGTCCCTGTTCCAGGAATGTTTTTCCCAGTCTTTTCCAGTTAGGAATGACTGCGTGACCAAGTTTTGACCAATGAGAAAAAAATCAGAGCCTTCTCTCTAAATACTCCCTTTCTTCCTGCTTGGAATACTGATGTGAGAAACTACTGGAACTGCAGCATCTGTATTGGACCATGAAGCGGTATGCATATGTACAAAGACCTTGGAGACAGTAGTACTGAAAGGTATAAATTAGCAGTCTGGGTGTTTGATGATATTGTGGAACCACCTATTTTGAGACTTCTTATAAAGTAAACAAGAGAGGCTATTTTCCATAGTTCTGTTTCTTGGACCTGATTATATCCTGCTTAATACAGAAAGGTCCAGAGGTAACATCAGGGACACTCACTAAAAACCATCACATTAGGATGAGATGAATGTGTGAGAGCAGCAACAGAAACCTCCTGGTGGATATAGAGTTGAGTCAGCTCTTCAAAGACTACAGGGAGAGAGACTGAGGCATTTCCTCCATAAAATAGTAGAGGAAGAAGGAGCGGACTCCAGGAAACAAAGAAAAGAGACTCCTTCACACCTAAGCAGGGGGATTGCTGTACCAAGAGGCTCAAAGTATATGCATTAAGAAAACAATTTAAAGATATTAATACACCCAGGGAGGAGCAAGATGGCAGAGGAGTAGGAGACCTAAATTTCGTCTGGTCCCAAGAATTCAGCTAGATAGGGATCCAACCATTCTGAACACCTACAAACTCAACAGGAGATCGAAGAAAAGAATAGCAACAACTCTCTGAACAGAAAAGCGACCACCTTCTGGAAGGTAGGACATGCGGCGAAGTGAATCCGAGGCGATATTCGGGAAGATAGACGGCAGGGGAGGGGGCCTCTGTCAGCCGCTACTGGCAAGTATAGAGCACCAGAGCACAGAATTGGAACTTCTAGAAGTTGGCTCTGCTGAGGGACATTTCTCCAGTGGCTAAGCGGGGGGGTGGAACCCTCACTGGGACAGTGTGGTCTCAGGACCCTCGGGGTCACAGAAAGATGGGGAGCCTGAGTATGGCAGAGCTCCCAGGTATCGGAACGGGGAAGCTGGCTGCAGAGACGGAGCTGAGGAGTGGGCTCTCAGCTCAGTGTTGCCATAAACCATGATCCGCGGCACAGTCGGGCCACTGCTCCTCCAGCAGGGACCCAACAAGCAGCAGATGTGGGGAGACTCCCCTTCCTCTCCCTGGGAGGAGCGGCACGGGAGTGCACTGCAGGAATCTGCTGGGTTTGGAGATTCCAAATGGGGTCGTGTGCAAGAGATAGAAACGCTTGGTCACAAGCCGGGTGAGCACAGAGTGCGGCCGGAGACCGGGGAGACAGCACTGATTGATTGCTTTTCTCTGGGGGCTCACTGAGGAGTGGAGCCCTGAGTTCTCGGCTCCTCTGGGGTGGAGATTGGGAGGCCACCATTTTCACTCTCGTCCTCCACAACTGTACGGAAAGCTTGCAGGGAAGAAAAGCTCCCAGGGCGAGCAGATGACTTAGCCCAGCCCCCCCAAGGACAGGGCAATTCCGCCTCGGGCAAAGACATTTGAGAATCACTGACAGGCCCCTCCCCCAGAAGATCAGCAAGAATAGCCAGCCAAGACCAAGTTTACCGATCAATGAGAACGGCAGAACACCAGCACTAGGGGAATACGGCACATAGAATTCATGACTTTTTTCCCCCGATTCTTTAGTCTTTCAAAGTTAATTTTTTTAATTTTCATTTTTTTCTTTTTCTTTTTTTTTTTGAAATTTTTTTCCCTTTTTCAACCAACATCTTATCAATCCCTTTTTTAGAAAATCTTTTTTATTTTTCATTTTTAGTCATATTCTATCCCTTCATAGTAGTTAACCTTATTTTTGGTATATATATTTTAAAATTTTGGGATACAGTTTCTTCTAACAGACCAAAATATACCCTAAATCTCTAGTGTATGGCTTTGTTCTAGTCTCCTGCCTGATCACATTCTCTCCCTTTTTTTTTTTAATTCCTCTTCTTTCTTTTTTCAACCAACTTCTTATCTTATCAATTCCTTTTATAAAATCTTTTATAATTTTCATCTTTACAGTCATATTCCATCCCTTCATCGTATTTACCCTTATTTTTATACATATATAAGTTTTTCTTTCTTTAAAATTTTGGGAGGCGCTTTCTTCTAACAGACCAAAATACGCCCGAAATCTAGTGTGTGGCACTGATCTATGCACCAGCCTGATCATATTTGATTATATTCTTTTTTTTATCTTTTTTTTTCTTTCTTTCCTTTTCTTTTCCCCCATTTTCAGGTCTCTTCTGATTTGTTTAGTGCATATTTTTCTGGGGTTGTTGTTAACCTGTTATCATTTTGTTCTCTCATTCATCTGTTCTGCTCTGGATAAAATGACAAGATGGAAAAAAAATCACCTCAAAAAAAAAGAACAAGAGGCAGTACCAACTGCCAGGGACCTAATCAATATGGACATTAGTAAAATGTCAGAACTAGAGTTCAGAATGACGATTTTAGAGATACTAGCTGGGCTTGAAAAAAGCATGGAAGATATTAGAGAAACCCTTTCTGGAGAAATAAAAGAACTAAAATCTAACCAAGTCAAAATCAAAAAGGCTATTAATGAGGTACAATCAAAAATGGAGGCTCTAACTGCTAGGATAAATGAGGCAGAAGAGAGAATTAGTGATATAGAAGACCAAATGGTGGAAAATAAAGAAGCTGAGAAAAAGAGATAAACAACTACTGGATCACAAGGGCAGAATTTGAGAGATAAGTGATACCATAAGATGAAACAATATTAGAATAATTGGGATCCCAGAAGAAGAAGAAAGAGAGGGACAGAAGGTATGTTGGAGCAAATTATAGCAGAGAACTTCCCTAATCTGGGGAAGGAAACAGGCATCAAAATCCAGGAGGCACAGAGAACCCCCTTCAAAATCAATAAAAAGAGGTCAACACCCTGACATCTAATAGTAAAACTTACAAGTCTCAGAGACAAAGAGAAAATCCTGAAAGCAGCTTGGGACAAGAGATCTGTAACCTACCGTGGTAGAAACATTAGACTGGCAACAGACCTATCCACAGAGACCTGGCAGGCCAGAAAGGACTGGTAGGATATATTCAGAGCACTAAATGAGAAAAACATGCAGCCAAGAATCCAGCTAGGCTGTCAGTGAAAATAGAAGGAGAGAGAAAAAGCTTCCAGGACAAACAAAAACTAAAGGAATTTGCAAACATGAAACCAGCCCTATAAGAAATATTGAAAGGGGTCCTCTAAGCAAAGAGAGAGCCTAAAAGTAACATAGACCAGAAAGGAACACAGACAATATACAGTAACAGTCACCATTCAGGCAATACAATGGCACTAAATTCATATCTGTCAGTAGTTACCCTGAATGTAAATGGGCTAAATGCCCCAATCAAGAGACACAGGGTATCAGATTGGATAAAAAAACAAGACCCATCGATATGCTGTCTGCAAGAGACTCATTTTAGACCCAAAGACACCCCCAGATTGAAAGTGAGGGGGTGGAAAACCATTTACCATGCTAATGGACACCAAAAGAAAGCTGGGGTGACAATCCTTATAAAGATATTAATATACCCAAAATTAATCTTTAGGGAAAAAAATTAAAGTTCAGTATTACATCTTCTTAAATCTTGCTCTGTATTTTTAAAGTCCATTTGGAAGAATAAACCCATTATCCAGAATAAGTAAACAAAATTTGTCAAGAAGAATAATTTGGCTTTGTTCCATAAGACAATAAAATGATTTATAAATTAACAATAATGAAAACATTAGTGTTGATGTAGAAGTAGACTGACATACAAAAGAGAGTAAAAAGTATAAAAATGGAGCCAAGGAAGTCTCAGCAGTCTATAATTTAGTTAATAATATTGTGCCAATGTTAATTTCTTAATTTTGTCAAGTATACTAATGGTTATATAAGATGACAACACTAAGGAGAACTTGACAAAGGATATAATGAGAACTCTCTGCACCACCTTTGCATTTTTTCTATAAATCTAAAATTATTCCAGATATTTCTTTTAAGACCTTGTTGATAAAATTATATTTCAAGTCTGTTACATCCCTAACTAATAACTTTCTATAGACTAGTGAGATATTTATTGATGAAAATGAAACTACAGAAGTTCGGAGGAAGTATGGACTAATGTAATAAAGTGAACCATAAATACCTTTATACAACCCTTCAAATACATCCAGTCTTTTTAGAAAACACTATAAGGAAGACGTAAAATATAAACTTAGAAACATGTTTTCAATATATATGGGAATAATTAATGATAATATTACATACAAATAATTCTAATTTAATAGGGAAAAGATGAACTCCAGATGGAAAAAGAAGACCAAATATAAACAGTAAATTCTCTAGGGGAAATATGTAACTAGCTAACTTTATACCCAAGAGTATAACAATTCCTAATATATTAGGGGAGTGCAAATACAGTAGTTAAGAATAACTTTTAACTATAGTATTAGATTAAAAAGTATCATTTTCTTAGCTGATCATGAATGGACTGGCAGCTGATGCTCTTACCTAGGGCTCCTCTCCCTTTCTTTTCACCCTGTGGTTGCCATCTGAAATGTCCACCTTCAAACAGCCCCAGACTCTTCTCTCTGGCTCTCCAAGACCAAATCAAAACAAATTCTCTAAGGCCAGAGCAATGCTTAACTGTTGCCACACAAAATATAAGAGGCCAGTGAAAGAAAATCTCTTCATCCTTTAAATCAGAGAAAACATTTAGTTGTAGCTCTGCTCCCATTTATCAGCTGTCAAGAATTTCTATTCAGATACTCTGTTTCATACTGAAAAGATTTCAAGTTGATTCAGAGAGCTTGAAATTAAAAAAAATCTCACGTTAACATATAAATTCCATTCTTTTATAACCCATCTTATGACCTAATGTCTCTTTTTGGGTTTTACATACAGTAAGAGGGAACTAACTTGGATGTTCACAAAGGTGTCTGGTACAATGAAATAAATATGGCAAACATGACCTGGTACTAATAATTGATTCAATGTTCTCATTTTTAGAAAAGCAGAGCTAAAATCACACTCCCTCATTTAGCTGGCATTCAACTTAAAATGAACTGTAAAGTAAGCTATGTTCCTTTCCATGAAAGCCTATTGATCAGGGGAGAAATTTAATATGTAAGGAGATGTGGGGGAAGAGCTGGGAAGAGAGGGAGATGTCATTGCAACAATTATGCAAATATATTTCTGTAAAATAATACTGTTAAGGTCATTTTGTTAAGACCCTGAATAATGTTAATTCTAAATACATATTACATTTTAATCAAACTACTGACTTCCCACTCTTCCCTGAGAAATTTATATTCTGACTACATTTTGAGGGCAGTTAGGATCCAGCTAAGCTCTCAAATATAATAAGTATCAGGAAATTGTCCTGAATTATTCATGTTAATTATGCTGAACTAAACATTGTGGATAGGAAAATGTATTTCCCACTGAAATATATTTGCCTTAGAGAGATTTCTAAATTGATCATAGTCTCCTTTTCTTATGATTAGACCTAAGGGGGCCCCTAGGATGGTCAGAAACTCATGTAATGGATTTGATTCTAACCAGCATCATGCTTTTTCAGCACAATCAGCATCATCTGAATCAATTCTGCATGTTTCCTTCAGTTTCACAAATAATCATAACTAAGCCCTAGTCCAAACCAATTATCAATCATTATAGCACACATCTATTTGGATTATGTAGGGAAAAAATTGTTCTTTGGTCACATTCTATTTTTATACCTACTTTCTATCCAGTATAATAAGCTGCATAGCACATAAACTGCATATTATTCATTTTTTTATTTGTTTATTCACAAGTTCATTTATTCATTCATTGAAGAAGCAATGATTGAGCAACAACTGTGTGTCAAGTACTGTGTTGGGCATTTTCTCCTTGCTTCTGATGACCTTTAGTGGTTTGCTTTTTACTGTTTGTCTAAAGGATTCCAGGGACTGAGAATTGGGCTAGTCATCATCTTTATTGAATGACACAGTATCATTATTTATTAGTTTTTCTCATTCATCCTGAACCTGCAGTCCTATTTCTAACCTCACCATTTTTCTTATACAGACACATTCTCTCTGTTTATACACATGTATTTTTAATCCATGGAGATGCTGTATTTAGTATTATTTTAGGTATACATATGCTTTAGTGTAGTAATTGTTGTTGTGCTTTATGTCTCATTCTGTTTCCTGTTTTTCACTCTACATAATATTTAATGTGGATTTATTTAGTTGCTTCTTACAGCTCTGTGATACTCAAGAACAGGCATATTCCAGTTTTATTTTTATTAAGGTATGATTTTAAAAAGCTGCACATATTTAATGCTCCCATATTCATTGTAGCAGAATTTACAATAGCAAAAACATGGAAACAACCTAGGTGTCCATCAACAGATGATTGAATAAAGAAGATGTGAGATGCACACAAACACACACACACACACACACGGTGGAATATTATTCAGCCTTAAAAAGGAAGGAATCCATGCTACAGCGTGGATGAACTTGGAGGACATTATGCTAAGTGAAAAAAGCCAGACACAGAAGAACAAATACTATATGATTCCACTTATATCATAAATTTAAACTAGTCAAAATACACATTCCATTTTTCATGTGATGGACACTGAGGTTGAGTTCAACTCTACTTATAACAAGTCCGAGACAGATACCTGGTGAATGCTTCTGTGTGTCAATGTTATAGTCTATTTGAGCTACACATATAGGGCAGAATTGAAAATACTGTAGTTTGTAGTCTAGGAAGGAAGTTTCTTTTACAAACTGACCACACTTGTTAACAATCCCACCAGCATTTTAAGAGTATTTCTGTTTCTCTACTATTGCCCCATCATATTTTCCCCTCATATAAAATTGAAGTTGTATCTCAGGGTTAGTTTAATTTGTATTTCTCCAATAACCAATAAAGTAGACATCTCTTTGATTTTAGACCTTCTGGTAATTCCTTTATGACAAATTATTTGCTCTGTATTTGCAATTTTAATTTAGATCTTTTGTATTTTTATTGTTTGTTTCCCCAAGATTGTTGGTTGTTTGTAGGCAATGCAAATTACCTATTCAAATCTGTCATGCAGCTTGTTTTATTCTTTTCAGAGAATTAGGGAGTAGGAGGGAATGTCTGGGCAGTGTGGAATTTGAGAGGGGACATGGGATCTGTTTCTTAAAACAGAGTTTGAACCAGTCCTCCGGTTTTTTTTTTTAAAGATTTTATTTATTTATTTGAGAGAGAGAGACTGAGAAAGAGAGCACATGAGAGGGGGGAGGGTTGGGAGGGTCAGAGGGAGAAGCAGACTCCCTGCCGAGCAGGGAGCCCGATGCGGGACTCGATCCAGGGACTCCAGGATCATGACCTGAGCTGAAGGCAGTTGCTTAACCAACTGAGCCACCCAGGCGCCCCAGTCCTCCTGTTTTTAACCTCATTTTTATCACCGCTTCCAAAGATAACTGGTCCTTCCAGTTTATCACACTTTGGGGGTTAATCCCATTGTAGATATATATTGCTTAATAGATTTCCCTACTTCAAGCATGAGATTCAGTTTTCTCAGATCTACTAAGTCATTGCCACAATGCATCTGTTTTCTAGCTTCTGACGTTTTGTTGTTGGATTGTCTTTAGTCGCCTTTTTTAGTACTTTGAGAATATATAACTTTAAAAAAAATCCCTTGTCATTTAGCGGGTGTCAGAAAGGAGAAGTGTTAAACATACTTGTGCAGTCTTCCATCTTTAACTAGAATTTCAATTCCCTTTCAACCATTTTTAAAAATCTGTGTCTCCTAAACTCTCTTTCTAGTTTATTATCTGTCAATAGGTTTGCTCTTATCTTTATATCCTGCAGAAACAAGTGCCAAAGCAAAATCTCTCCTTTAAAAATGTATAGAATCACATATTAATCTTTGCCCCACCAAATGCTGACTTTTCACTATGTAGTTGAGACTTTTCTAAAAATGATGATGGATGAAAATCATATAATTAAGAAAATTCCTTTAGATAACTCTACCGTGATAAATAAAATATGCATTAATAACTACCTTAGAAAGTAGAATACTGAATAAGCCTTGAGAGTTTTGTAAGTTACTCATTCTCTTCTCTACCCTTGGCCTCAAATTACTGGTGAGAATATGTGCAAAGAAAATAGATTATTTTCATAATTTCAAGACCTTTATCTTGTCAGGTATGTAGTAGACTTAAAAATAATTTTTTTAATAAATATACTGGTATAAAATATAGACAGACATAAAAACATCTAAAAATTATATGCAGTTCTTTAAAGAACATCCAACTCATTCTACTTTTTCTGATTGAGTCTGAATTTTGACAATACTAATGTATCTAATAAAATTCCGATTTTTATTTTTTTTTTACTGGAAGTTCTGAAACTCAATGAAAATAATGTCTCCCAAACACAATTTCAGCATTCAAAAAAATATAAGAAATATGTCCTGCTTCTCAAGGTTCACTGATGTACCCTCTCTAAGTTCACTCATCACTAGGACTTCAATCCAATTAAGCATTGTCCTAAATAATTTAATTGTTAGAAGCCAACGCTCCTTCAAGACATTGCCAAAGAGATAGTAAAGGAATAAACCTGGCGGAGTACCACATATTCAGTTCCAAAAGCCCAGCTGTGCCCTCCTTGCCAATCCATCAACATTTGATCAAATAAGAACAATATTTCAGCATAGAAAATATCAGCTAATTCATGTCCCATTTTGTCCTCCAGAATCCCAACAGCTCACTAGAACTCCATTATGACCATATCCTTGAGATTGTCTGACATAAAAGCAAATTACTACCACTGTAGGAAAGAACCTGAACATAACTACTGCCAGATTTATAGTTCTGCTGCAAACCCTGTCATTTTGAACTAGTTGAATTTTCTGTCACTAAAACAGATTGATATCTTGAGAAATGTTAACCCAAGAACACAAGGAATACCAATTAAAATGTCAGATCCTTATTTCTAATCTCAAAAAGTATAGTTTCAATGTGTGATCTGATAAATTTTTTAGATAAATTTTTTAGATAAATCAACTTACCTGATAAATTTTTTAGATAAATCAACTTACCTGTATTTCTACCTGTATTTCTACCTCCCCAAATAAAATCATTTTCTCTGATATCGTGGGAATCCAGGCTTCTAAAAGAGACATAAGGCCTCAGCAGCATTATTTATAGATAAGTATTAAATGATGTATCTGAGCAACTGATCCCTCAGTGGAAGAAAATTAAGAAACAGCTTCAATATAAAAAATAAAGCCCAGTATTTGAGTTCAGAATAAGGCCAGAAGGAGCAGGAGGAGTATTTCTGAGATATTTAAATATGGAGGATGTGGTTTCCTTTATGTGAATATAAGCAAGAGTTTCTCTCCACTGACTCTAACCTAGCCAATCTCTCATCTTTGTTTCCAAAATGAAAAGTGGTTAATTTGATAAAGTCTTTAAGCAGGTAAACCAGACAGTGAGGTTTAGATCTTTTTCAAATGGTAGAAGCATTCATTATAAAGGTGACATTTTAGAAAAATTTCCTGAATTTAATACTTAAATATGGGAAGTCACTGTGACGATAAGATTTCAAGTAGGATTATTGGGCTGGTGTAGGTTAGAAACTGCCATACCAGGCCTCAGAGTTGAGTCAGGGTAGATAGAATTCCTTGGGATCCTGCAAATCACACTGTGATCAGTGCCGCATACTTCTCTTAAACATAGGGCCAGTTTGGTGGCCAATACCACTGGCCGCAGCAACTCAGTGTTAACAGTCTTCCTGGGGACTCATTCTTGCTGCCCTATCCCTAAAGAGCAGTGGAGGTGAACAAAGGTTGACTCACTAGGTAGAAATATGAGTTTCTGAACAAAGCTTGATACTAGAGAGTTTCAGACCAGATACCATCAGGTTCATTGGTTAATATGTATCATTATTATCCACGTGGAAAATAGTGACATCATCCTAAATTGGTGAGCCAGAGGACTGGAATAATATTCTCAAAGGGACAGTCTGAAGCCTGGGGCAGGTGATTTGAAGTAGGAGAATAATGTTTTGCCATGCAGCCAGACTTAACCTATTTGTCATCACAGAGAGGAAGAGCTTCTACAAGAGCATGCCAGAGCCCTTAAGCACCAGCTTCTTTCTGTTATGTTGAAGCTGAAAGATTATACAGAATGATAGTTGTCCTAGTACGTTATTAATGAATCAATCCACTTATTTAATGGCCTTAACAAACATGTTTTAAACAACCACAATTCATCACACACTCAGCTGGGTATTAGGTATACAAATAAGACTAAATAAATTCTCCACCCTGATATAACCATTTTTCTGAGGATATTGATATGTTATACAAAAATACTTTCCTTGTAATGTATGAAAAAATTAAAACATATCAACATTAACAGAAAATTTGAATTTATTAATATCAAATGTAAAGTTTAGAGAGAAATTCCCATGTGAATAATATAAAATCAAATATTAGGAAAGATGTTTAATGCATCTGGTGGGGCTAGCTGAATTATAAATTAATCCAGCCTGGGACACATGAGGTCAATGCTTCATGCAAATTTGGTGCATTGTTGAGCTTGTTTCTTTCCTTTACTTTTAATGGCGTCAAGGTTTACATATCAACTTCAGCTTTTAAAAAATATTTTGTGGGAATAGTAATAATAGCAACACATTTCAGTACATTCTATTATTTTGCACCCATTTTATGTTATTATTTCTTATTCTATCATATTCTATTTCATTTTGTTGAAGTTTGGCCATGGCACACTAAGTTGACTTAATGACCCAATAACGTGTCACAACATGCACTGCTCTAGAACTTACCTACATTTAGTAAAAGCATTTAATACAGCATTCTCCTGTCACAAGGTCATTTATACAATTCCAGAAATGACTAGGAAGTGTGACTCATTTTACAGGAAAGTTCAAGATTAGAAAGGATCAGAATCCAAAGGATACTGGAATCCCCATTGAAGAGCTTCTCTTATAATGCCAGCCATAAACTAAAGTGACCTAAGGATCATGAGGAGAGGTTATACTGGAGAGAATTGTGATAACCTAGAAGCAGCACTGGGTTTTATTAATAGTAGGCAGAAACACACTATTGAAAATAATGTCATGTTATTATGAAGATATATGTAATAATAATTCACTCAGCAGAATTTCTACATTTTTGTTACATAATATGTTTATCACTGAACATCTATGCACCTAAACTATCCCATAATTATGACCAATTAGAACTGGACTTATCTACTCCTAGTAGGCTGTAGTCGACCTTGCTACCACTCCAGTCTATTACAAAAACATTACATTACAATATTTACTGAATTATTTTGACTTACTGTTTCTTATATATCATGTCCTCATCTTACCTACATGTTAATTTTTTTAATAAAAAAATTATCTATAATCCCTGTCCTACACTGGTGTTCACATAGTAGATTCTCAAAAAAAACATTCAGTGGGTCATTGAACAACATCTGAATCATGTACTTTCACCAAAATGATAACCAATCCAAGTAATATTATGCAATTGCTAAGATGAATTTATCTTATTCTCATTCTTGTTTTCCAGAACCATAGAATCAATTAGTCACTTGACATTTTTTTATGGATATCTCAAAGTTATCCCAGATTAATTATTTACAAAATAAAACTTATTGTCTTCCTCTCTGGCTCTAGTCTTGTTCCTAATCTCAGAAAGGATCTGTCATTTATCCTGTTGTTCAAATCTCAAAAAACCTAGGAGTTTTCCTTGTCACTTCCCCTTTTCTTACCTCTCTTAACTAATTCACCATCAAGTTCTCTGATTTAACCTCTGAAATATCTCTCAGAGTCCTACTCTTCTCTCCATCTTCACCAATACACTGTAGTCCAGGTCAGTCCTATTTCTTGCCTGCGCTGCTGCTTTGAATATCCATCTTGTCCACTTGCCTTCACTCCAGCTCTCCTCTTACCTGTCTCTTGCTCTGTAGCCAATGCTATAAAAATACCCACCTGACCATGATTATCCCATCCTAAAACCCTTTCCATTGTTTGTGGGATAAAAGCAACAAGTTCTTAACATGTCCTATGTGGTGATTATTAAACATGGCCACGAATACTTTGACGTCCTCCCATCAAGAGCTGGAGTCTATATTCCCTGCCCTTGAATCTGGGTGAACTTGTGATTGCTTCATCTAATAGAATACATTACAGTTGACACTATGTAACTTTCAAGACTAGGTCATATAACCTTATGCAGCTTTCTTGTTGGTAGAACAATTGCTTCTAGAGTACTAGGGTGACATGTAAGAAATTGGACAATTCTATGACTGCTATACTAGAGAGCCCACATTTAGACAGCCATTTGACAGCCCCAGCTCAGCCATTCTTCAGCCGTACAAGTTCAGATGGTAGATATGGGAACAAAGAAACTGTCTTCAAAGTGGATCCTCCAGGCCTAGCCATTTCAGCCTTCATCCATTCAGCTCATCCCAGGTGTACGATAGCAAAGGAAGGCCATTCTCATTGTGCTCTTTTTGAATCACTGAAACACAATATCTTCAAACATAATAAAATGGTTATTGACTTAGGCCATAAGTTATGGGGTGGTTTGTTACTTTGTAATAGGTAACTGAAACATCATGAAAGTCTCTGTAAGACAAGCTCTTATCAAGCTATCCTGCCTCATCCAATATCACGTTCCTCTTCATTCTCTCCTCTCTAGATATAAAGGCTGTCCTTCTGCCTCTTTAATTCGGAATGCTCCTTTGCACCATGGAGCCACTGAACATGTGTCTCTCAATCTTCAGAACACTCAAATCTCAAGTCAAAAAGCACTTCCTTATAAAAACTTTCCCATACCTCTCTCACTAGGTCATATCTCAAAACTGTAGTCTTTAATAAGTCATGAACCTCCCTTTAGCTCTTGTCAAAATTATAATTTTATATTTGTGTGTCTGATTTCTGGATTAATGTATATTTCCCTATTCAACCTTTATCTTTAAGAGATTATGACTACTTGTGTTGAACACTGGGTACTCATTGTTCAAAATCCCCTATAACTATTATAGAGCCATACACATTAGGTACTCAGTAAAGATTTCATTCCTGGCATATGAAGTGTTAAGCAGTTTTCAGAGGAAAGTACATGTTTGCCAGTTCTAGGAGGGGAATTTGGAAAGGAAAAGAGAATAGTACATGTGTGAGTTCTTGATCCTATTTATCACATTTACTCTGCCAGTCTCTTTGGAAAGCAAACATACTAAGGTTGAAGAATAAAGGAACACTAATGCTTATCCTTTTCCAATTCTAATTACTTTCACATTTTAAGACAATGAGCTGTTTTGGATGTTCAGGGAATCAAAAAATGAAAATTATGTTCATTGGATCCTTACCTGCTGCCATCTCAAGTAATCCTTTCATCAGTCCCCAGAGGGATTATCTCTATTTTACAGATGAGTGAACAGACTCAGAAAAGTAGATAGCCTGCCCACTGAGGGCTGATCAAGTGGAAGAGCTAAAATTTTTTCAACAGTCATTTTCTTTTATCTGGGCTATAATGGCTCCAAATCAAGAGGCTAGCTAAGAGAGTGTTTTCATGTAGTTGAGAGAAACAAATACAGGACTTTTGCCCCAGAACTACTGTGCCATTCTCATCTCCCATAGCTCTGTAATAAAGTCAGAAAAGAATTGGGGGGAAAATGAAGTGAATAATGGTATTCACTGATTATAAAATGAACTAAATCTGATACTTCTACAGAAATACTTCCATAAGTAAATCTAATGACATCACCGTTCTATGAACGCAAATGTAGTGAAGAAAAAAATGCCCTTAAATTTGAGTGTTGTGTAATGGAAATGTTACCACTGATACATGTACATCAGATAAGTTATTTGCAAGTTAAATTACAAGTTAATTCTAACTGAAATATCCCTGAAATCAAAAGAAAAACAAATCTGATAAAAATCTGAAGGTAGTAGAGAACAAAAAATGAGTCTTGTCAGTACAGCATAAGTGAAGCTAAATTTGGGGGAATTATTTGCTTTTATTAATGTATTTTAACAGCTAAGAGTGCCCTACAGCTAGAGCATGAGGAAGAGAAGATCTGTCCTGGGTCACTAAGACTATGCTAGATGAAAGTCTGGCAGATTCTTTGCTTTTGCCTAGAAACTAGAAACTGGCTAAAGGATGTACCTATATCTAGCTGTTTTCTGGCTGTAATTCTGAGAAGAGGATTAGAATAATGTCAAATGCATGGAGAGAGAAGCCAAGGGCAAGCCACACAATTTCTTTTGGCCACTATAGGGTCTGGATAGATTTCTCTCTCATTTTCTCTCTCTCTCTGCTGGAAGATGAGTAAACAGGAAAAGTCAGTGTGCAGAAAGACTGCATTATAAGGAAAAGGAGAATAATTCTGAAGATTAAGAGGAGTAGCTGTAAATATGATTACAGAGTATTTTAGAGAACAGTTTAATATTGTCAACAGAATGCAAGAACACATGCCCTCAGTGATATAGGAACAAAGTAAATTTTAAAAATTTAGGATTAAAACAAAAACAGGAAAAAAAGGAAAACTAGGTATTTTTCATATATTAACCATTTGTATTCCTTTTATGTTGGAACTATCAAACCAAAATACCTTTCCGTTTCCTTCTATAGAAGTATTTTTTTTTTCTGTCATTGTTATTAATGATACTCATTTTTTGGTTGTTAAATAACTTTTTATATTACACTAATGTAAATTATAAAAATGAAAAATGGTAACCTATCTTAAACCTCTAAGTAAAGAAAACCACTGTTAATATTGGGGGTGTATTTTTCAGGGCCAGAAAACTGAAATTATCTAAAAATAATGTAGGAAAAATGTCTAAAGTCTGAATTACAGGGTGCTCCAATATTCACAGATCAGGAAGATAAACTAAAGAGGGCAGAAAGCAAGAAGCCAGTGAGGAAAAAAGAGAATAAAGGAGATATATACTCAACACAAATGCCTTCACTTTTTGTCTAGTTGTGTACAAATCTTAAACTGTCTAAATTGTGGTAGCTTTGTAGTAAGTTTTGCTAACAGGTGGAGTAAGCTGTCTTACCATATTTGTATTGCTCAAGACTGCTTTAGCCATTCTTGGCCTTTGCATTTCTCTATGCAAGAGATTCCTTCAGAGTTTGATATTTAGCTGAACCTATATTTTAAGTGGTAGAAGTAAGCACATTCTTTCTATCATACCACAAATGTTGCTACATCCTTAGCCATTCAATCTTGTTTGTAGCCCCCCTGTTTCCTCTTCCTTTGCACACTGGTCTTAATGTCAGCTAGCTAGCACAATTATTCCTTTAGAGAATCAAAGATACCAATTATCAGATCAACTAAAGGTGTCATATTTCTTCATAAGTACTTTAATAACCTTATATCTGCTAAATAAAAAAGAAGGTCAGCCAGAACATTTAAATATAACTCTGTTGCCCATAGTAAAGAACTGGAACTGAACAGAGATTATTAATAAGTCTCTAAAGGCATAATTAATTGCTTAATTTAACGGCCCCCATTAATTATCAGACCATAAGCATAGCTGAAATTATAGCCTAAGTTTGAATCTCCGTAGACAACTTTGCCTTCATCTTATTTCAAGACTCCTAAATTACTGACTTGAGACTTTCTTGATTAGAATATGGGCAAAATCAGAAATTAGATTAAAAAATTTCTAAGATGTAGCATGGTAACAGTTTCAAGGAAATATGTGAAAATATTTTTTAACTTTTTTGAGATAATTGTTTATTCACATGCAGTTGTAGGAAATACTACAGATTCTGTGTACTCTTTACTCAGTTTCTCACAGTGGCAACATATCGCAAAATTTTAGTACAAAGTCACAATCAGTGTATTGATATTAATACAGTCAAGATTCTGTTACCAGTAGGATATCTGGTATTGCCTTTTTATAATGACAATTCTCTACCTTCCATACCCATTCACCCAGTCTGAACCTGTAGCAGTCATTAATATATTTTCTCTATTTCTGTATCATCATTTTTTAAAAAGATTTTATTTATTTATTTGACAGAGAGAGACACAGCGAGAGCTTGTGTTCACAAGCAGGGGGAGTGGGAGAGGGAGGAGCAGGCTTCCCGCAGAGCAGGGAGCTGGATGCGGGGCTCGATCCAGGACCCTGGGATCATGACCTGAGCCGAAGGCAGACACTTAATGACTGAGCCACTCAGGCGCCCCTCTGTATCGTCATTGTTATATTTTTCTCATTTCAAGAATGTTATATAGGTGAAATTATACAGTACATATTTACATACATATATATGTATATGTAACATGTATGTTTACATATATATACATATACACATATAATAAGTACAGTATATAACCTTTAGATTGGCTTTTTTTTTACATGGCATGATTGCCTACAGATTCATCCAAGCTATTGTGTCTTTGCCCATTTTTTAATTGGATTGTTTTTGTTTATTTTACTGTTGAGTTTTGAAAGTTCTTTACACGTTTTAGATACAAGTTCTTGTTGAACGTGTGGTTTGCAAATACTGTCATCCAATCTGTAGCTTGTCAATTCATCCTCTTCATAGACTCTTTCACAGAACAAACATTTTTTAATTTTGATGAGGTCTACAATGTCTTTTTAACTGAGGAACATGACAAGATTCTGTTTCTTGGAGATTTCCTACAGTATTATGTTTATCAGGTTCCATAAGGTTCAAGAGTATAAGCATGTTGCTGTCATTTCTAGTAAACCAAATCTCTAAGCTGAAGGACATGTAGTGGTTCCCGTGATTTATCCTTGAGAAAAGTTGTCTGCACTTGTTAATTATAAACTTGAAAATGATGAATTAATCCTTTACATTATTTGGTTGTCTCAGCCAAGGGTAGATAAGATTCTAACATGTATGGTGCATCCAGTGATCAGCTTTTCCATTTTCCCTTGCATACTGCCATGATCTAGGTAATACACTTGAGTGTGACAAAACTGGAGTTTGTCTCTAAGATTATGCCAAAAAAAGTAAGAGAGCACTTCTTAGATCCTTATGAAAGTACTGTCTGTATACAATGTTGAATTCCCACTATGCATATAAATAGATATTGTGAGTCTGGGTGCATGGGTATGCCAAAGATTGCTGGTTAGGACTGGCAACTTAATTTGTTGGGCCCGGTGCAAATGAAGATGTGGGGCTCCTTATTCAAAAATAAAAAATTCAAGATAATGACAGCAGTTGGAAACCAAGCTCAAGGTACTTCTCAGCACAAGGATTTGTGCCACTGCACAAATGAAGGCTGCATGCTCATGAAGCTGTACCCTAATGCTAAACATAGATCCTCTACCGTAAAATAAACATTTGCCTCAGGGACTGACAATAGGATGATATTAGAGTTGGCACTACAGGGAAGTAAATTCTTATACAGATCGGTAACCTCACCCATTTGCCTATTTGACAGACAGAAGTAACATTTTTAGAGATAACACAGAGGATAGTAAGTCCTTTCTGGAGGTATAAAGACAGCGAGTATGGGAGTAGTTTTCAGAAAAGCACAGCCAGTTTATTTGAGACTTTCAAAAGCTTGTGTATACATCCCACATGTGGGCCATCTTTGCTTCAGAGACTATGTGGGACAGACTTAAGGTCTAACATACCAGCAGAAGCAGTATCAGAAAGTGGGTCAATCTGTATCATCAAATGGCTGGGGATTCTTCTGGGATTTCCAGAAAGAAACACATTTACAGGGACCTCATATAGATAACAAATCTCCCACCATTCTGACTACTTAAGTGGCTTAAGGAAACAGGAAAGGATGTGATAAAGGAGTTTGAAGAGTGATTGCAATTGCTTCTGCTAAGACAGTATAATTACCTCAAGGAAGAGGTGACAGAATGGTGGTGGATTAGTGATTGAATTACTGCTCATTTGTCCACTAGGAAAGGGATCCTTTGTCCCTTTAATTGTACAGATATTTTCCCTGTAGAAGATAGTGGTAATTGTGGACACAGAAGATATACTATTTCTTTGGACGACCCTCGTTTAGGAAAAAGACATCATCCTGTTTACTTTTTCCATGTGATTGAGCAAATGCTGGGCAATTAGTTTTCCAAGAGTCCTTTTCCTTACAATATTGCCAAATGCCCTTACCTATTTTTCAATAACTTTTATTTCATGAGTTATCTAATTGTTTAATTTAGAGAGCCATTAGTTTTATCTGGAGTTTTCCCTTTCTTTGATCACTTCTATCCTCAAATGTTCTGTCAACTCCTGCTACTTACTTGAAGAAGCAGAAGGCTGGGTGATGTTCTGTTTTTTAATGATTCCATTTATTGAAAGTTTTTGAACATTTGTACAAAAATTGGAGAGGACAGTGGGAATGTCTTTTCTCTCTTCTAGACCTGAATATTCCTTACAAATTTGGGATAGACCAGAGGGCCCCCAAAATCAGGAACAGATTCTGTTTGTAAGTTTAAATTTTGGACCAATTATTACTAGCAGTTAAGACCTTCTGATCAGAGCAAGGGAGTCTTGTCCTATTTTAATTCATATATATATATATATTTTTTCACCTAATGCTAGACCAGGTTGGACTAAATCTTCTTTAGGTATATTTAGTTGGTTTTGTCTATCCAAGTTTTAGCCCTATGGGCTGACTTAATTTGGTTCTGCCTTATGCCTTTGAGATAAGAATAGTTATAATGGAAATCAGCAGAAGCAGCCATCTTGGAAATGCACAGCCTCAAGCTTGCAAAGCTTGCAATCCTGCTGGGAATGCTATAGTTGGATTTTAATAGATGAGCAAGAGTTAGGAGATATGGGACGGCCCTTCTAAATAGCATATGGCTGGATTCTTTTAAATCTTGATTTGAAAATCTCCAATTTTGTTCAAAGAGCCAAAAAACATGAGTAAGTTAAAGCTAAATTTGATATTGAATTTGATGATTCTGATGTTAGCTACCATGGTATAAAATCCATGTTTTCCTAATATCACTTCTTGCATATGTTTTTTGAAATTAAGGTAATAATACTAGTTGTGATCATAATTTGTAGAATTAAGCATTTCAGAGTCTTCAGGTAAATATAATTCCAAGACTGACTTGACAAGTATGGGTCCATTAGATAGATAACAATAATGTTAACAAATATATAGTATGAAATCATGATACCTTGGGGTGCCTGGGTGGCTCATTTGGTTAAGTGTCCGACTCTTGATTTCAGCTCAGGTCATGATTTCAGGGTCCTGGGATTGAGCCCCCATCAGGCTCCATACTCAGTGCAGAGTCTGCTTGAGGATTCTCTCTCTCACTCTCCCTCTGACCCTCCCCCTGCTCGAGTTCTCTCTCTCTCTCTCACATAAAAAAATAAATCTTTTTTAAAAAGTCATTTTACCCCAACCTCTTAGAAACAAATTCAAAGTCATATTTGTGAATAGTAGAAGTATATTTGTTATCCTGAAAGAAAAGCTGGACAAGTGCTTTATGGAAAAGAAGAATAAATCTTTATAAATAAACTGAAAAATACTAGATTTTCAGCTATGGAAAGATATGCTGTTATACATGTAAACTATCTCCACACAGATCTATAGAATCAACACAATTATATAAAAATATGAAATGATTTTTCATGGGACTTAATATGATTTGTAAATAAATATGGAAATTCAAAGGGCCAAGAATAACTATGATATCCTGAAGAACAAAGACTGAGACTTGCCCTGCCAAACATGATGACATACAACACTATGATAAACTATAATAATTAAGGCAGAGGAAGAGATAAATAGACCAATATAACAGAATTTAGTGCCAAAGCACACTTACGGTGAGAATGGTGTTATACAGATACATCATAGTTCTAGGATAACTCATTATCCATTAAAAAAAAAAAAAAACAGTTTCAGTTCCATATTTGATTTAAATGTGTAAAGCAAAACTTTAAAACTTTTATCTGGAAATATTATAGGAGAATATTATGACTGGAATAATGATGAAAGGTGATTCTTCTATCCATTAAAATAAAGGTAAATGGTAGATACTCTGACCCAAATAGAGGACATCCCAGATTTGGCTTTAATACTTGCCTGCAAATTTTACAAATGGTATAAAAGAGGAGCATAGTTGCTTTCTGAGCTTCATGAAAAGAGAAGCAAAGATTTTATATACCTCTAATACTCCTGTTCCCAGGTGTGTGTTTTTTTTTTTTTTCTTGTAGAAAGATTTTATTAGAGGAAAGGATATTCATTTAAGTCTTCAAAAATCAAAAATGCTACAAATGGGCAAGGAGGAACATTTGTCATTATCACCCCTGCTGCTGTTTCATAGTAGCTGTATGCAGTTTTTTTTTTGTTTTTTTTTTTTTTTACCATGGCTCATTTATTTTCTTCAATTAACAGGTTTATTGAGATATAATTTACATACTATAAAATCCATTCATTTAAACTCTACAATTCAGTGGTTTGGGAATGTTTACAGAGTTGTCTGATCATCATCCTAATCTAACTTTTGAAGATGTTCATCACCCAAAAAGAAATCTCACACTAGTTATCAGTTGCTCTACATTTCCCTGTTTGGCCAGTTAAGTTTTTACATGGTGCAAAAGCAATTGAATAGAGAATGGATAATCTTTGCAACAAATGGTGTTGGAGCAATCAGACATTCATATGAAATAAAAATGAAAAATGAGTTTTGACCTAAGCCTCACATCTTTTTTTTTTTACTTATTTTATTTTTATTCTTATGTTAATCCCCATACATTACATCATTAGTTTTAGATGAAGTGTTCCATGATTCATTGTTTGTGCATAACACCCAGTGCTCCATGCAGAATGTGCCCTCCTCAATACCCACCACCAGGCTAACCCATCCTCCCACCCCCCGAGGTGTATTTTTTTAAAGATTTTATTTATTTATTTGAGAGAGTGAGAGTGAGAGGGAGAAGCAGACTCCCCGCTTAGCAGAGAGCTTGATGCGGGGCTTGATCCCAGGACCCTGAGATCACGACCTGAGCTGAAGGCAGACGCTCAACCGACTGAGCTACCCAGGCACCCCAGAGGTGTATTTTTTTTATAGCTTTGATAATTGGAATTTTGTTTCATTGGTTTATGGAGCATAGAAAAGAAATTAATTTTTGTTTATTTAACTTATATCCAACACCTTGCTAACCTCTTTATTCATTTTAATATTTATAAAACATTTGGGGTTTTTCTCTGTACACAATCATATTATCTACAACGATTACAGTTTAATTTCATCCTTTCTTTAATCCATTTTTTTAATTATGTTCAGTTAGCCACTGTATAGTACATCATTAGTTTTTGATGTAGTGTTCAGTGATTCATTAGTGCATATAACACCCCAGTGCTCATCACAACACATGCCCTCCTTAATACCCATCACCCGGCTACCCCCTTCCTCTGTATAACCCTCAGATTGTTTCCCGGAGTCCATAAATCTCTCATGGTTCGTCTCCCTCTCTGATTTCTCCCCTTTCAGTTTTCCCTCCCTTCCCCTATGGTCCTCCGTGCTATTGCTTATGTTCCACGTATGAATGAAACCATATGATAATTGTCTCTCTCTGCTTGACTTATTTCAGTTAGCATAAAAATATGGAACACTTTATGAATTTGCATGTCATCCTTGTGCAGGGGCCATGTTAATCTTCTCTGTATCGTTCCAATTTTAGTATATGTGCTGCTGAAGCAAGCACTAATTTTATCCTTTCCTATCTTTATGTCTCCTTTTATTTTCCTTTTTTTTTATTTTACTGCATAATCAAGGACTTTAGAATAATGTTGAAACAGTGATACTGGACATCACTGTCATATTTGATTTGAAAATGAATACCTATAATATTTTACCACTAAGTGTAATATTTGCTATGTTTTTTATTCTTGATTTGTTAAAGGTTTGTTGTATTATGAATGGGTTTTTAATTTTCTCAAATGAGTGTTCTCTATCAGTTGAGGCCATCACTTGTTTATCTACATTCAGTTAACATAGTTAAATAGTGAATTCAACAATAGGTTTCTAATATCAAACCAACCTAGAATTCCTAAAATATAAACATTTTGACATGATTTATTATATTTTCATATATTTTCCTTGGATTCATGCAGTATTTTGTTTAGGATTTTTTTTAATCTAGGTCATTGAATAGGTTGACCTGTAATTTTATTTTATAATTCTTATCTATTTCTTAATTTACAATTAATGTTAGTATTATAAAATGAACCAAAGAGTGTTCTTCAGTGTCTGTTAGTTGGACACTTCTGAGTGAAACTGAAATCATCTCTTACTCTCATATTGTATGGTACTTACCTATAAAACCACCTGGGTCTAGAGTTTTCTTTGTGAGAAGGATTAACTGATTCATTTTTTAATGTTCTAGTATTATTCAAGTTTTCTGTTTATCCTAGAGTCGATATGTAAGGATATTTTCTAGGTGCTTCTGGAAGTTTTCAATTGTAAGAGCATGAAGTCATTTATATTATCTTTATAATTTCTACTGCATCTATAGTATATTTCTTTTCAGTTCCTAAAATACTTTTGGGTGTTTTATCATTTTCTTGATTCATTCTAATTGGAGGTTTATTTTATTACTATTTTAAAAAACCCCAACCATTGGCTATTTTAATCCTCCTGATTATGTATTTTTCTGCTTTTTACCTTTTTGCACTTATCTTTATTACCTTAAGTATACTTTTAAGTCAGTTACTCTTTTTTCAATGTCTTATTAACTCTGACACTTCATTAAATTTGATCCTTCAAATTTTTCTTGTATAGTATTTAAAAATACTTTTTAATACTTTTATGTATTTTTCTCCTTAAGTACTGTTTCAGTTACATACCGTGAGTTTCAATATGTTATTTTCATGATCATTTAGTTCTAAGTATTTTCTCTTTCCCCTCAGTGTATCTTCTTTGGTCAATTCAGAAGACTGTTTTAAAATGTTCTTCAAACAGGTAATGGTTTCTGCTGCTATTCTCCTTTAATTATGTTGTAAGGACACACTGTGGTATACATGATACTGATTCTTTGATATTTAAGATTTCTTTTGCAACCCACAATGTGGATCTTACTTGTAAGTGTTCCTTGTGTGGTTGAGAAAAGTGTATATTCTATGACTTTTGTTAGGTAAGGATTTTTAAATATGTCTATTAAGTTAAGCCTAATTGTGCTATACAGATTGTTTGTGAGTGTGTGTGTTTGTGTGTGTATATGTTTTCTCCTGCCTAACTTCTCAATTACTTAAAGAGTGTGACTGATTGGTAGTTTTATAAATCTTTACGTAATATATTTTGAGGTTAGTTTTTAGATCTCCTGAATATAGAACTATTTTCTCCAGCTTTATTGAGGTATGATTGACAAATTAAAATTGTATATGGCTAGGTTGTAGAATGGGAATTTTCTAAGGTATACAATGTGATGATTTTATACATATATCCGTTGTGAAATTATTATAGTCAACACTTCTATCACCTAACATTACTTAGCACCTGATGGAGAAATACTTCCTTTCATACATTCTGTCTCTCTGACTTTTTAATATACTTCATTTTTATTTTTAATTTACTGATCTTCTTTTGGATTAATTAAGCCCTTTCTCTTAGTCAATTTTACTTCTATAGTTTTGAAAATCACATACTTCGGTATTTCACCTTTTAATGGTTATTTTGAAATTTTACTATGCATAATTAAATTTATAAGTTTCCAACTAAATTAATACTTTCCATCCTTCTCTTAGAAAATAAAAGGAAATTAGAATATGTTAATTATGATCAGTTCACTTCCAGGATATACTCTATGGGCCCCAGTAAATTTTTCCATAGGTTTATCTGTTCCTTACTCACTTTTACAATTGAAGCTTTCTGTCAGTTAGGAATTTCCTTTGGCTCTTGGTAAAAGTGACCCAGACTACAGTGACTTAAACAAATCGGGAGTTTATTTTATCATGTCAAAGAAGTTTGGAGGTAAGAGATATTTGTGGTTCCACAAAGTCATTAGGGTTTGTTAAAGAAAAAAAAAATCTCACTGGACAAGATGAGCAGAAAGAAATTGCTGATACTGTTGTCAGCAATAGAGAAAAGAATACAGACTGGGTCTCAGGACTCAGCTCTACTGAAACAAAGAGCAGGAGAGTGTTTTAAGAGCTGTTGTGGCAGGGGAGGGGGACATCTTTGTTTACTAATTAGCTTTACCCAAAGGAAAAGTAAACTTTTTCCACTTTTCCTGGCAGGAGGTAGTTTTACAAGTTGGAGCAAGGTGCCCACCTAAGTTAAGATTCTGTCCTTCCACAGAGACTGGGAGATAGGCTCTTTCTTCCTTTGATGTTAACATTTCATAGAGATGGTTTCTAGGACCTTGAGAAAGACCTCTTTGAGTCTTAGGCTTTAAGGAAATTCAGATACATTTCAAAGGGTGGGATTTGCAGTTACAAGTTTTCTAAAATAAATGTGCTAAGAAAAGGACTTATAGTCAGGAAAAACCCTGCCTAAGATTAGTCAATTTGAGGGCAAGATGAAGGCCATCTTGGTCATGATCCATTTTTCTGTTTGCCAACCTGTCTTTTGTGTGTTGCTTCCAATTTCAAAGTCACATAAAGGCTGCAGGATTCCAGCCACAATGCTTGTATTCCAGGTTGGAAAGAAAAGGGTGAAAAGGCAAAATGTTGACCCTCATGTTTGGGTTAGTCTTAAAGTGAATTAATAGAACCCTACACAGCAATTTCTGTTTACATTTCCTTGTCCATTTCAACCTGCAGAAGAGATTGGGAAATGTATACTTTCAGCTATGAATAAAGTCAGCCCAGAGTAAAATAAGAGTTCTGTTTTAAGGAATAAGCTGAAAGGAGATACCTGATAGCCAATACAGTCTCTCTGATAGCTCCTGTTTAACTCTTTACATCTTTACATGTCCTTCTTCCTTTCATACATGTACTTATTTGCCTGCCAAAAGGTAAGAACTGCTTTCTGCATCTGGTAACTGCACATAGCTCAATGTCAAGCAGCCTTCTTCATCAGGCCTACTTGAAGCTTGTGTAGTCTGGTCAATTATAAGTTAAAGACATTTATTTACTCTCCAACCCTGGGATTCTTAATAAAAATAATAATAAGAAGAAAATAAGTAGCTGTAATAAAAACTTCCATTTAGAAAAGAGAAAAATGGGAACCATACAGCCATCATCTGGTGTGGGCCAGAACAATTAGCCTATCCTGTTTGGAAAGAATACTGAGAATGTATTTCCGTGGCAGTGGAGTGCTTTCTATGATTAACCCATCTGGCATCCTCTGGTTCTGCCTTCTCTTTCCCTCCATGGCCTCTGGCTCTTCCATCTGAGAGGAGCTTCTGTCTGTTTTCTCTCATGGTCACAACAAGGTGGGCATTGGCAAAGCTATCCTTCCTGGAGGCCACACAGCTTTAGCTTTGTTCCTGTTGGTGGCGATTTGAGGGCGTGAGATTGTTTTGGTAATTTGACAGCAAGAGGCTATATAAACCTGGCTTGGAGGTTCTGTAGAAATATTATTTCCTCAAAACTTGGTAGGTTCTGAGTATATTTATTTTTGGTCTAGCCCATGCTCAAGCAAATAGAGCCAAAGGTCTTGACTAAACATTGTTTTTAAGGCTAAGAACTCATCTTTAACTTACTGACCTCTATGCTCTGTCTATTCCACCAGCTCCTAAATTAATGGTGCTACTTCGAGACCAGTTGAAATAAAAGACTGTAAAAAGCAATATAATAATCTGACCATTACTTCTGTGCTGTATTTGGTTATGATATCAGAAGTTTCACCATTTGTTCCATTAGATTCTGAAGTATTTATATTTTTAAATTATTCCAGCTGTGTGGTCAGTGATGCCCTTGAGACGTATTGTGGAGCCCCAGGTAATTCATCTGTGACATGCAAATAATCCCGTTTTAGCATTGCTGTATTCTGTATGCTTTGAGGTGACACACAAAAGAGATTACTTGTTCTAAGATACTGGCCAATTGAGAGAGCAGTGATGAGAAAAAGATGAAATGCAAACAGTTTCGGTTTCTGAAAAAATAAAAGCTTTTATTATATTAAATTTCTCTCTTATTTGTCATCTTCTAGGTAATAAGTAAAAAACACGCAATTGAATTTACATGTTTCATAAAAAATTATTTCTAATATAATAGTAATGATGACAGTGAGGAATAAGACAAGTCTCATAGCTGGGCACTGCTCTAAGACCCTCACATGGAATGTGTCACTTAATTCTCATGACACTCTGCTGTATCATGTTTTGGAAAGCAGTTACTAGAACCTCTGGTGTTGTTCAGGAATAAAACCTTTAAGTTATTTAATTTTGGTACAGTTCCTATACATTTAGGAAATGAAACAAAAGGTATGAAATTATACAGTTGACACATCCTGAAATGTTTATCCTCTGTGTCCATTTTTTGTTGCTATTTTAATTTTAGGTATCTATGCAGCACTTTGAGGCCTCATCATTCTCTAAGGGTTTTTTTTTTATTAAAATCCATCTAATGTTGATCCTTTTATAATGGACAACTCTGCCTGCTACAGATGTTACTGTAGCAACAAGGTGTGTATTAACCACGACTTTCAAGCCAGAAAGTTTCACATTTGTTTTGACAGCCTACAGTGACTTCTTTACCAAAAGCAATTTCTTGTGAGACTAGTATGAACAAGTCCTTGCAAAGTGTAAAGTTTGGGGACCTTTTGATGTGTGAGCTTGCCTTCTCTGTATGGAATAGCATTGCATTATTGACCAAGGCTGTTGTCTAGCAAATGACCCATTTCATAAAGCCAGCTGGTTTTCAGGATGGTGGGTTTAGCTTTCAAAATATCTTTTTGAGGTCGAGACAGCAAAAATGTTGTAGAAAAGACAAACAGAATTCTGTCACCTGTAACACATAACCTATGTAAATGATTTCTTTGTCACAGAATTTTTTGTTATAGGAAATAAGGACTGGTAAAAGAGGCATACATTATGCTCTTTATGTAGAGAAACAGTGCATGATGACGCAAAAGGTAGAAATCACACAAAAGAAAACATGGAAATATTTAGCTGCATAAAAAAATGAAGGCATGAACTTTGTGTGTATGCATGTGTGTATGTTGTGTATGAATGTGTATTGTGTGTAAAAAAGAAAGAGAAATGCAAATAATAAACAAGAAAAAATACTTGCAATATTTTGCATAAATAAAATGTTTCATATCCCTTAATATGAGGTAGTTTCTGCAGCCCATGTGCCAAACATTGGGCACTAAATATTTTTTGTACAATATTTTTTTTGAGTCTTCACAATAACCCTATGAAGTAGCCGTTATCGGTTATATTGTGTCGCCTCCCAAAATCCATACATAGAAGTCCTAATCCACAGTACACTAAAATGTGACCTTATTTGGAAATAGGTCATTACACATGTGATTAGTTAAGACTTAAATTAATATTAGTTAAGATGAGGTACTACTGGAGTAGGGTGGGCCCCTCACCCAATATGACTGTGCCTTATTAAAAGAGGAGATTTGGATACAGAGATAGAGAAACAGAGGGGATGTCATGTGAAGATTGGAGTGTGCTGTCATAAGCCAAGGTATGCCAAAGATTGCTGGAAAACCCATTAGAAGCTAGGGTAGAGCTATGGACACATTTTCCCTCAAAGCTCTCAGAAGGAACCAGTCCTGCTGACATCTTGCCTTTGGACTTCTAGCCTCCAGAATTGTGAAACAATGTCTTTCTGATTTTTACAATACCCAGTTTGTAATACTTTGTTATGGCAGCCCTAGAGACTGACATAGTAGGTATTACCATCACTACCATTTAGTAGATGAAGAAACCCTCAGAAAGTTTAAATTATTTTATGGTCATACAATTACTTTGTGATTAACTAGGCCATTCTAATGCTAAACCCACTGTTATATCCAATTTTAGAATAGAGAAAAGAATATTCCAAGTATTAAAATGAGCCAGTGAAAAATATGGAGACAAGAAAAGCAAGGCATTTTGGGGAGTTGGAGGATAATTCCATATACAGAGAGATTTAAGACCAGGGATTTGGGGGAAGTGAGTGGAGAAGGGAAGAGAGCAATAGTTCTACTTGAGATGACTCTTTCATGCAATACTCAGTGTTGGATTGTCCACAATTTCCTGTGTGTCTGGCCGTGATTTTCTTGATACTACCTCATGTTCTGAGGAAGATTTCCAAAGTCATTTTCTTGGTGCCACATTTAAAACACTGATCTGGGTGCTGTTAGGGGCCTTATTCAGACAGTTCCTTGGCCAATGACCTCTTGTTCATGCAGCAGGGAATCTCACTGTTCTGGAGTACACACATCAAGTGGAGAGCGAGTCTAAATATTCATTCACAATTCCCAGTTTGGGGACTTTTCATGGAAACTTGCCCCTCATTTTTTTCTCATTATGGTATTCCTGATTTCTAGACATAGATATTGCTCTGGCATTTAGCCTTCAGTACCTGCTTACGTAATCCCACCATAAATTAAATTCCTGGGTGTTTTTCCCTGTGGCTTTTATACAGTCAGGTTATGAGACATCACATTCTATTGTTTGGCTTAGAATTTTTCCAGTTTCTCTTCAACACAAATTTGTATAGTCTTACATGCTTTGAAGTCAGTTACCCAAGGATTTTTTTCTCTCTGAACACCACCCTAAGTATAGCACAGTGTTTCATTTCTGACACAAGCATCTCTTTGTATGTTTCTTCATTTTTCATAAAATGCAACATGTATTTTTTGTATATATTATGGACCTAACAGAATGGAGTTGCAACAAGAAAAGCCAGAAAACACTCTTTATACATAAAAAAAGACAAATATTTGGTTATAGCTAAATTATTTATGGAAAAAAGCATTAGAAGGCAACAAAAGGAAATTAATAATCTTATGAGTAAAAGGACACAGGAGATAATAATTGGTTTTAGAAATCTACTTAATTGCCAAAGTATTTAAAATATCTAATTCAACACAATTTGTGGTAGTGAAATCTTTGCTTCAAGATACTTTAAGTTATCCATAAGGATGTTTATTTAAGGTAAATGTCAAGTTACTAGGAGCAATATTTATTCACTCAATTCAGCAAATAAAGGCTAGTCCTACTGTGTTCTATGCTCAGGGATATAGCAAGAAAATAAAATCTTACCTGCATCGATTTTATAGTTTGCACAGAGAGAACAGCCAACAAACAAGCTAATAAATAAGGTTATTGCAGATTGACAAATTGTGCTAAGTACTGTGCTGAAAATGAACAGGTTTATAAAATAACAAACAACTGATGGATGTTTCTTTAGTTGCATGGTCAGGGACTTGAAGGATAAAACTAGTGCAGCCATTCAAGGAGTTGGAAGAAAAGAATTTGTACTAGTTTTCTACTGCTGCTTAACATGTTAGCACAAACTTAGTGGCTTTAAAAATACCCATGTATTAGCTCACAGTTCTGTTGGTTGGACATCTGGCAGGCTCAGTTAGGTTCTCCGTTTAGGTATCACAAGTTCTAAATTAAGGGGTTGGCTGCCTGGGCTTTTATCTGGAGACTTGCAGGAAGAACTGCATCCAAGTTCATTCAGGTTATTGGCAGAATCCAGTTCCTCATGGATGTAGGTTTGAGGTCCCTGGTTCCTTTCTGGAACAGATCTCAGCTACTCAGCTTCCAGAAGCTACCTGCATTTCTTCTGATGTGACCTCCTTTGTCTTCAATTTATTAAGAGTACATTGAATTCTATGAGTGTTTTGAATGTTTTTTAGGTTTTGAATGTTTTTTAGGTTTTGAATGTTTTTGAGGTCCCTGGTTCCTTGCTGGAACAGATCTCAGCTACTCAGCTTCCAGATGTGACCTCCTTTGTCTTCAATTTATAAGAGTACATTGAATTCTATGAGTGTTTTGAATGTTTTTTATTTCTTCTGCCTTCCCCCCTCCATTATTCAGAGAAAATCCTCTACTTTTATAAGCTCATGTGATTGAATTAGGTACATCTAGATAATTTCAGTTTTTTTAGGTCAGCTGTTCCATGTAGCATAATCCTGGGAGTGATATCTCACACTCATAGGTTTTGTGGATTTGGAGTCTTGAAATCTTTGGGGGCATTTTTAGAATTGTATCTACTACAGAATTCTAAACACTACTAGACACAACTAAAAACCTAATTTGGTTTGCTGTTAATTTTGCTTACTTTTGTCTTTTGCAATTCTGAAGAAAGGGAACCAGTTCTGAAGCTGTGATATTGGAAAGGAAGGAATAGGGAAAATTACTAGAAGAGAAAGGAGCTGTTGACAGTGACATCTAGGAATTTGTGGTACAGGCTGATTGGAGGTCCTAAACATAAAATCCATGAATGGGTTAAGAGTTGGCATTTATAAGATCATATCTATGCTGTGTCACAAAATTCTAATCTAGTTTCGTTTTATTCCAACTTGATCAGTATAACATGACTCAAGTCCATTTGTAAAACTACTAAGTTCTCCAAGAAAAGCAAAAGGGAGTTTGGCATTATAGATATTACAGTAACTATTTGTTAGTGAAACTCCTGTTTGATACTATACAGTGTGTGAAACTGAAGGAAACTTTTGCTAGCTATGGAAGAAGGAATATAGAGTTCCTGGTGGCTCAGCAGTTGAATCTTCTTTGTACATAATTGAAGAACCAAATTTTCAACATATTCTACTTTAGATATGTTGTCAGCTTGCCTACTTTCTTATCTTTAGAACAGAACTATACCTATCTCATAGGACTTTAATAACTAGCCCATAGGACACAGGTTCATATATGTGCATATGCCCTGCATTATGCCTGACATATAGTTTGTACTCCAACTACTAAGTCTGTTCTTTTTTCTTCTCCTATGAATCCAAAGCCTTCTTAACTATAGCAAAATAGGAACCACTGTTCCTTGTCCCTTTTTGTAAGACATTGTATAAATTGATTTTAATGTCAGAATTTATTTAAAGCTATGGTTTGACATTTTTAGGTTGTGTTATATTTTGCTGTGTTGTGCTTTCTAATTAAAGCATTCCAGGTTGGAGTCGTAATCTATTGATTGGTCATTTTAAAATACCTCCAATAACAACAAAAAAATAAGTACTATGGAGAAAACCCATCATGAAATCAGTTCTCTCCATGATGGGTGGCAACTAGAGATAATTTCTGCAGAGTATGATAGAAAATGGGAAAAGTCAATTTTTACACTGGTTTTCTGGGCCTAATGATCAGATACTGGGCATTAAGTGGTTAAGATGTGGCCACAAATCAGGAGATACATTTATATTCCACCTAAAGTGTCATTGTGTATAATTTCTACTTTGAATTCAAACTGGAAGTGACTCTTCCCATAAGACAAAGATAATGTGACTTTCCAATCACTGCAGTTCAGCACAGCACCTGAAGAGCTGGCCAGAGCTTCACAACTACTCTGGCTCTGGGATCCTGAAATATAATTATTAATATAGTAATTTAATATTATTTGAGACTAGTTTAGTTTAAATTACTACATTTGCTTGGTGGTTGCTTTTCCCAGATGAGAAAGAATCTAATTTGGAGCACCCAAAGTTGGGCAGTTGTTTCATGTCACACCTATTCAGATATGCTTAGGATCCCTTATCATAGATGGTTGCATTTAACTCAAACTCACATCATTAGTTCAATAACCTGAGGCCAGAGTAGCTATATGAATTTCAGTGAGAATCCAAGGAATGAATTATTGCAATATAATACAAAAATTACTACTTAGGTTCCCTTTTCTCAGAAGTAGTTTACAGTCACTTCGTGATCTACCTTCCAGTTCAGGAAAATCCTCAGCAACTTTTGGATAAGTAAGTACAAGGACACAGAGTGGAGTGAATGCAGCCATTGGGCACTTGTGAATGAGGGGAATGAGGGAAGAGGAACCATCATGAAGGAGCTAAATTGCCAAGGCAGCATTCTCTAAAAGTTCTTTAGCTGATTTGCTTGCAGAGAGAACCACAGTCATGATCCCATAGTTAGTTGGAAGACCCATTTGGTCTATCTTTTTTATCTAGAATATTATGGGGCCCTTTGTTTACCTCATGATACTATACAGAATGAAGAAAAAGGGAGAGAAGGATTAATTTAGAATGACTGAGCCCACACTTTGCTGTGATTCATTCATGCAATAAATAACTGTTGGGGTGCCTGGGTGGCTCAGTCGGTTAAACATCTGACTCTTGATTCCGCTCAGGTCATGATCTCAGGGTGGTGAGCTTAAGCTCCGCGTTGGGCTCCGTGCTCAGTGGGGAGTCTGTTTGAGGTTCTCTCTCTCCCTCTACTCCTCCTTCTCTCTAAAATAAATAAATCTTTGAAAAAATATCTATTGAGGTCTTAGTATTTGCTCAGGTGGGGACAAATGTTTTCAGTAATTACATGTAATAATGGGAAATGACTTTGTGGCTTGGATCTGTGACTTGTCAAGCAGTTATGGGTTCTAAATCTGGGGGTGGGAGGACACATCTCACTTCCTGAAAAAAAATAGCTTACCATGATTTTTTTCTACATGATATAGGAATATCAACAAAGAGTCCTCAGAGCATCCTTCCCAAGACCATTCACTCTGAGATCAGAGAGATTGTCATCTCCCATTTCCTCAAAGGAACATATCCCTAATGACACAAACCCATTCACCTTTCTTTCTTCCAGGCCGGTATTGTACAGCTGAGGGTCCCTCACCAGATTCTGGGGAAACGGACATATTCCCTATAGTATGCATATAGACATTGCTATGAATCTTCTGAATTACAGCCTACAATTCAGCATTAGTTTTTTTTTCCTTATAGCAATTATTTATGATAAAGTCTAGACCAGACTTTGAACTAACCTTAAGTAAGAGTGCAAATTCCTGCTATTATCCCTTCCGTGGTTGAGTTATTGAAAAAGGGAAGCAGACCATTCCACTCCTACACCAAATTAGGTAAAATGGATCAAGGTTGTCTGTGCCATGGTTTTACTGGAGTTGTAAGGCAAATCATAAATAAACTCACATATAACACACCCAATAAAATAAGCACTAATTAAAGGTTTAAAAAGGAAAATAAGTTTAAATTTGGCAAATGGCTAGCAGCCCCCAAATTCATCCTCTCCCAATATCTCACAAAAATACCACCAAAGTACATAATAAGAAGAAAATCTAAAACATCACCAACAGATGAAAGAGTACCAAGAGATAGCATGGCAGAACCTTGGAGTAATTGCAAGAAACGTCTAAAACAGGTAGAAGCAGCAGAGACTCATCCTTGCAGGCAAGCAGCTGGAAGATGGCCACACTCTTTCCGATTACAACATCCAGAAAGAGTTGACTCTGCACCTAGTTCTCCATCTGAGGGGTGACTATTAAATCTTCAGTCTTGAATTCATAGTGCCCAACGATGGTATTACTCTGCACTGTAGCCATTTGCCCCAAATTAAGTTTAGAAATTGCCATTTTCAGTAATAGCTGAATTACTGGTTTTCTCAATAGATGTTCTAAATGTTGATAAAGGTTTTGTTGCATGGTAGCAAGCAAGCAAGAAAAGAAAGGAAAGAGGAAGGAAGGGTGGATGGAAGGAAAGAAGGATGGATGGACGGACTGGAATGTGAAATACCTATGCCATCTTCAATCTAGCTCTGGCTAAACCCCATGAAACACAAACCACTTAAAAAAAAAAAAAACAGGCCTTTTATTAGGTTCTGAATTTACTATGGATCCTTCTTGGATTCTTCATCGTTGGTACATATTCATCCTTACAGTAAAAACCTCTATTTGAAATAACTTGAGTGAGTTTCTGTACCTTATAAACCAAATCCCTAATTTCTTGTTCCTTTTTTTCTTTCTTCTGTTTTAATAGCTCTCACTAATGGTATTACAAAAATTCTAGTTTCCTAACTTGAAGTATGTTGTGTGTGCACAATTACACACAGCACTCATTGCAGCAAAGCTGCAGGAATAACTCTAAGGCCTGCCCTAGTGACTCACGTAGGGTTTCAACAGTTTGGAGGTAAGAAATGGTATAAATACTACAAGTAGAAGTTTCATGGGAGAATTGAATACACTAGAATTGCCCTCTCCTCGTTTTCATTTGTCAGAACTTTTTGTTTTTCATGACTCACCTTGGGTATCCTATTTTCTGGGAAGACTGCATTGACAGCCTCCTAGAACCCCACAAATGTGCCGCACACTGAGCTGACTGCCCCATGTTTGCACCATGGAAATAACAATGGCAGTATTAAGATCAATAGCTAACAATTTTGAGAGCTTAATACATGCCAAGCAATGTGCTAAGTGCTTTACACACATTGCCTCACTTAGTCTTCACCCAAACTTCATGAAGTGAGATTATTTCACAGATGAGAAGACTATTATTTTACCAGGGAGAAAACTCAGGTTTCAAGCACTGTACTCAGCACTTGACAATTATTGCTGCTTTTTATCATCACAGTGATAGTTTGGAGCTCTTGTGATCAGATGAGAAAATTAATGCTCATAAGACTTAATTGTCTAATTCCTTGCTTTTATCTCCATTATATCTATTATAGAATCTATTCAAATGGAAATGATCTGTTTATGTGTCCATCTCCCCTGTGACACAGTGAATTCAAGGATAAGGGCTGTACCTTATTCACTTTTGAATTCCAAATTATGTGCTCAATGAATACTTGTCAATGCAGACTCTTCCTTGTTGTTAGTCCTAAGATCCTTAAATTTTAAATGTGTTTCAGTAAATAAGTAAACACAACTGTACTTTCTGTGAAAGCTCTCTAAATTTTTTATTTAGCTACCACATTGCTGTCTTCTCTGAAGCTGATCTCCAGATCACTCTTCTTGTGGATCCAGCCAAAGCCCCGGTTTGTTGCTGATTCCCCTGCAGGCCTTCAGGTAGGAACTCTGCTCTGATGGAGCTGAAAGCACTTGTCCTTATTGCTCTTAAAACCACTAAGGGCTCTAAATCCTTTCCATTAATGCTGGTTGGCCCCAACAAGCCATGCACAGTGCTGCCCTGCTGCAGGTAAAGCTGTAATATTAAGGAAGTAGCAAAAAGCTTGTCCTACTGACCACTCTAAACTCGGCTCTGAGAGGCTAGTGTAAGTAAGCTCACCCCATGCACTAGATCTCTTCAGGCTCTGCCACCTTGGCCTCAAGCCTCCTCCTCCAAGAACTCCAAAGGCATGCTTCATCTGTGTCCTCAGATTAGTTTCTTCACAGCATGGTGAAGAGCAGGACCATAATTTCTCTTCAGGGCCAAAGGGTATGTCATTGGCAGTGACCCCCAAAAGGAAATACAAAAAAATATTAACACAGTCTCAAATTCTTCCATTTTATCACCAGTCACCTTGTCACAATCATATAATAGCAGTGGAGGTGAAGGTAAAATGGCCATTCCTAACAGTGTATAATGAAAGTTAATATGAAGAACGTGTCAACAGACTGCTAACCACACAGTTGTAATGAAGAAAGGCCCTTTTCCTGTGAAGCACAAATGTGGGTGATAAACCACCAAGACATTCCTGTGCTGCAGGGTGATTAAATTTTGCCACTGGTGCCAGGCCTCATTAATCCTACTGCTTTAGTGGCAGAAAACACGTCATCAAACTGTCGGAACGTCACTGAATTTCCCGAAGTGCTTTTCCTCTTTTCTCGATAGAACATCTAAATCTTTCCTCTACATGATAAACAAAAATGAATGGATGAAAAATGGCTTCAAATCTCTTTCCAGTAACCATGAGCATTATAATCTTATGAATGAAGCTAGGTCTCTTGTGCTCTCAGAGTCTATAGGGACTGATTTATAAATTAACTGGTAATGCATTGATCTTTGCTCATTACTTTTTCGATAAATCTCTTTTGGTGAGTTATCTGCACGCTAAGCTCAGAAAGGCATCTTTCCATGTCTGGAGTCTGGCTCTCTCCATGCTGCAGCAGTCATCGTCCCTGCATAATAGATTACTATAGACCTTCCTGTCCTTCAAATAAATAATACTAAAATCCCTTCACACATTTGTCTCATTATTTTTCGGTCACCAGTAGATGATTTAGATGGCATCAGAAAACAAAGATGTTAAATGTATTTTATACATTTGATTAAATATATTTTACGTTATGAGGTATTTTGGATTTAAAGAATTGATATATTTTTTAAAAAATAATTTGTATTTTTTAATCTTTTCAGCCACATCATTTCAGTTCTGAAGGAAATTGGGTAGGGATTTGTTAAACAGATTTAAAATTAAAGGCACTACTGCATCACAATTATGCAAATGAAAGATTCAAGGAGATAGATGTTCAAACTGAGGTTGAGTACGTTCCTTGAGGAGGTATATTTACACTTTATGGCATCACTAGGAAGTCCTTCTGGAAATGAATCTTTTCTTCTTTGTTTTACAGTTTTGGGGGGGGGGAACTTAGGAGTTTTTGTTTTTGTTTTTGTTTTTTTTTTTACTTTGCATTAGAATGCTCTGATCTGACATTTAACATGAACACAAAGAACTAGATGCTTTTGTTCACTTCCAGAAAATGGGATGAAGGGAATATAGCTGTTCTTGGTAAAGTTCTTTATAATAATGGTTTGATTTTTTTCCCCACAACATATGCTCTTTTGCCCAGTGTTCTTATCACTTGCTATAAGTGGCTTATTTTGCATTGGCTTATTTGGCATTCATGCAGACTGTGTTGCAAATTTGTTGCATCTAGTGAACTGAAAATTATTGCTTAATCAAAAAGAAGATTTGAAAGAAAAACTGTAGTGTTATAGATGCTTACTGTTGTTGTTGTTGCTATTATTGTTGTTGTGTTGCTTTTTAATTTAAAGATTCCAACAGAGTCAGCCTCACCACCAAGCCCAGTCTGGTTCATGGGGCTACAAATCAATCACTTTAGGCAGATATATAAGGGGAGCATCAAGTTAATGTCAGAGTAGAATACAGTCAGCGACACTTCCAAAGGTGGCAGCTTGAAGAATGACATTTGCTTCTTCTCTTCCTTTTCTTCTCTTCATTTCTCATCCTCCATATATAGCAGGTATCACATAGGGAATGAAAAAGTGCTTAAAAAGTATATAGGGATAGAAATTAATAGAAACAAAGAAATACAATCACAAAAATTAAAGTAGGATATAAATATTAAAAACTATGGCCAGCTCAGAGTGATGTAAAATTATAATGAAGGAAAGCAAGAACCTTGGAATTTTTATCTTACTTCAATGAATGTACATTTACTATTATCCCTCATCAGAGTTTGAGAAAGCCATTTTCCAGGGTGGCGGAAAGAGGGAAAGGAGGCAGGGGAGAGTCACTTAGTTGTACATAATAGAGATAGGCCCTGAGGTTTGGGGCAAAAATTCTACTTAATAATATAATATTAATTTCTTTTTATTTTCTCCATATTAGTCTCCCTTGTGAAACTCGCCAGAGAAAAGATGACCACAGTCTAGGGCAAAAATGAGGATATTGAACCTCAGTGCTTATGGCTGAGACCTGATGCTCTAGGTCATACTTCCTGGCACAGGAAAAGAGAGAGATTCTATCCATTCATTTGGTCCATAGTGATTTGTTGGGGGCCACTCTGTATTCAGCAAAATATTTAGGTACTGGAGATACATGGAGAACCAAAGGAGACATAGTCTCTGCTTTCACGTGCTGCTCTGCACTGACCTTTTCTTTCCTCTGTGGAAAGCTCCAAACACTTTCCCCTAACTATACCAAAACTATCCTTATTCCTCACCCTTAGGGTGACAAGCTTGGAATAAGAAATAAAGAAGTCTAAAGAATTTATTTAGCATCCCCTAGAGCCCTACACTTCCAAATGATTAGGGGCATAAGAGCAAAAATGGAAAACAAGACACCATAAGCAACAAAGCATAGCATTAATGACAACAAATGCAACAGGCTAAACTCCTTTTCTAAATGTCTGTAACTACAAATTGGATGAAAATATAGAATTAACCCATATACTATCTATTTAGAATAATAAAAAGTAAGGGACAAGGATGGCAGCAAAATATTAATTAAAGCAATGGTAGACATATTAATTTCAAATAAAGTTGAGTTTAAACAAAATGCGTATTTGAGAAAGTATGAAGGTAAAGTATTGAGGATCATCAGTACATTAGCAAAAGGAATGGCACAAAAGTAAATTCATGAATGGAATTGTATATTTTTGAGACAAGTGAAAAATTGATGGAAATGCCAATGGGCACTGACAACAATACTATTTTGAAAGGTACTGTCATCATTCATTGCTCAGTCATTGTTAGATCATCTAGTCACTCAGGAAATATCTCCTGAAAACACTCTATACAGGTACTGTGTTAGGCTTGGAGATACAGTGATGAGCAAGACAGTAATGCCCCTGCCCCATGAAGTTTAGAGTTCAGTGGTAGAGACATAGATTGATTAAGCAATTAATAAAAAGTAAAAAAAAATTAGGATAAATAAAATGAGTAGGGACGGGATATGAGAGAGAGCATGAAACAAGCAGATGGAAGTGTCCTCCTTTGGAGAAATAAATTTTAAGTGGGACCTGAAGGGCAAGGATGAATCATTCAGGTGAAAAGCCAAGAAACAATCCTTTCATTAATAGAAATAGCATGAGCAAGGCTGGAAAAGGTCATGTGGCTAGAATGCAGTGAAGGGTGGAAAAGTGAGATGGGAGAGTTAAATGGGAATCAGACCATAAGTGCCTGATTCGGCTTTGGGAAGAAGTTAAAATTTTAATCCTAGTTCAACAGGAAGCCATTAGAAGGTTAAGCAGGTGGTTGAGTTTATACACTATATATTTTAGTGTCATACTGGGTGCTGCAAGGGGAATGGACAAAAGTGGAGCAAGGGTGGGGATAAGTATTAGATGAGGCTTTTTCAATAGTCCAGATGAGAGATGTATTTAACAGTTTATAATTTGATGTGAAATTAATAGGACCTTATGATATTTCAAATGTACCAAGTGGGGGGGGGAGAGGTATCATGAATTCTTGTTGAGCAGGGAGGTAACAGTGATGCCACTAGTGAGGTGGAAACTACTGGGATAGAGACAGGTTGGAGTTTGAGAATCAAGGATTCACTTTCAAATGTATTAATTTTGTGATGCCTAACAAATAGAGAACTGAAATACAGATCTCAAACACAAGGGAGAGATATGGAGTAGAGATAAAAATGTCTAAGTCATCAGGATATATTTGGTATTTAAAACCATGGAGACTAATTACTAAGGTGAGAATGAAAATAATACAAGAAGATAATCCAGAATAGAGACTGAGAAGCTCCAATATTTAGAATTTAGGTAAAGGTGGAGATTGCAGGGAGACTGAAAAAGATGACCAGGAAGATGAAAAGAGAGCTCAGAGGCAAGAGTATTTTAGGGAGGGGAGATAGTGAACTCTACAGAATGCTACTGAGAAATCAAATAAAGCCATGATAGAGAAGTGCTCACTTACCACATGGAAGATTTGAAAGAGGTTTGTAGATGGATGCTGAGGATGAGGATGCTCTCATTGAGCCAAAAATTATGGTCAAGGCTTTAAAGAGAGAAGACATATGGGATTAGAAAGAAATACTCAAGTCCAAAACTGTATGGAAAAAGATAACTACAAATGAAGGGGGGGTCCTCTTAAGTTCTCCAAGCTTAGAGGTAATGGGAAGTGGAAGTGAGTCTTAGGTCAATCTAAAATCTAGCTCTCAGTTTGGTTATCATAGTCATACCACTGGGCGAGCATCCATCTCCCACCCCATCTTGTTCCAAGAACAGGAAGCTGAGGCATCACTAAAACCTGTGAGTATTATGAGATACCACTCCTGTGACTATATCATGTGGCTTAGCAGAGTTGACTTTAAAATGGGGAGATTATCTTAGATTGACCAGAGGAGACTCATTATAGTCACAGAAGCCTTTAAGAAGCTGAGACCATTCCCTGGATTCAGGGATATGGGCAAACTAGAGAGATGCTACAAATGAGAAGAACTGCACTTCCCCTTCCTGGTTTGAAGATGGAAGGGGCCACTTGAGAAGGAATGTAAGTGGTCTTCAGGCTCTATACTAACAGCTAGCAAAGAAACAGAAACTTCAGACCTCTAGCCAGGAAGAAATGGATTCTGCAGTAGTCTGAATGAGCTTGAAGTGGATTGGCCTACAAATAAGATCCCAGTCCAGATGACACTTTGATGTTAGCTTTGTGAGACCCTAAGCAGAAAACCCATTCAAACTCTTTTAATTTCTTATACCGAACTCTACTATCGGGGGTGGTTTCCTAGAGCAACAAACAATTCTTGGACACCAGCTGGGTGTCCTACAATTTCACTCAATCCTAACACTATCTACCCAGAGATAGCATCTGATCCCACAGGTTCAGGGTTCTGTTTTATAAGACTGCCCCCCAACACTTCCAGCATCAGATGTTAGTGGCTAATCACAGGTTCCCCTCCCCTCTTAGATTCGATAAATTTGCTAGGGCAGCTCACAGAACTCAGAGAAACATTTTACTTACTAGATCACTTATTATAAAAGGACATAATTCAGGAATAGCCACATGGGAAGAGATGCATAGGACAAGGGGTGTGGAAAGGATGCACAGCTTCTGTGCCCTCTGCCAGCAACCATTCTTCCCAAATCTCTACATGTTCACAAACCCAGACACTCTCTGAACACTGTCCTTCTGGGGTTTTATGGAGGCTTCATTACAAAGCACAATTGATTAAATCATTGGACACTGGCAACTGGTTCAACATGTGGGGATCCTTTCCCCTCTGCAGAGGAACATCAACAAAGGCAAGGGAAGCAAGGGCAAAAATGAACTATTGGGACTTCATCAAGATAAAAAGCTTTTGCACGGCAAAGGAAACAGTCAACAAAAGACAACCGACAGAATGGGAGAAGATATTTGCAAATGACATATCAGATAAAGGGCTAGTACCCAAAATCTATAAAGAACTTATCAAACTCAACACCCAAAGAACAAAGAATCCAATCAAGAAATGGGCAGAAGACATGAACAGACATTTTTCCAAAGAAGACATCCAAATGGCCAACAGACACATGAAAAAGTGCTCAATAATATTGTGACTTATAATAAGAAATATATATTTGAACTTTGTCCCTGGTTCTGAGAACCAGGGTGCTCCTAAAACTCTTAGAATTTCACACAATCAAGAAATACCAAATATTTTATTTCATTTCATTTCATTTCATTTATTTTTTTTATTATCATATAATGTATTGTTTCAGGGGTACAGGTCTGTGATTCATCAGTCTTACACAATTCACAGCGCTCACCATGTGAGCTGAAAGTTCATACCCTCTGATCACATGGTTGGTTCTCCTTGCAACCAGCCCCCATGCTTAGGTGCTTTCCAAAAGTAATTTTAGTAACAAAACACATTTGTGTAACTGTCATCACTGAGGAAATTCTAAGAGTTTTAGGAGCACCCTGGTTCTCAGAACCAGGGACAAAGTTCAAATATATATTTCTTATTATAAGTCACAATATTATACATCACCATGATGTTCCTAGGAAGAAGTTGCTGCAGCTGAGGTTGAAGAGGTTTCTGCCTGTGTTCTTCTCAAGGATTTTGATGGATTCCTGTCTCACATTGAGGTCTTTCAACCATTTTGAATCTATTTTTGTGTGTGGTGTAAAGAAATGGTCAAGTTACATTGTTCTGCATGTGGCTGTCCAGTTTTCCCAACACCATTTGTTGAAGAGACTGTCTTTTTTCCATTGGACATTCTTTCCTTCTTTGTTGAAGATTCATTGACCATTGAGTTGAGGGTCCATTTCTGGGCTCTCTGTTCTGTTCCATTGATCTATGTGTCTGTTTTTGTGCCAGTACCATGCTGTCTTGATGATGACAGCTTTGTAATAGAGCTTGAAGTCCGGAATTGTGATGCCACCAAAGTTGATGGTATTTTGATAGGGATTGCATTTAATGTGTAGATTGTTCTAGGTAGCATTGACATTTTCACAATATTTGTTCTTCCAATCCATGAGCATGGAACGTTTTTCCATTTCTTTGTGTCTTCCTCAATTTCTTTCTTGAGTATTCTATAGTTTTCTGATTACAGATTCTTTGCTTCTTTGGTAAGATTTATTCCTAGGTATCTTATGGTTTTGGGTGCAATTGTAAATGGGATCGACTCCTTAATTTCTCTTTCTTCTGTCTTGTTGGTGTATAGGAATGCAACTGATTTCTGTGCATTGATTTTATATCCTGCCACTTTATTGAATTCCTGTATGAGTTCTAGCAGTTTTCGGATGGAGTCTTTTGGGTTTTCCACATAAAGTATCATATCACCTGCAAAGAGTGAGAGTTTCACTTCTTTGCGGATTCAGATGCCTTTTATTTCCTTTTGTTGTCTGATTGATGAGGCTAGGACTTCTAGTACTATGTTGAATAGCAGTGATGATAGTGGACATCCCTGCCATGTTCCTGACCTTAGGGGAAAAACCTCTCAGTTTTCCCCCATTGAGAATGATATTCGCTGTGGGTTTTTCATAGATGGCTTTTATGTTATTGAGGTATGTCCCTTCTATCCCTACACTGTGAAGAGTTTTAATCAAGAAAGGATGCTGTACTTTGTCAAATGCTTTTTCTGCATCTATTGAGACGATCATATTGTTCTTGTTCTTTCTTTTATTAATGTATTGTATCACATTGATTGATTTGCGGTTGTTGAACCAACCTTGCAGCCCAGGAATAAATCCCACTAGGTTGTGGTGAATAATCCTTTTAATGTACTGTTGGATCCTATTGGCTAGTATTTTGGTGAGAATTTTTGCATCCATGTTTATCAGGGATATTGGTCTGTAGTTCTCCTTTTTGATGGGGTCTTTGTCTGGTTTTGGGATCAGGGTAATGGTGGCCTCATAAAATGAGTTTGGAAGTTTTCCTCCTATTTCTATTTTTTGGAACAGTTTCAGAAGAATAGGTATTAATTCTTCTTGAAATGTTTGGTAGAATTTCCCTGGGAAGCCATCTGGCCCTGGGTTCTTGTTTGTTGGGAGATTTTTGATGACTGCTTCAATTTCCTTAGTGGTTATAGGTCTGTCCAGGTTTTCTATTTCTTCCTGGTTCAGTTTTGGTAGTTCATACATCTCTAGGAATGCATCCATTTCTTCCAGATTATCTAATTTGCTGGCATATAGTTGCTCATAATATGTTCTTATAATTGTTTGTATTTCTTTGGTGTTGGTTGTGATCTCTCCTCTTTCATTCATTATTTTATTTATTTGGGTCATTTCTTTTCTTTTTGATAGTCTGGCCAGGGGTTTATCGATCTTATTAATTCTTTCAGACTACCAGCTCATAGTTTTGTTGATCTGTTCTACTGTTTTTTTGGTTTCTATTTCATTGATTTCTGCTCTGATATTTATTATTTCTCTTTTCCTGCTGGGTTTAGGCTTTATTTGCTGTTCTTTCTCCAGCTCTTTTAGGTGTAGGGTTAGGTTGTGTATTTGAGACCTTTCTTGTTTCTTGAGAAAGGCTTGTACTGTTATATACTTTCCTCTTCGGACTGCCTTTGCTGCATCCCAAAGATTTTGAACAGTTGTGTTTTCATTTTAATTTGTTTCCATGAATCTTTTTTAATTCTTCTTTAATTTCCTGGTTGACCCATTCATTCTTTAGTAGGATGCTCTTTAGCCTCCATGTATTTGAGTTCTTTCCAACTTTCCTCTTGTGGTTGAGTTCTAGTTTCAAAGCATTGTGGTCCGAAAATATGCAGGGAATGATCCCAATCTTTTGGTACCAGTTGAAACCTGATTTGTGACCCAGGTTGTGATCTATTCTGGAGAATGGTCCAAGTGCACTAGAGAAGAATGTGTATTCTGTTGCTTTGGGATGGAATGTTCTGAATATATCTGTGAAGTTCATCTGGCCCAGGGTGTCATTTAAAGCTTTTATTTCTTTGTTGATCTTTTGCTTAGATGAGCTGTCCATTTCTGTGAGGGGGGTGTTAAAGTTCCTACTATTATTGTATTATTGTCGATGTGTTTCTTTGATTTTGTTATTAATTGGCTTATATAAGTGGCTGCTCCCATGTTAGGGGCATAGATATTTACAATTGTTAGATCTTCTTGTTGGATAGACCCTTTAAGTATGATGTAGTGTCCTTTCTCATCTCTTATTATAGTCTTTGGTTTAAAATCTAATTTGTCTGATATAAGGATTGCTACCCCATCTTTCTTTTGGTGTCCTTTAGCATGGTAAATGGTTTTCCACCTGCTCACTTTAGATCTGGAGGTGTCTTTGGGTCTAAAATGAGTCTCTTGCAGACAGCATATGAATGGGTCTTGTTTTTTTATCCAATCTGATAGCCTGTGTCTTTTGATTGGGGCATTTAGCCCATTTACATTCAGGGTAACTATTGAAAGATATGAATTTAGTGCCATTGTATTGCCTGTAAGGTATCTGTTACTGTATATTGTCTTTGTTCCTTTCTGGTCTGTGTTACTTTTAGGCTGTCTTTGCTTAGAGGACCCCTTTCAATATTTCTTGTAGGGCTGGTTTGCTGTTCACAAATTCTTTTAGTTTTTGTTTGTCCTGGAATCTTTTTACCTCTCCTTCTATTTTCAGTGACAGCCTAGCTGGATATAGTATTCTTTGCTCCATATTTTTCTCATTTAGTGCTCTAAATATGTCATGCCAGTCCTTTCTGGCCTGCCTCTGAATATATCATGCCAGACCTTTCTGGTCTCTGTGGATAGGTCTGCTGCCAATCTAATGTTTCTGCCATTGTAGGTTACAGATCTCTTGTCCCAAGCTGCTTTCAGGATTTTCTCTTTGTCTCTGAGACTTGTAAGTTTTACTATTAGATGTCAGGGTGTTGACCTCTTTTTATTGATTTTGAAGGGGGTTCTCTGTGCCTCCTGGATTTTGATGTCTGTTTTCTTCCCCAAATTAGGGAAGTTCTCTGCTATAATTTGCTCCAGTATAACTTCTGTCCCCTCTTTCTTCTTCTTCTGGGATCCCAATTATTCTATGTTGTTTCACTTTATGGTATCACTTATCTCTCGAATTCACCCCTAGTGCTCCAGTAGTTGTTTATCTCTGTTTTTCTCAGCTTCTTTAGTCTCCATCATTTGGTCTTCTATATCACTAATTCTCTCTTCTGCCTCATTTATCCTAGCAGTTAGAGCTTCCATTTTTGATTGCACCTCATTAATATCCTTTTTGATTTCAACTTGGTTAGATTTTAGTTCTTTTATTTCTCCAGAAAGGGATTCTCTCATATCTGCTATGTTTTTTTCAATCCCAGCTAGTATCTTTATAATCATCATTCTGAACTGTAGTTCCAACATCTTACTAATGTCTGTATTGATTAGGTCCTGGCAGTCGCTACTATCTCTTGTTCTTTTTATTTTTTGAGGTTTTTCCATCTTGTCATTTTGTCCAGAGGAGAACAGATGAATGAGAGAACAAAATGCTAAAAAAAAATGTTAAAAGGGTAACAACAACCCCAGAAAAATATACACTAAACAAATTAGAAGAGACCCGAAACTGCAGGGAAAAGAAAGGGAAAAAAAGAAAAAAAATATGATCAGGCTGGTGAATATAATAGAGCCACACACTAGTTTCGGGGTATATTTTGGTATCTTAGAAGAAATTGCCTCCCAAAATTTTAAAGAAAGAAAAACTTATATACATATATAAAAAATAAGGCTAAATATGATGAGGGAGGGAATATGACTATAAAGATGAAAATTAAAAGGATTTTAAAAAAGGAATTGATAAGAAGTTGGTTAAAAAAAGAGAATGTGATCATGCGGGAAACTAGGACAACATCATACACTAGATTTAGGGTATATTTTGGTCTGTTAGTAGAAACTGTATCCCAAAATTTTAAAGAAATAAAAATTTATATATATACAAAAAATAAGGTTAAATACAACAAAGAGATAGACTATGACTGTAAAAATGAAAAATTAAAAAAGATTTATAGAAGGAATTGATAAGATGTGGGTTGAAAAAGGAAAGAAGAAAAATTCAACTAAAAAAATAGAAAAAGGGAAAAAAGGAAAATTTTAAAAATTAACTTTGAAAGACTAAAGCAACATGGGGAAAAAAACCATGATTTCTATGTGCTGTATTCCCCTAGTGGTGGGGTTTTGCCGTCCTCATTGATTGGTAAACTTGGTCTTGGCAGGATGTTCTTGCTGATCTTCTAGGGGAGGGGCCTGTTGCAGTGATTCTCAAATGTCTTTGCCCGAGGCGGAATTGCCCCGCCCTTACCAGGGGCCAGGTTTAGTAATCTGCTCGGGTTTGCTCTCTGTAGCTTTGGTTCCCTGAAAGCTTTCCATACAGCTTTAGAGGATGAGAGTGAAAATGGTGGCCTCTCAATCTCTCTTCCAGGAGGAGCTGAGAAAGCTTGGGGCCCCACTCGTCAGTGAACCCCCAGAGAAAAGCAGTCAATCACTCCTGTCTCCCTGGTCTCCAGCCACACTCTGTGCTCACCCAGCCTGTGACTGAGCAGTTTCTGTCTCTGGCAGACAACCCCGTTTGGAGTCTCCAAACCCAGCAGATTCCTGTGGTGCACTCCTGCGCTGCTCCTCCCAGGGGTGGAAGGGGAGTCTCCCGAGATCTGCCACTTGTTGGGTCCCTCCTCAAAGAGCAGTGGCCCAACTGTGCTGCAGATCACAGTTTGGCAACCTCCATCTTTGCAGCTGGCTTCACTGCTCCGACACCTGGGAGCTCTGCCACCTCAGGCACCCCTGGTCTTTCTGCGACTCCGAGCGCCCTGAGACCACACTGTCCCAGCAAGGGTTCCACCCCCTGCTTAGCCATTGGAGTGACATCCCTCATCAGAGCAGACTTCTAAAAGTTCCAATTTTGTGCTTTGCTGCTCTATCACTTGCCAGGAGCCAGCTAATGGAGGCTCCCTCCCGCCTCAGTCTATCTTCCCAAATATCGACTGGGATTCACTTCTGTGCCCATCCTACCTTACAGAAAATGGTCACTTTTCTGTTTAGAGAGTTGCTGCTATTCTTTTCTTTGATCTCCTGTTAAGTTTTAGGTGTTCTGAATGGTTTGATAACTATCTAGTTGAATTCCTGGGACCAGACGAAATTTAGGTCTCCTACTCTTCTGCCATCCTGCTCCTCCCCCAGAAATACCAAATATTTTAGACAAGTTATCAAGAAAGAATGATACTGAGATTGAAAATCAGTAATAATAATAGCAGCTGAGAAAACAGCTGAGTTAAGAGAGTAAGCAAAAAGAGACTTAAAAATAAGTATAATTTAAAAAATACTCAGAAGTTCAAGAGAGGACAGTGTATCCACAACACAAGAAGAGATTATTTTAGAAAGTATAAATTAGAGACCTTGGCAATGAAAATATATGATTATTGAAGTATTATTTAAATAAACTCAAAGTTGTACTAAATGATTAAATGTGTACATTTGAGAACAAATTGGTGAACTGGAAGTTAGTACCATGGAATTTTCCTAGAATGCTATGAAATAGGAAAAAAACATGGGAAACATAAAAGAGACATTGAGGATAATGTCATAAATTCCAATAGAGGAAATAGACAATGAAAACAAAAGGCAAGGAAATACAGAAATTATGAAAGAAATTTTCTCAGAAGTAAAGAAGTGCATGATATTTCCTATGGAAAAAGCCATTTATAGTGTCATGGAAAAAAAGAAATGTAAAAAGTACATATTCACCTAAAAACATCATGGCAAAATTTCCAAATACTAGGATACTGAAAAAATGCTAAAACACTTTCACAGTCTACAGTCAGACTAGAATCAGACTTCACAATCATAAGATTGGTTGCAAGAAATGAAGTAATATCTTTAATAATTTACATGAAAATGATTTTGAAACTAGATTTATTCTACACATATTTAAGCAGTTGTTCAAGTAATGAGTCTAAATAAAGATATGTTTGGACCTGCAGTCACTCAGACATTATACTGCAAGACATTCTGTGCTGGACCAGGGCTGCAACTGTTTGCAGGAAGCTCTGGTGACATATTCAGGTAACATACCTGAGCCTACAGCATGCAGGCAAGGGGACACCGCCTTCAGCAGGGCTAGGAAAGGAAAAGTTCTAAGGCCCGGGAAAAGTACACATTCCTTCTGGGTGATAGTCCATAAATTGTGGGATTATTATGTTATATGCCTATGGCAATTAGAAGTTGTATTCAATCGCTAGTATCAGATGTCTCAAAATAATGCCTTAAACTAGTGTGTGTGTGTGTGTGTGTGTGTGTGTGTGTCTATTTCTCTTTCTCTCCTCAGTCCCTCTCTCTTTCTTCTTTCCTGTCCTCTTATCCCCCTAACCACTCCCTCCTAAAGCATCTTCTCTTACACAAAAGGAATCTGGAAATACCTCTAGCTTCTCAACTTGCTGTCCTCAGGTTGTGACCCCTGTCCTTTGTATGCTTTCAAGATGCCTGTCAAAAGTCCAGGACAAAAAGGCTCATAGAAGCTGCATCCAACTCTTAAAAAGAGTTTTCCCAAAGCCCTCCAAGTAATATCCATTACTTTTAGTTTAGTTTTTTGTTTTTTCTCATTGCTGTATTCCTCTCAAAGGAGACTGAGAAGTATGCATGTTTATCTTGGAACATTGTTCAATCCAAATAAAACTGTGGTCCTTTTAGTGAGGAATATAAGAGGATGAATATTGGGTGCCCTCAAATAGTAATAAAGTTGTTTTGGGTGCTAATGATTTTCAGGATTTAAAAAAAACAAGAAAAAAGAAAAAGAAAAAAAAGAAACCCACAGTTCTATGCTTTTACTGACTGGAGCATATTTCACTCCACATGGGCTGTCAGGACCACTGAATTTGCGGAAGGCCTATATGAGATATAAAGAAGAAAATGGGGTACTGCATCCATCACTTAGATTCTTTTTCCATTTGTATTCTGTACAGACTGTTGGCTGCTTCAGGGTAAAACAAAGTGAAAACAACCCTGAGATCACCAAGTCATCCTTCTCATTCAACATTGAGCCTACACTCCATTGTCTAATATAGCTCTTCTTCTCTAAAAGAATTACCTAAGGATGAATTCCAACTTAATAAAAATTAGGATAATAGATGCAAGCAGGATTAGCATATTAAAAAAAAAGGCAGTGAAACTTAGACTTATGTCTGAATACATGTTCATTATTTAAAATCCAATGAAGAAAAAAAGTTTAAAACACCTGGAACTAAAAACATGGACTGGAATAATATACAACAAATTTGTGATATAAGGTTGCTTCTGGAGATGAAGCTAGAGAAATGGGATTTAGGAGGAGAACAAGAGGAAATTCAACATTCTATGTAAGATTTTATTTCATACACAAAGAGATACACCACACACTCATAGATATAACTGTGTAACTATAACCAAAATAACAAATTATTGGCATTGGTATATTCTTATCTCATGGATATTGTCAGTAATCTGTATGTATTTTGGCTTTTTAAAATACTGTAACACACACAAAAATGTAAAGCCTCATAAGTAATTTAAAACACAAAGTAAATATTACGTTCCCATTCATTTTTTCCTCGTGTCAGTAAAGATGTGAGTAGGTATTCAGAATTTTAGGCCAAGTAGAGGAAAAAAAAATCTCTGGAACGTTTGATACAACCTTTTTAGAGGTTAATACAGAAATGTTTGTCCAAAGATTTAGTAATGTACAAATGTTTTAATCTAGAAAATCCACTTCTGGGAATTTATCCTAAGCAAATAATGAGAAAGGTGTGCAAATGAACAAGTATGAAAGTGTTTATCAAAATATTGTTAATACTAGCAAAAACATGCAGACATCCTAAATGTCCCCAAAGAGAAAAACATTTAACCATTGCTTACCAATTTAATATAATACAATATAACCTTTAACAACAATATGGTAGATGTTTATGTTCTCACTGAAAACCTTATCCAAAAAGATACACAAAATGTTAATGGAAATTATCTCCAGATGGTGGAATTATGAGAACATTAATTAATTACCTTAGTATTTCTTTGTATTTTCTAAATCCTCCACAATAAATATGCACTACCTTAGTAGTAAAAAAAATGAAATTCTTAGCAAAAATTGACTATTTAGAATTAAACCCACTTTGGAATAATGCAGTTATTTCAATAAGTTTTACTTGTACAAAAGTCCATAGCCTACAAAAGTCAATTTAAATGTAAATATATTATTTAAGCAATACCTTTTATTTAAACAATTCCATTTTTAATTTGCTGACCAGTTATTTTAATTTTGATTGTTATATATTTCTTAGTTTGGTATCATAAAAATAGCCTTGATCCAATGATACTTTATTAACTCATATTGCCAGAAAAACAAATACAATTTTATCCCATTTTTTTAATGGAAATACCATCCATCAAATTCAATGCCCTGCCCAAAACCAGACAAAGACCCCATCAAAAAGGAGAATTACAGACCAATATCCCTGATGAACATGGATGCAAAAATTCTCACCAAAATACTAGCCAATAGGATCCAACAGTACATTAAAAGGATTATTCACCATGACCAAGTGGGATTTATCCCTGGGCTGCAAGGTTGGTTCAACATGCGCAAATCAATCAGTGTGATACAATACATTAACAAAAGAAAGAACAAGCATCATATGATCCCCTCAATAGATGCAGAAAAAGCTTTTGACAAAGTACAGCATCCTTTCTTGATCAAAACTCTTCAGAGTATAGGCATAGAGGGTACATACCTCAATATCATAAAAGCCATCTATGAAAAACCTACAGCGAATATCATTCTCAATGGGGAAAACCTGAGAGCTTTCCCCCTAAGGTCAGGAATGCGGCAGGGATGTCCACTATCACCACTGCTATTCAACATAGTTTTGGAAGTCCTAGCCACAGCAATCAGACAACAAAAAGAAATAAAAGGCATCCAAATTGGCAAAGAAGAAGTCAAACTCTCACTCTTTGCAGATGATATGATACTTTATGTGGAAAACCCAAAAGACTCCACCCCAAAACTGCTAGAACTCATACAGGAATTCAGTAAAGTGGCAGGATATAAAATCAATGCACAGAAGTCAGTGGCATTCCTATACACCCACAACAAGACAGAAGAAAGAGAAATTAAGGAGTCGATCCCATTTACAATTGCACCCAAAACCATAAGATACCTAGGAATAAATCTAACCAAAGAGACAAAGGATCTGTACTCAGAAAACTATAAAATACTCATGAAAGAAATTGAGGAAGACACAAAGAAGTGGAAAAACGTTCCATGCTCATGGATTGGAAGAACAAATATTGTGAAGATGTCAATGCTACCTAGAGCAATCTACACATTCAATGCAATCCCCATCAAAATACCATCCACTTTTTTCAAAGAAATGGAACAAATCATCCTAAAATTTGTATGGAACCAGAAAAGACCCCGCATAGCCAGAGGAATGTTGAAAAAGAAAAGCAAAGCTGGTGGCATCACAATTCCGGACTTCCAGCTCTATTACAAAGCTGTCATCATCAAGACAGCATGGTACTGGCACAAAAACAGACACATAGATCAATGGAACAGAATAGAGAGCCCAGAAATGGACCCTCAACTCTATGGTCAACGAATCTTTGACAAAGCAGGAAAGAATGTCCAATGGAACAAAGACAGTCTCTTCAACAAATGGTGTTGGGAAAATTGGACAGCCACATGCAGAAGAATGAAACTGGACCATTTCCTTACAGCACACACAAAAATAGACTCCAAATGGTTGAAAGACCTCAATGTGAGACAGGAGTCCATCAAAATCCTAAAGGAGAACACAGGCAGCAACCTCTTTGACCTCAGCTGAAGCAACTTCTTCCTAGAAACATCACCAAAGGCAAGGGAAGCAAGGGCAAAAATGAACTATTGGGACTTCATCAAGATAAAAAGCTTTTGCAAAGCAAAGGAAACAGTCAACAAAACCAAAAGACAACCGACAGAATGGGAGAAGGTATTTGCAAATGACATATCAGGTAAAGGGCTAGTATCCAAAATCTATAAAGAACTCATCAAACTCAACACCCAAAGAACAAAGAATCCAATCAAGAGATGGGCAGAAGACATGAACAGACATTTTTCCAAAGAAGACATCCAAATGGCCAACAGACACATGAAAAAGTGCTTAATATCGCTCGGCATCAGGGAAATCCAAATCAAAACCTCAATGAGATACCACCTCACACCTGTCAGAATGGCTAAAATTAACAAGTCAGGAAACGAGAGTTGTTGCCGGGGATGCGGAGAAAGGGGAACCCTCCTACACTGTTGGTGGGAATGCAAGCTGGTGCAGCCACTCTGGAAAACGGTATGGAGGTTTCTCAAAAAGTTGAAAATAGAGCTACCATATGATCCAGCAATTGCACTACTGGGTATTTACCCCAAAGATACAAAAGTAGGGATCCGAAGGGGTACGTGCACCCCAATGTTTATAGCAGCAATGTCCACAATAGCCAAACTGTGGAAAGAGCCAAGATGTCCATCGACAGATGAATGGATAAAGAAGATGTGGTATATATATACAATGGAATATTATGCAGCCATCAAAAGGAATGAGATCTTGCCATTTGCAACGACGTGGATGGAACTGGAGGGTATTATGTTGAGTGAAATAAGTCAAACAGAGAAAGACATGTATCATATGATCTCACTGATATGAGGAATTCTTAATTGTAGGAAAGAAACTGGGGGTGCTGGAGTGGGGGGTGGGGTGGGAAGGATGGGGTGACTGGGTGATAGACACTGGGGAGGGTATGTGCTCTGGTAAGCGCTGTGAATTGTGCAAGACTGTTGAATCTCAGATCTGTACCTCTGAAACAAATAATGCAATATATGTTAAGAAAAAAAAAAAAAGAAGAAGAAGAAGGTAGCGGGAGGGGAAGAATGAAGCGGGGGAAATCGGAGGGGTAGACGAACCATGAGAGACGATGGACTCTGAAAAACAAACAGGGTTCTAGAGGGGAGGGGGGTGGGAGGATGGGTTAGCCTGGTGGTGGGTATTGAGGAGGGCACATTCTGCATGGAGCACTGGGTGTTATGCACAAACAATGCATCATGGAACACTTCATCTAAAATTAATGATGTAATGTATGGGGATTAACATAAGAATAAAATAAATAAATAAATAAGTAAATAAATAAATAAATACCTATTAAAAAAAAAATTCAATGCCCTGTCCACTCCATTATGAGAGCTCATGAAGCCCAAATTAAGCAAGGCTCACATATATCAGTTATTCATTCTTTTCCTAGCATATAACTGGTAAGTATTTGCTGGCAGGTATTAAATTCTACCTCTTAAGGATTCCAGAGAGCTTCATAAATGTGTGCAAATTCCCTATATGTATATTTTAAATGCAAATATCTGTGACAATTTTATGAACAGCTGTAGAGTTCAAAAAAAGTGCATTTCCTAATTCATACTATTTATATGCAAAGTCACAGAAAATATCAGATGTGCTATGCTATAGCTTGTTTCAGTAGAATATAACCATTTATATTTATAGTGCACAGCACCCCTCTTTCCCAAGTACTTCCTAAACCCAAAGAGAAAAGTTAGTTAGCCTGCCATTACAAAAGAACTATCTTCAGGATGAAATAGTGGCTTCCTCTCAAACATGAAGCAATAAGCTGCTTCAAATTGAAGGAAAGAAATTATGGTTGATCAACTGCAAGAATTTTTAAAAGGCTGAAATGAGCTTAAATTTTGCTGAGAAAACCAATGGCAGTGTAGTTGAGTGAGTATCAGGCTGGAAATTGGAACCTTGTGTATGTCCCAGCTCTGAAAGTAAGAATCCAAGTGGCCATGAGCAAACTACTCAACTTTGTAGAAGGTTTCACCAAAAAAATAAAGGGAGGAACCTAATCAGTCTCTAAAATCCTATCCAGTTCCACATTGCATGATAGTAAATTAAACAGTTCTGGCACCTTAAGCAGGCATTACCCACAGGCATGGGTGTATCTTGATCTCAAGGGAACAAAACAAAGGGAAGGAATGTAATTGGGGAGGGAACACTGACCCTTTCCTCTTTCAAATCAGTAGAGTGAGAAGGAAAAAATGCTAGAAAAATCAGACTCATTATTGTAAAGAAAAATGTACCGACCTTTTTTTTTTTTTTTTCTGGATACCTTACATTTAATTTAAAAATCATTTAACAGGGGTGCCTGGGTGGCTCAGTCATTAAGTGTCTGCCTTCGGCTCAGGTCACAATCCCAGGGTCCTGGGATCGAGCCTCACATCGGGCTCTTTGCTCAGTGGGAAGCCTGCTTCTCCCTCTCCCTCTCTGCCTGCTCGTGTTCCCTCTCTTGCTGTGTCTCTGTCAAATAAATAAATAAAATCTAAAAAATAAATAAAAAAATAAAAATCATTTAACAAATACATGTCTACCTAAAAGTACTTACTGAGTGCATGCTGTAGATCATAGTAGGTTTCTTCTGAAATAGGACCTGCTACCAGGCAGTGTTATCATGGTCAGCTGGACAGTGTGGACCGCAAGTAACACCAGCAGACTTATCATACTTCAGAAACTTACCCTTGTGCATAATTGGCCTGCTAGAACTCTGAGAAAGAGAATAAAGCTAGACAAATTCATATGGAAGGAAGGAAGAAAAGAAGGGGAAGGGAAGGGGAAGGGAAGGGGAAGGGAAGGGGAAGGGAAGGGAGGGAGGGAGTAGGGAGGGAAGGAAGGAAGGAAGGGGAGAAAGAGAAAAGGAAGGAAGAAAGGAGAAAATAGTATAAGTGAGGTTGATAGTGTGATACAGGTATATAGATATCTCCAGTCTTTCTTTTTTCATGATGCCCTGGTGTCTCAGTAATTGCTTCCTGGAAAGCCTAACATACACACACAAAACCTAAGAGTCCTATGTATTAAGAAGTTAGGTCCAAATAATTTAATAGGTATTCATATGTTAACAACTTAATAGCTGTTTGAAAAAAATATTACACAGAAAGTGAAGGAAAAACCAATTCACATAAATGAAAAGAAAAATAATATTTTTATTTCATTCTTATATAACTATAGTTACTTACTGATAGAAGTATATGTCTACTGAGCACTGCACAGCTTCTTAGATCTTGGAATGTGATTGGACATTACCACTCTCATTTCCCGTTCCTTATTGATTTTCACACAGGGCTTGCTTTTTATTACTGCATCCATAAAAACAAACAGTTGAAGAAAGAAAAGAAGCCATTGAAAGGAATGTTGCACAATCTAATATTGAAACTGATAACTATTTTTTTTTTAAACTGATAACTATTTCAATCTGGTAGTTGGAATGGCTTTGACTTATGGCAAGTATTGTGTTTCACTTGAAATTCTAAAATATTCTGTATTGCCCCTAGAATTTTCTCTGGGACCTGGGGGGTACCTCAGTGCACATTTTGATAGCTGCTTGTGTTGTGCAGTTTTATGTTAATTGTGTTTAGTGTATAATTCCCCTTACCCTCTGGAGATACAACTGTCTTGTACCCACTGGCCTTTTCCATCCAGCCCACATTGATAGGTAGAATTCACTTACCTCATAAGTAAGTGAAAGCAAGTAAAGAGACCACACAGAAGAGGAAGAAGTAGGGAAACCTTGGCCCTTGGTAAAGGGGAGGGGGCAAATGTCCTCTAAGCCCTAGCATCTTCTTCTTCACCCAACAAGAGACAGACTGGCCAGCAGTCCACTCAGGGACTAGAGAATGGAATTAAAAAAAACAAAGCTTCACCACCTGACCAAGTAGGGGTTGAACAGACTTATCAGAGATCACTCTTCTGGCTAGGAGAGCAGTAAATACAACACCTTGATAACATTCAGTCCTTAATTTGGGTGTGAGTGGGATGTACGGGTAGATAATTTATTCTGAGAACAGAATGCTCATATCCCCTTTCTTCAGTATTATTTTTCCAACTAATTTGATATCTCAGAAGCCAGAATTAGTCCTCACACTGTTATTTATGGAGGAAAAAAAAAACAAAACAGAAACAAACAAACACCCCCCCCCCCCAAAACCCAGAACAGTTGGGAAGTGGAGCTAATCATAAGAAATACATATTTTACCTGCATGGACAGTTAGCAAATACATGGTTCATGAGCTACCCTCCTCCAAACTCTGGCAGTACTAATAATCAAACAAAATGTGCTTTCTCAGTGAGCCTGGAAGGAGCCTGACAATCATTCCCAATAACACTGCTCCTCAAAGATTACTTAGAAATGAAATTTGTTTACCAGCTCAGGCCTACAATGATGGGATTGCTCATTTCCATGAAATTTAGCATATGTTCCATGGTGTAATTCTAAGTACAAACTACTATGGTTTTTTTTTCTCTCCAAATCCCATTTTTCTATTCTTCCTACCCCATTCTAAAGCTACAATTTTTATATGAATTAAAATCTCTAATTATGGCACAAGCAAGTTGGTATGCTCGTTTCAGGCGGGTGCTGGAAATGTCCACCCATTAGGCATTGACCTAATGAATTTAACTATGGGAAGGTGACCTTAATTTTATATTCTAGAGTGACAACACATTGTCACCCCTCTGCACTGACTATATCTTAATGATCAGGAGAGACTTAAGGTTGTAGTTAACTCTGAATTTAGGAGTTTTTCTTCCACTTCTCAATTGTGGAAACACATTACTCTGAGAGAGAATGGTTTCACTGTATCAAAACTCATGTGAGATTGTCAGAATCTTGACTATTGTTCATAATAAGAAATATAATAACCATATGAATGTTAGGCTGTCAGTCCATCTTCTTCCCAATAGAAAGCTTCCCTTAGGAATTTAAGGAAAGACTGTAAGACCACTTAGAAAGGATTTGGAACAAGAGCAATCAATGTAACTAACAAGCATAATCTAGACCAAATCAACCAGATGCTATCTTTGGCTGGTCTCTCTTTTCTCTTGCCAGCCAGTGCTATAATATAAAATTTCTCAAGTTGTCATTGCAAATCTTTTGGTGTCTGGGTAGAATCCTAATCTCTTCAAAAAGAGAGCCTCTATAGATAGTAATTTCAAACACATCTTGACTTCAGAGGCATCTGCCAACCATAAGCATTAGGACAATCTAAGTAGGACAACCTGAAAACAAAACTATTTCAAATAGACCTGAGATGATGTATTTTCTACTCTTCAAAGACTCAAGATTCCCATAAATTCTTTGCAAATAGTACTTATATTAAATACATGCAGCTGGAACTACAAAGATTTTGTTGTTGTTGTCACTGTTCACATGACACATTTAGTTGTACAACTCCAAGATACATTTCCACTGTGTGCTAATATATGCACAAAAGCAAGTAGGATTTTTGAGTTTTATAAAAATCAAATTTTAGCTGTCTTTCCAATTTTAAATGGAACTTAGCTAGTTAATTTTCTCCATTTTAAAAGTAGTTATCCAAGGAAATATCCCCATATATAATTGTCTTATATGTAAGCAAAAAGAAATATATGTTCATCATCTGAAATCCCATCACCATTGATAGTCACAACATTTTGGTTTGCAAACACTTTCTGTAAAGGGTCATATAGTAAATATGTTAGGCTTTAACCACATTCCTTAACCACTAATTTTAAGGGTCATCTACTTTATATAGTAGAGTTTATATGAATACAAATTAATTTTTCTATATTTTTATTTTCAATTTGGATTCACTTATCTACCTATTTACTTTGGCACCAATAGCATACTTATATATTTACTGTGGTTTTATATTTTGTTGTCTTATGAAGCTAATCTCTAACCATTATATTCTTTTTCAAATGCTTTCTTTTTTTTTTTTTTTTAAAGATTTTATTTATTTATTCATGAGAGACAGAGAGAGAGAGAGAGAGGCAGAGGGAGAAGCAGGCTCCCAAGGAGCAGGGAGCCCGATGCGGGACTCGATCCCAGGACCCTGGGATCATGACCTGAGCCGAAGGCAGACGCTTAACCATCTGAGCCACCCAGGCGCCCTCAAATGCTTTCTGACAGCTCTCATGTATTTGTAATTATAAATGTTCTCATAGTGATTTGGTGCAAATTCTCTAATATTACTGTACTTTTATAACAAAATATAAGTCATGTAAGGAGTAACATCTTTTCTAGAGTGAGCAATTCTGTAGAAATATATGAATCACTTCTCCATTTATACAGTTATTATTCTATATCTCTCAATAAAGCATTGTGGTTTTATTTTTGTTGGGGTTGGACTGGGGTGCTATGCTATCTCTGGTAAAAATTTTTGGGCAAGTTTGTTCTTTCCATATGTTTTATTTTAAGTGGAATATAAATAATTTCCCCCATGAAATTTTATTGGTCTGGCATTTTGAGGAATAGGAGATTAGTTATTTGGCAACCTTCTTAATTACTTTCATAATTATTGGCTAGTTCAGGGTTTTTAAATTTAATAGAATTTCAAATTTAATAGAATTTGAATTTGGATCAGTGAGCATGATGTATATAATTCTTTTTTTTCTTTTTAGACAATTCCTTTATGAATTAATAGTAATTTTTATAAATATCTCATGGAAGCTGATAAACTATTTTCTGTTGTAGAGTACGAAGTGCCCTTCCTATTGAGAAGGGATTTTTGTGAGGTCAGAATACATGTCATAGTAATTGAGGGCCTGTTTTGCCTTTCCATAGCACACACCTATCAGGTTGGAGATGCCTTCATCATAGCAGTGACAAAAAGGAAAAGACTCAAAAATGGGGGGAAAAAAAAAAAAAAAGGCAGCTCAGCAAAGTGGTAGAAAGCTTCTCGTGCATGATTGCAGAGTTTGTTTCTCAACTCCAAAACTAGATAAGAGCAGATTTGATCTGTTTTATATACTCAATTAATTTGTTTCAAGATGAAGCCTGTCAATTTGCAAAATCCTGTCCTTAAATCAAACTAATTAGGCAGTTTTTATCACCTTAAGAAGAGAACCTTAATGAAAAAGAGCCACATTCATACTTTTTTATCTTGAATGCTGGATGAGGCATTCAGATCTCTGTTTTTATTTTATAAACCCCAGTCAGTGTGGTTGAATTTAGCTGAAAAGGGGCTGATGCCATTATGCTTACTTCATATTAAGCCTGATCAACTCTATTGATTCATGGACAGATCTTCCTTTGGAATTTCTTTCTTTCCCCCTAGCTATCAATATTTATTTTTAATTAAACCAGTTCTCAAGATCTCTTTTCTGGATTATTATGATCACTTCTTAACCAGTCTCCCTGTTTCTAACCTTGCCTCCTCATGGTCTGTTAAGGGAATAACTAAAATGATCCTTTCCACCAGAGAATTTGCATTTAAAAAATTTTCACACCTGTGGGGAAGAATGAAGCGGGGGAAATTGGAGGGGTAGACAAACCATGAGAGACGATGGACTCTGAAAAACAAACTGAGGGTTCTAGAGGGGAGGGGGCTGGGAGGATGCGTTAGCCTGGTGGTGGGTATTGAGGAGGGCACATTCTGCATGGAGCACTGGGTGTTATGCACAAACAATGAATCATGGAACACTACATCTAAAACTAATGATGTAATGTATGGGGATTAACATAAGAATAAAAAAAAAAGAAAAAAAAGCATAAAAACCAGATCCAAATAAATGTGTACTTGAGAAAAAACAAAACAAACAAACAAAAAAAAACAACAACAAAAAAATTTTCACACCTGTGGGTGTCTGGGTGGCTCAGTCAGTTAAGTGTCTGCCTTCAGCTCAGGTCATGATCCCAGGGTCCTGGGATCGAGCCCGGCATTGAGCTCCCTGCTCAGCGGGGAGTCTGCTTCTCCCTCCTGCTCTGCTGCTTCCCCTACTTGTGTTCCCTCTCTCTCTCTATCACATAAAATCTAAAAAATTTTTTTTCAAAAAAAATTTTTACACCTGTTTTTCAGTCTTTGCACTATTTACTACCTCTGCCTAAAATGTTTTTCCTTCATAGGACCACAGTCCTATCTTCCTCAATCCCTTCATTATCTCTGCTCAATTTTCCTTTTTCAATGAGCCATGACTTTGACCTTCTTAATATAACTACACTCTGCTTCCTGATGCTAGCATTTCCAATCACGTTTACTTGCTCTATTTCTTTGTTTTTCTATAACATATATTACCCTCTGACATTATGTATGTAGGATTTATTGGCTCACTCTCACTTCTTAAATATAAGCAGCAGTTCATGGATCTTCATCTGTTTTGTTCACCAAAGATCTCAAGCACTAGACCAGTTATTTCCATAGTATGCACTCAATAAATATTTGTTGAAGGGGCGCCTGTGTGGCTCAGTTGTTAAGTGTCTGCCTTCGGCTCAGGTCATGATTCCAGCGTCCTGGGATCGAGTCCCACATCGGACTCTGTGCTCAGCAGGAAGCCTGCTTCTCCCTCTCCCACTCGCCCTGCTTGTGTTCCTGCTCTTGCTATCTCTCTCTCTGTCAAATAAATAAATAATTTAAAAATAAATAAATATTTGTTGAATAATTGAATAATGGTATGATTTTCAACTCACCTGGAAAAATGTATTCTTAAAATGCAAAAAGAAACAGCGAAAACTTTCTATCATAATTTAAAAGTCCAAATACAAACATTTAAACGTGCAAAAAAAAAATTAGACAAACTCTAGTCCTATGTTGCCTTGATGGAACACGTTATACTTTTATCCATGTGGATGTGCGAGGATGCTTCTGAGCCCTATCTGAGATTGCACTGAGCATGAAGCCCTAGTATAGTGCTATACTCAATTGTACATTTTATGTAAATAAGCATTCATGAGCCTGCATTTAAAACAAGTAAGCATATTAAAAACACAACAAAGCCACCCATTTCCTAATCAGGGGTGCATTTTCATCAATTCATATGTATACATTGCACGAAAACTTTTGTTCTGAGGTTTTTATAAAAACAAGTTCACCCAGGCACACTGGCAAACAGATTGTTTAACTCCAATGTGTCAAAACATGGGAAATGATGCATTTGAGTGTGTTTATTTTAAAATTAGAGACTGTCAAAAAATTAAAAAGAAATGTGAATCAAGTAATTACAAATCCCTTTTTCTTCTAATTGCCTGAAATAATAACAGACATAATGATGCTTCCTGTCACTACAGTCAGATGGGATTTTGAAGAATTCCTTCACCACCATATCCTCAAAAGCAGTACATGTTCAACTCTATAACTGGTGTTACTTGTGGCACATCAGCCAGAAGGAAGAGACAGCAGCAGTACCCTGTCTTATCCTTCAGACTCCATGTAATCTGGCCGACTTCCAATGCCCAAGGTCTGCGTCTACCTCCCTGGAGATGTTTTTCCTGCATCTTAAGGAGGCCCTTTGTCTTCAGAGGCAGACCACAACCAATGGCTCTCAGAGAGCTAACTACCCTATCTCCCTCATCCTTCTGTAGTGATTCTAATGCATATATCTTGCACATTTCCCAGAGTTGCCCCATAGGATTAAGCTCCTTCATGGCTTAAAGTAACACACCTTTTATTGTCTGCTGTCCCTTCCAAGTATCACTTGCTCATTTCTCCCTAAGTTTCCTGAACTGAATCTCAAAAAAAGTGCTTTCACTTAAATCATCGAGTTACCAGGTAATTAAGCTACAGCCAGCATAACACACCACCAGTAGTTGACTATGATACATGGAATATTTCCAAAACTATTTTTCTGTGCAAATGTAACACCTTATAATGACATTGTACACATTTTATTTATGAAAATGTGCCAGATAGCTTCATTTTTCTCCTCTAGATTTATTTCCACCCTTTTATACCTTGTTCTGCCCCACTTCCAGGATAACTCTACATACATGGACTACATCAAAGGGGTCCCTTGACCTCTGGCTTCAGATCACTTAGCCAGTGGAAGGAACTGAAAGAGGGGAAAAGTGAAAGGAGAATGGAGTCCGGGTATTTATTCCCATTTTCCTCTCTTCCACATATAGATTGGCTACAGTTCTCTCCTACAGGCTACCTTCTTGTCAGATTACTCTATTCATGCAGCTAATCTTCCCAGTTCTGGTGACCACTTCCTCTCATTCTCCTTGAGACTTAGGAAGGGTAATGGCTTCCTACTTTTACTAAGCTAGGGTGCAGCACTTCTACTGTTGGTAGGAGTAGAGAGACCAAAATTATGATAAATAGTTCCTTTTAATAATGCTTCCTAGGAGGGCACCTGGGTGGCTCAGTCAGTTAAGCGTCTGCCTCCAGCTCAAGTCATGATTCCAGGGTCCTGGGATTGAACTCCATGTCCCTCCCTTCTCCCTCTCCCTCTGTAGCTCTCCCTGCTTGTGCTCTCTGTCAAATAAATATTAAAAATAAATAAATAAATAAAATCCTTCCTGGGTTACTCAGTTTGAATGTTCCTTTGCTTCATGACAGGTCTCTGACCTTTACAGTAAGAAATAAATTTATGTGATAAAAAATTATAACTCCAGACCACACAAAGTTACAATTTTCATTCCCTGGAGGTAAACCTTCAACTATTTCTCTCCAAATAATATATTTTTACTGATATATTTTTGGTTAGTTGATACCTGATAAGAGCTATTGATTTCTTGCTTTGAAATAAAAAACCTGGCTTATCCACATTTTTGATACCCCTCTTCCCTTGTTTCATCAGTCTTGGCAAGTTAAATTACTATGCATAGATCTTTTTCTATCTTTAGGATATTAAGTGGTATAATCCAACTTCTCTTTAATCATCCATCAACTTTAGAAAATATGTCTTCTCTCCCACCATAAAAGATGAGAAAATTAGTGACTCCGTATTTTTCTCTCTCTTTTAACTTTCCCTTTCACTGCCCAATTTCTGTTAGCAGTGTCATAGGCTTATACTATTAAGTTTATAAAATTACATTTTTTTTTTCAGAATTCTGGCCATCAGTTACTCAGCTTTTGGGTTTTCCTGAAATTACAATGCCTTTTTATTTTTTTCTACTAAAAAAAATGCTATGCCTTTATCTTATCACTAAGCCCATTCAGCTTTTAACCACACAATTTGTTAAAATGAGTACAATTTTACTTACTAATTGCTGTCTAAACCTACTGTACACCTAATCTTCCAAGCTTGCTTTTCATTGCCCTCTTCTTGCATCTGTATATCCTCTGTACACTTGTTGTGTATGTCATATGGAGTTTTCTAGGTACATTAACTGAGTTTATTATACAATAGGGTTTTCTGTACACTGCTTGGGCTTGTATGGTAGGGTTCTATGTGTACTCACTGAGCGTGTCATATGGCATATTGCTTAGATATATTATATGGATATATTCCCTGGTTGGGAATGTCACATGGAAGCTTCTATAAATGCTGGTTGGGCATGTTATATGGAGGTTTCCAAATATACTAGTTGGGTATGTCATAGGTAGTTTATTTACAGATCACCGTTGGAAAGAATTAGGTAGGCTGGCCAAAAATGAGGAGAGTTTTGTTCTGCTATGTTGATACCCAAACCAGAAGTCCTAGCCTTTCATAGATAGGTCATTAATTTTCTTAATGATAACAGTTCCTGGTTTTAGCCTGAGATTAAATATTCATTCCAGTAGTTGTGAAAATGATTCCCATGAAAATGATTGAGGGGAATAGGATAGGGCTTCATTAACACAACTGAATCTAAAACTTTCAAATAGGGGCACCTGGGTGGCTCAGTCGGTTAAGCGACTGCCTTCGGCTCAGGTCATGATCCTGGAGTCCCGGGATCGAGTCCCGCATCGGGCTCCCTGCTCGGCGGGGGGTCTGCTTCTCCCTCTGCCCCTCCCCCCCTCTCATGTGCTCTCTCTCATTCTCTCTCTCAAATAAATAAATAAAATCTTTAAAAAAAAATTAAAACTTTCAAATACATATCAATGTGAAGCTAGGAACCTTTTGGAGACCCAGCTTCCATCTCTGCTAATTTTATTGATGGTGCATCTTCTGAGCCACTGTTTTCTTTACTTTGTTTTCTCTGATAGTGAAATTGTATTCACTTTTTGTCTTCCTACTAAAACGTCTGATCTACTGATGGTCCTCCATTTAATTTTCAGCATAATTATGGGCTTATTTCCATTTCTTGGAGAGAATATGGGTTTAAACTCAACCTCAGGCTCTACCATTTACTCCTGAGTGACCTCAGGAAAGTTACTTGACTTTCATATACCTCAGTTTTCTCATTTGTACCTGATAAAAAAATTATCAAAATAAGGATATTAGTAATGTCTACCTCATAAGGATAACATGCATACTTATTTCAGTGATTTAATACTCATTTAATACTTAAAATATTCCCTGGCACATAGTGGATACTAGATAAATGTTAGCTATTGTTATTCTGTATTATTCAATTTATGTGATTTAAGTGGAATTTTGAGAATAGAGCTTGGTTTTAATGCCCCTAGCTTGAACCATAAGACAATAAGGTAAATATTAAGTTAAAAATTATTTTTTAAAGAAATACCAGAAAAAAGATAATTTGAACCTGAAGAGAAAACATAAGTACTTATTGGTGCCTGTCTGTGAGTCTTCATTTCTCAACAAACACAACTGAATATTGGGTTGTTTCCTAGAGTTACCCAACTCTTTGTGCCATGTCGGATGTAATGAAATTCCAAAAAGATAATTTAAAAGCTTTTCATTCTTTTCAGATAAAAAATTCACTAATTTTCCAGTTCTGATAATAAGTCTTAAAGTTGAGATTAAAGATAGTTCTGGTCAAAGAGCTCTAACTATGCTTCCTTCCTATTTATATTAAATTGGTTGAAAGTTTGCACTTGATAACAAATTCTAAGCGCTCTTTAATTATCACTCAATTTGTAGCATACAGTAAAATTATGTTATTGCAAGCCCTGTAGCCTTGCGACGTAACATTGGCATAAGTGTTTCTTTTCTGAAATATGCATAAAGGTATCAACTTTTATTTTTCCTATTGTACATGTGTATATATAATTATAGCCGCAGAAGAGTAAACTAGCATATGTTCTCACTGGTTTTTTTTACAAATACATATTTAAATATTTTTCTCATTCCGCAACACTCAAAATGTTGCTATCTAAAGTAATGTCAGTTTTCAAATAACATTAATTTGTAATTATATTATTTTAAATAAAAGGGATGATTTTTATAATCTGATTGGTGTTTTAATTCAACATAACTATAGTAACCATTGTCTTTCTTCAAATAACATCATTATTAACTAGAAAACATTTTGCCCTAAAGCGTAAGAAAACAACACAGAGAAAATGACGCCTGGGTGGCTCAGTCGATTAAGCGTCTTCCTTCGGCTCAGGTCATGATCTCAGGGTCCTGGGATAGAGTCCCACATTTGGCTCCCTGCTCAGCTTCTCCCTCTGTCTGCCGCTCCTCCTGCTTGTGCACTCGCATGCTCTCTTATTCTCTGACAAATAAATAAAATCTAAAAAAAAAAGAAAAAAGAAAATTTCATAATCTTTCTCAGGAGAAGCTGATATTTCAGACAAGTTGTTCTACATGTTGTTTATACCATTTAGTTTAAACCCAGGATTCTGACAATACAATGAAAATTACCGTAATATCCAGAAAGCCAAAAGCATCTACATTTGAATAGAATCAAAGAGAAGAGAGGAATTAAAGAAACTAGCAAAACACAGACATATCTTTAGCCCAGGTTTTTAAAGAACAGTCTCATAGCACCAGTCCCTTCCTCTCTAAATGGCAGCCGCAGCAATGCAGCCATTCAACTAAACTAAGCATGAAATGAGCATGATTTCCAGGTGGCCTTCATCAGTGGAATAAATTCAATGATGAGTTAAATTTGCCAGGAAGTGAAACATTTCTCAAAGAAGAAGCCTATACAATTGAAATTCTGCCAAGGAATTAAGAAGGGAGATCTGAAGCTGATACCTACCTACTACCACCATCATCAAGCATGTCAATATTTTTTAAATGAGCAAACGTAATGATAATAAAACTAATTTTACCACACCATCCTGGGAGAGGGAGATTTTCTATAAACTTTTGCTATTAACAGCTAAGATATTCTGAAACTATTTACCATTAATAGATGAGCACAATGAGAAAAGGTAGGTTTTAATATACAGCATAGAATGTGGAAATAAAACCACCGATATAACAGAATCCCAGTATAATAGCATTTGCAACAGTCAACTTTATAGTTAAAGTTAAAACTCAATTTCATATCCCTGTTTCACTTGCTTATAAAAACCTGGTAGAAAGTTCTTCAACATTAAAACTTTTAATACTTGGTCTCCAAGTAAATATGAATGATAAACGTGAATGTTTTTCAATTTTAATAAAGGATTTTTTTTCTTTCCCTTTCTCCACATTTTCCCAACAGAAGCACTCAGACAAATAGAGTGAACAATGAATAATTTAAAGTGCATGAATCTCCTAACTAAACTTCAAACATTTATTATAGATCCTTTTGTTTTAAACAATACCTAAAGTTCAGGGAATTAAAAAAATTTTTCTTTTGACAAAAAAGTGGTCCTCCAAAATAAACTATCTATATGTTCCAAAACCCACTGTGATCAACTGAAACTTATGTTTTAATGAGAGAGGAGCTGAATGTGATTATGGGAAGTTTAACAGACCCATATCATAGTTCATATACTACTAAAATAATATAACATACAAGTTTTGCTTACAGACCTGCCCTACAATTCCACCCCCTTCTTCCCAGATGTTACCCAGTGCCTCCTTGGCAGAGAGGGATTGATGAGTCTTTTTTTTTTTTTTTAAGATTTTATTTATTTGAGAGAGAGAGAGAGAGAGAGAGCGCAAGAGGGGGGAGCGGGAGAGGGAGAAGCAGACTCCCTGCCGAGCAGGGAGCCCGATGCGGGACTCGATCCCGGGACTCCAGGATCATGACGTGAGCCGAAGGCAGTCGCTTAACCAACTGAGCCACCCAGGCGCCCAGGATTGATGAGTCTTACCAATAAATTGGACCCCTGATATTTGACAATAAATACTAAATTCTCTCTATCCCCTTCCATCAAATAACCTCCTTCAAGATTTATCTGATATCCCAGGAAGTATCTGGCTCTGCTCCCATCAGTTATATAAGTTAAACTTACACAAGTTATATAAAACTATTGACACCCATTAAGACCTTCCCTTAACTTTAAAGATTGCTTAATCTATCCAGTGCTACTAACCATGAATCAGAGTTCACCCACCCAAGGGGGTTTTTGCTAATGGAGATAGTAACTTGAGAGGTGGGTGGAGAAGGCATCACTTACCTTTAGTGAATAGGAGTCAAGGATGTTAATTATCTTGCAACATTCTATAGTCACACAAAATGAATTGTACTGTCCAAAATGTCAGCAGCAATGCCTTGAGAAACAATGATTTATGTATTCTCTCACAAGATTTGGTCATTTAAGATGTTATTCTTGTTAGACCTGCCCAGTCCTAGGTATCTTAGCAAACTAGAGCTGTGGAATATTGCATAACTTGCAGTTGAAAATGTCTGTATTGCTCAGGATCTTGAATGAATTTCAAGAAGATGCTTCCAAATTGAGTATGGGAACCTAGAAATGGTTATTTGAGATTTAGATATTCTGTTTCTAAAGGACTTTGAACATTCACAGATGAGATGAAGTCAGGAATATAAGTACCCTCACTCCAGTTCATCAACATGACCAACAGACTGTAAAGGTGATGGGGAAGAGTAGGAAAGAGGTGCAGGCACTGCAGAAGTCTGGGAAAAAGAAAAAAATACTTGCCACACATAAAAAATATAGGGATAAAGAGAATATTCTCTGAGTATGGACTTTGTTATCTGTCACTCCCAGGTCCAAGTCTCCTATTTGTTGCTTAATATAAATGACATTAGGTGACATCTTCTAGAAGATCAAACTTGTAATATATACAGTACAAGTGAAAATATGGAAAGAAGGAACCAAAGCCCATTTTGGAACCCCTTATCCTGAGAAGAATAGCACCATTAGGAAGTAATAATAAGTAGCACTTATTAAATGCTTACTCTGTGCAATGTGCTAATGTAGTGATTATTTCATTTAATCCTCACAACTCTAATAGGCTTTGTGGGCTATTTTAGATACAAGGATCATGAAGATGAGAGAAGTAGAATAACTTGACAAAGGTCACAGTAGTAGCTGCTACATGGTAACATTGTTTGGACCCAGGTCATCTTTAATTGATATTAGAAGCTCTCAGCCCTACTCTTCTAATCTTCCTTCTTGGAGATCATGATAGGTTGTCACTGAAAGATGCAGTATTACAGTAGTGAGGAGACAAAGCAGGCCCAAGTCATTGATAGAGCCCTCTTTGAGCTTCTTTTTCGCTGGAAAGAATGAGCAACACTTGAAAAGAACAGCGCTGCCTAGAGTCACTTGATAACTATGCCAGGCATAAAGCCAGCAGGAAGGTGACATCTTGTCTTTGGTACAACACAAAAAAGAGCTTAGACAGAGTCTCTGTGGCAACCATGGAAATGAGATGCTTAACTCTCCTGTATGGGAGCATAATTGAAGGTCCTAGCAGCTGCCTCTCTGAATCCCACATTGCATTCATGGTCATGAACTGTTCCTAGCCAGTGATGAAGAGCTGCAGAATACCAGGGCAGGTCTAGTTTTGTGAAACATGGGACTACTCTATTGGCAGACAACTTTGGCTTGAAGACTTCTGATTGGTCTGGCCCAAACTTACATAGAACTATGGTGCAATTTGAGACTCTTGCTGCCCAAGCCTTCTTCCTACTGTCTCTCGATCAGTGGGGTGAGACCTGCATTGAGATTGTGGCTTGAAGGTTTTCCCCATCTTTTTCAGCATTATTCCATTTCTCCTTCAGAGATACTTCCCCTAACTAATATCTTACATGTCTAATCCCATCTTCGGCTCTGCTTCCCAGAGGATATGAACTAACAGTCACAGATTATCCATGACCTCCAGTAAAATGGCTTCTCCAATCTCAGAGAAGAAACAGGATATGATTTCCTTTACTGGGATGATCAATGGCTCTGTCTCCCCTAAAACTTATGTCCTTTGGGAGTCTAGGGTGCTAATACAATAGGACAACCATGAAAAGGAAATAAAATTGGTATAAATAAGGCAAGGATTACAGGGTAAGTCAAAGGACAATCAAAGAATTAAAATTAATGTTTTGATCAGCAAAGAGTATAATTGATGTCACAAAAGAGATTGACTGGTGGAGGATCTATTGAAGAGTTCTCCCTAGGAAATAGAGATGAAAACCATGAAAGAGCAAATCATAATAATAAAAGACAGAGACCCAAGAGTCAACATATTAAGTGATAAGTGATCCTAAAGAAAAGACCAGAACTAATAAATAACAAAGATAAAATAATCAAAACATTGCTGAGCTGAGGAAAGAACTAGTTGTACAGATGAAAGGGTTTCCCAAGCTTCAAGTTAAATTGATAGAAGAGCACCCCAGCTGCTCTTATTTTCAATCTAGTCCTTATTTTTTATGCAACAAGGTCTTTTCACATTTCTGGAGGGTTTTCTTCATTCAGTCACCCTTACCTCCTTAAAGTGGGGGTTCAGACAGATTTTGTCAAACTTTGTGTGAGTTATAAGAAAAGTAGCCTCAGGACTCTTTAATAGATTCATTCTTTGTCCATATTAGGAGAGGCAAACTGATGTTAGCTACCAAACTCTTTCTCCTTCCCATCAAATATCTCAGATGCCTTCCTTTTCAACCAGCTAAAATAGTCTGTTTAACCAAGTTGACCAATTGACAACTGAAGATAAGCACTACAGGCAGAACTTCAATATATAGGCATTAGTTATTACCAAAGTTCTTCATAGGATTTATATTTATTCCCTAATGACTGCCTCCTACTCAAGACCCCCAGCTTTGCCCACATTTAGGATTGAAATATGTTTGGGAGTTGCATCAGTTTAAAATTTCAGTTCATGAAATAGGTGGAGAAATAGAGGAAGGGGCACTATAGGGAATAGAAATGGACCGTTGTCCCTAGTGTTCTCTTTTGGTTTTGTTTGCTTATTTGTTTTGTTTTGATTTTTTTTTTCTATTTAGGCAACCTGAAGTTATCTACATCAGTTCTCTTCCTAGCACAAGTGCTAATTTAAAAAGCCCACTACCACAAAGATTCCACATTAAATGTGGTACCTTACCTTTGAAGTGTACAATGGAGGCCTGCTTTGTTCAGCCACCCATTGTATAGGATTTAAGGAGATTTGAAAGGAATTACTTTGTGAGTGTAACAGAGAGGAGTCTTGGTTTCAAGCTAATAAACAGAAGCTGACTGATAAAACAGAAAAGTAGTTAAGATGTTTGAGAAGTTGACATAATGTTTGAATGACTAGAGAACCAAGCTTAAGACTAGGCTTTCAGTTTTCAGTTATCACCTCCCAAAAGGACTATCAGAAAAACCTGTTGATCATGAAAGGCTAAACTCATTAGACCTACAGAAGTAGGGAGAAGACAACCTTGAAAAATTCTTAATAGTATCTCAGAAGGGGGAAGTCAGGGGTAGATATTCCTAGGGTTTTTAGTGTCTGGACTGAATGATTTTAATGCAGACGTCTTAGTAGAATTGCTTTGGATTGGGCATGGCTTATGACACAACAGCTTTGGATTGATAGGCAGAGTGAGGCAAAAAGTCTTAAAGAAATTCTTGAGGAGTAACCTGTTAGTCTGGCTACAGTATGCTGTTTTAGTTGGTTTCATCAGCTAAAATTTTTTGGAGCAAGAAATTGGTTATTTTTGCTAGTTCTTAGTACTGATTAACAAAGGAACAGAAAGGAATGCTTGATTCCGTATTGCTTATCCCAGGGGCAGGGAAGTATGTCTGTTTAACTGTTTAACCAGGGACAGAAATTTATTTTGGTTTCTATTCTCATAGTATTGATACCCCCAAAAATTGTGCTTCCAAATTGTCCTGATAAAATAAAACTTGTAACAAATAAAACTTGTTTCACCAAGCATTAGAATAAACCGTGTTACTGCCGCATTGCAATTGCTTACGTACTGGAACTATAGAATGTAGGAAATCATTGCTATTACCAAAATCAAATATATCTGCCTCTGGCCAAAAAAAAAATTTTCCTTAGAGTTTCTCATTTCTAAATTATAGTCTTGCACAGGGATATCTATCTGATAGACAGAAATGGAGGTTAGCTCTCAAGTTTGTGTCTGAGACAGACAATTCCAAGAGGCAAAGATTTTAGGTTTTCTGGATCTTACTGTAAGGATTTGAACACAAAAGATATGTTTGCTATCTATAGCAAGGATGTTAAAAATACATAATATCCAGAAAATATGACCAAAAACTATTAAGGTTCATCCCCTGTAGGCCTAATAACAATATACGCTGTTATCCATCCTTTTAAAAAATCACTAATAGCATCAACTACAAAAGCACAAATTGGTTAGTTCTAGTACAATTCACCTATTTTGTATAAAAAAAGAAAATAAATAATTTTCTTCATCAAAGTTGAAAAACTCCAATCTCTTCAACTATTGTATCCAACTCTGAGTCTGAATCCCTGGATGATTGCCATTTCTCCTTCAGCCATACCCTCTCATCTTAACTTTGTGTCCCACTTGTAAGCTTTAAAGTTAATGGCACCAACACATGCTATATGAAATAGCTTTAGAAATGAGAGTAAAACAGTATTATTAGCTAAAATGTATAAACATATACATGATACAGAAAGCAAGAGAATGTGGATATTTCTTTCTGCAAGACCATAGTTGTTGACATTATGGCTTGCCTCTTCATTACCTTTCCACATTCCCTTTGTCCTAAGCTTGCCGGGGTTCTTTGCCTAAAGAGTTGTATTAGTAAGGATAAGGTTAGGCTTCTGTAACAAAAAGATCCAACAGTAAGTTAGTGACTTAAAGATATTAAAACTCTTTCTTTTATGAGAGAGTACTTATGAGAGTATTCATTCAAGGTAGCATCTGGCAACATGTGGCTTCCAAGATGCTCCAGTCACTGTCATTTCTGGCTGGCAGGGAGGAAAATGGGGGATATTTGTGGCACAGGATTTCCTTTTAAGCAAATAATGTAAAAGTGAATATATCACTCTTCCTCACATTACTTTGGTAAGAATGATGGCTGGGAAATAATGTTTCTTGCTGCACCATCACACATCCAGAATAAAGGAGAAAATTGTTTTGGGGAGATAACTAACTGCTTCTACCACATGAAATGACTCAAAACTTCTCCTTCTCCCTATCCCTGAGCCTGAGAGGCAGAGACCAAGTAAGTGAATTTCTACCAAGATTCAGACTTTCCTCTGAGAGACTGCTCCATTTCCTAGACCAGTGTGGAGGGAGTTAGGATGCCTACATGTTTGGCTCTCACTATGCAATGTGTCTGCCAAGCTATATTTATCAACCATAAAGATGATATTTGCTGCTCCATCTGCAAATAGCATCTCTGTTCCTTTACTTATTCATTGGGCTTTACTTTAAATTATACCAATCTAGTCAAAGCCACAATTACCTGTTGTCTGAACTATCAGAAAGACTTCCTCTTGCCACCCTCCCCATCCTCTATTTGCCCTTTGAATCCATTCCTCATACACAGCTAGAGTGATCGTCTTAAACATTAGTTTGATTATACATTGCTTTGTTCAAAATCTCCCAATGACTTTAGAACACAATCTAAGGGTGACATTCCCACTGAATCTCTTGATGTCATATCCTACTGTACACTTTCTTGTTCTTGTTACTAAACATGATTTTCCTTATAGCTCTTTCCATTTGCTATTCCTTCTGCCTGGAGTTCCCTATTCACAGATAGCCTGGTAGCTAATTCCCCTACTTCCTTCAAGTCTTTTCTTGAACATGACCTTAACAATGGATTTTACTCTGGCTGCACTGTATAAACTAAGACCTTTCCCATCTCATATCAACATTTTTTAACTTTTGAAATAGTCTTTTGAAAAAATTGCCATGCTAAAATTGAAATTTTATAAAGGTTCCAGGAAAAAAAGTTAAGCAGAAGACAGGGAAGGTAATTTTCATATAGAAAAATCTACAATGATTTGCTTTTTTTCTATTTGATTTTTTGAAATAGCTGGGATTTTAGTTTTCTACTATTCTTGATGAAAGTTGTAGTTTTTTGGCTATTCTAAAAATAAAGTGATATATAGGTATAGAAATAGATATAGATCGGGCGCCTGGGTGGCTCAGTTGGTTAAGCGACTGCCTTCGGCTCAGGTCATGATCCCAGGGTCCTGGGATCGAGTCCCACATCGGGCTCCCTGCTCTGCAGGAAGCCTGCTTCTCCCTCTCCCACTCCCCCTGCTTGTGTTCCCTCTCTCGCTGTGTCTCTCTCTGTCAAATAAATAAATAAAATCTTAAAAAAAAAAAAAGAAATATACAGATCCTCCGGACTCATTTCAGTAGTTACTTTCAGGTAAATAGGGCTTGTGTTTATGTTTGCATTTTACTATGCATATACCTCCTCCTAAGAGAGCAATTTTAATTTTACATAGAATGTGTCTTAGCAGAGGGTTAGATGACATCTTTCTGCCAAAGTTAGTGGTATAATTAAAAGGAGTATGAGGCAGATAGATGGCAGTTGACTCCCTGTGGTTCCCTCTAATATAGATTTCCTAAATCATGGGCCTTGGTTATGACTACAGCAGTGTGTTGCCTTCTTCCTAACTACCTTCTTCACAATTGCATGCAACATGCAGGGGATGGATTTTGCCTTAACTAGCTGCAGGAAAGCAAGATGTAGTTCAAGGCCTGAGTGCCATTTTGTACACTTTCTTTAATTGAGGATATACAATAAGATGAAAATTTCAAATTCATGGAAGAGGGCAATGGTTCTCCATTTCCAATGAGGTAAGTTTTAGAAAGTAAAGTGACAGAGTTTTCCAAATAAGCTAAATGTACTCATTTAGGTTTGGATATCACAATTTAATGGAATGTTACCCCAACTCAGCTGTGTCATGAAAGCTGTCAACTCTTAGCAGAAGACAGAATTGGATGCTGGTAATTGAACATTAGAGCTATAAAGGCAAAATCATAAAGGCACAACACCAAAGTTTAGGTCTTTAGAGAGGAGAAAACTTTGGGTCAGTGACCAAGGAAAAAGTGTGTCTGTATTTACTACAGTTGCACACATATGACCTAAGCCTGAGAATATCCACTCTCGGCTATTTATGAACGACAGGCTGTTCAGAGCAGCATTATCCCTAAGATCCAAAATATGGAAAACAACTTAAATATGGGTCCAGAGACAAGAGAGAAATAGTGCTGTATTCATGCAATAAAATTATATATAGCAATTAAAACTCATGAATTAGAGCTATATACAACAATATGAATGAATCTCACCAACATAACAAAAAGGAAAATAAATCAGACACGAAAGAATCCCTACTATATGGCTCCAGTTACAGAAAATTTCAAAATAGGCAAATCTGTAGTGTTGGAAATTTGGATAGTGGTTATCTTTAGGGTGGGTGTAATGTGGTATGATTGAAAAAGGTTATGGATAAGGTTCTGGATTGATGCCAGTGTCTATTTCTTGACTTAGGTGATGTTTACAAGGGTAGTCACTTTAGGTGAATACCTGAATACCTAAAAGGTATTCAGTGAACTCTATATTTTTTGCTTTGTTTACTATTCTTTGTGTGTGTTACACTTCAATAAGAAAAAAAAAGTTTGTCTTTTTTTTAAAAAATAGAATGCATAGTCTATTTGAAAGGACAGGTTAGTAAAGATCTAGCTGATAGAAATTTTATGGTAGCTCTGTTGAACCTCAATTGTTGCTAAACACAAGCTACAATAAATAAATAAATATTGGCCTCCTAAAGCTACATTAATATAAAATCACACACAGGGGGCATCTCAGTTTTTGACTGCAGTCACTTTTGCCTACTAGGAGATGGAAATTCCTATCTTGGAAAGGTTATCTTATAGCTGAGAAAAAATGAACTGTCTTGGATGCAGAAAGTGAGGTCAGCACCGGGCATAGTATGGAAGGAGACAGCAAGAGTGAGCTGAATTGCTTTGCCTAGAAAAATATCAGGAATGGAATTAGGGTAGTTTAAAACTTGGTGGGTAGGAGAGAAAACTGGAGTGAGTCATGCACCAGGGTCTCTGTGTCTTCACAGTTAGTGCACACAGCTCAGTCTCTGTTTCCATCTAGTTTTATATGAAGCAAAGAAAAGGAAACAGCAACTAGAGGCATGGGTTGGTCAGTGCTAGTACAATAAAAAAAAGCATAAGCAGGAAAATAGAGTGCAAACAGTAATTTAGAATGACATAAGCCTTATCAAAACAACAACAGCAACAAATAAAGCCTAGCAGTACTAAGAGAGAAGTAAGTGGCCCCTCCTTATGTGAGACAGGTTTGGGGCCATTTTGGATAAATTTTTAAGTCAGGGTGATTCCAGCAAACTGGAAGTTTTAGTGAGACATCTGGGATACATAAATATTTGCATAGTATCTCTAACATAATACTTTACATTTCATCCTCCTCAAAATTCTGTAAAGTAGTAAGTAATTGTTTTATACCTAAAGGTATTGAGACTCAGGTCAGTTAAGTCATCCTTGTCATTCATGCTAAGCAAGTCACTCTTGTCCATGTGTCTCATATGTGATGGAACCAGACATCAAAATTACTCTGTATTCTTTCCACTTCTTTCATTACCTCAAGAAGGTCAATAATTTCCAAAACTAATTTCATGTAAACTAAATTTAGTTATCTTTAACCAAGAATACCATATTTTTTCATTGGATCCAGGTATGGTACAAATTGTTTCATTCTAGCTTTTTTTTTTTTAAGATTTTATTTATTTATTTGACAGAGAGAGACAGCGAGAGAGGGAACACAAGCAGGGGGAGTGGGAGAGGGAGAAGCAGGCTTCCCAGTGAGCAGGGAGCCTGACGCAGGGCTTGATCCCAGGACCCCGGGATCATGACCTGAGCCGAAGGCAGACGCCTAACGACTGAGCCACCCAGGCGTCCCTCATTCTAGCTTTTTTGAGAATATCTTAAGTTTGATATTCAGAAAACCCAGAAAATAATAAAAAAGGAAAGGAAGGGAGGGGCACCTGGGTGGCTCAGTTGGTTAGGCGACTGCCTTCGGCTCAGGTCATGATCCTGGAGTCCCAGGATCGAGTCCCGCATCGGGCTCCCTGCTCAGCGGGGGGTCTGCTTCCCCCTCTGCCCTCTTCCCTCTTCCCTCTCGTGCTCTCTGTCTCTCATTCTCTCTCTCTCAAATAAATAAATAAAATCTTTAAAAAAAAAAAAGGAAAGGAAGGGAAAGGAAAGGAAAGGAAATTCATTTATTATTCTCATGATTCAGAGATATTTTATAAATGTGAATAGAATAGACTGTCTATCAATCTAGGTCTCAGATTCCATAGTACAGTTCTAAGAGAGCAAGAAATAGTGAAATTTATTGCTAAAATTATGTTACTGAGAACAGCAGTCCTTTATTTTAAATGTTAAATTGTTTAAGCATAGAGATCCCCATGGAAGTAGTAACAAATCAGTGAGCAGGCACCTTAGTAATGAGGGACTCAAGAATTCTTTAGGAACAATGTCCAGGCTTTGGAATGAAACAGACTTGGGTCAAGAGAGTGTTAGAAGGCCAGCCCTGCCACGTACTATCTACCTTAAATTGTGGTGCTGTTTCCTTAGTTATAAAAGATGAATAATACCTAATTAGTAGAATTGTTGTGAAGATTTAAGTTTATAATGTACTCAAGCACCCTAGCACAATACCTGGTATATGAGAAGTACTCAATAAATAATACTTAAAATTGAACAAAATCATGATGGTGTTAGGTTCTCTGGGTTGGTAAACTATAGCTTGCAGAAGAAATCTGGCCAACCACTTGCTTTTGTAGATGAAGTTTTATTAGAACACAACCAAGTCTATTGTTTATGCATTGTCTATGGCTGTTTTCAAATTACAGCAGCAGAGCTGAGTAGCTGTGATATAAAGACAATATGGTCCACAAAGCTGAAAATATTTACTATCTGGCTTCTTACAGAAAAAATTTTATTTCTAGGGTATAAGGAAAAAACTTTGGCAGCTGGACCCTGAAAATATCATCCTTTGATGTTAGAATTTTTCCTATAAAAGGGACATTGCTGCAAAAAAGATCAATTTTTATTACCCCAGTTTGTATAAATTATTAAATTTAGAAATAATAATAATTATCTTCTCTGGCCAGACTTCTTTCAAATATTGGCACTAGCATAAGAAGTTCAGACATTAGTTTGAATAATCAAGCAAAGTCATTATTATTACTGAAAAGAACCCAAACCTACTAAACATGTAAAATAATAATATAGGGCTTTCTATAAAAACCATGAGCTTTGTGATTAGACTATCTGATCATTATTAGCAAAAAGTGCATTATGAAAATAGGTTATTATCTTTTGTTCACATAAAAACATTTAAAAATATAAAAATTTTAAGAACCAAATTTTATCATTACTATTTAATAATAGTATTAACAAAAATTAAGTGCTTACTATTTGTCAGTCTCAAAGTTATGTAGTAATCTCTAATCCAGTCTATTATTATTCTGAGAGATGGAATACAATTTAATATTTTCTTGATGTTTTTTTATATTTTCTGAGTTTTTCTCATCTGTCTTTAATAATTTAAACCAAACTTTGTACAACTGAAAAGGAAGACAAATCTAGCTACCTAAACTTATTTAAATTATACCTGCTTCAACCCCGGTCATTGAGAAGTTGGGGGCAATGCTTTGAAGACAGTCAAAGATAAAAATAAGGGAGAAAGGAGACCAGAAATGGAGTTAACCACTGATGAAAGAAGAAGAAATAGGAATGAAAATAAATAGCCTAAAGAAGCAGAAAATAAGCTAAATCATCATCACTGCTAAGCTAAGAAGGCCCCATGCAATTAAAAAAAAAAAGGATTAGAGGTCATACACTATCTCAAGGGCAATAATAATAATAATAAGTAGAACAGGGAAGGAAATGAAAACAGAATTCATACAAATCATAGTGAGTTGGAAGAAGAGAGCCATGAAAATATATTTGGCTTCATCAATAGGTACAGTGAGAAGCTAAATGAAGGTAGAAGAAAAGATTGTCAGAAATCATTTTAGTAAGAACATGATTGATACAACAATTTGAAGTGGAAAGGGAAATATATTATTTTCCATGTTTGTATTCCAAAGAGAACTGTCATATGGCTAGAAGAATGGAATGCAAGATATGTAAAATATAATTGAGAATAACTCTTATATTCCACACATGTGAGAGAGGAATGAAAGGAAGGTGGACAAATTATATAAAGCATCATCAAAACTTTACCATTCTAAAGAAATTTCATGTGATTTCTTAGGATTTGACAAGGAAGAGGTTTACATGAGATGAGCCAGTAGCTAACAGAAAAATATTATCAAATCCACACTGATAAACCAAGAAAAGTGAAAGCAAAACTAATGTAGGGGACTGTCATTACCTTTAGCACTGAGAATCCCACTAAAATCTTCAGTCCTGGACAAACCCTTGGTAGTCCGGCCCTACCAGAGAAACTGAGGTAATAGCCATATTCCATCTCAGCAAGGAGATCCCTTCAGCAAGTCATCTGCCCATTAACAGAGAATGTTAATCCGCAAAACACCTTTCCTTAATGCCCGAATATACAGGTGGAAAAACTCTCTTATGTACAAAGGCAAGAGGAATAAAAATCCCATGGGCATCTCCTTCTGCCCATAGTTATTCTGGATGAGGAAGAAAGAGAAATTGACAGGGAAAGCCAGTGATTAAGATGGAAAAGATCTTCAGCAAGGGCCTTTTCAAGCACCATTGGAAAGATCTGAGTTTCTTCCTGCCAGCCTTGAGGGGAAGCACACACACACACACACACACACACACACGCACACGCACGTATATGCTATTATGATTATTTGCTTTTGACAGAGAAAGGGATTGACAAAGAGATTAAATAACTTGTCCCCCTTTCACAATTATTATACTCAGAATCAGAATTTGAATTAGGTCCACCTGGTTCCAAAAGCATGTATCCTTAATTGCTCTGCAATGCTGTCAAAAGAAACAACAAAAAAGATACTTTTGCTTTGAAAACAGGGAGTTTTGGACAATTGACAGCGTTTAAAAGAAAGAAACTTAAGTTTTTCCACCCACTGCCCTTAATCTCCCCACCCCACCCCAGTGCCACTCTGGCTGCACTGCGCTTTCGTAGAGCTCCCGGCTCCTGCTAAGCTAGAGCCACAGTTTTCTCTCTCCAGCCACCCTCATGATCATCTACTGGGACCTCATCAGCCATGATGAGATGTCCTCCAACATTTACAAGATCTGAGAGATCATGGACAGGCTGGGGCTGGAGGTGGAGTGGAAGATGGTCAGTAGGACAGAGGGTAACATTGATGACTCACTCGTTGGTGGAAATGCCTCCACTGAAGGCCCCAAGGGTGAAGGTATGGAAAGCGCAGTAATCACTGGTGTTGATATTTATTGTGAGCCATTACTTGCAGGAAACCACCTTCACAAAAGAAGCCTATAAGAGGTACATCAAAGATTACATGAAATCAATCAAAGGGAGACAGAGACCAGAAAGCATAATGACAGGGGCTACAGAAAAGATCAAGCACACGTCCTTGCTAATTTCAAAAACTACCAGTTCTTTATTGGTGAAAACATGAATCCAGATAGCATGGTTGCTTTGCTGGACTACTGAGAGGACAGTGTGACTCCATGTATGATTTTCTTTAAGGGTGGTTTAGAAAAATGCAAAAATGTTAACGAATTTGGCTATTACTTTGGATGTGTCACTTGTTGTCACATCCACACAACACCAGGACTTAGATGGGACTAATACCTTCTTGAGCTCTTCATTTATTCTGTCCTTGACTTATGTGGAGAAGAGGCATTGCTTTTAAGAAAACAAAATGTCGTGTAGGTTGTCTAAAAATAAAATGTATTTAATCTCAAAAAAGAAAGAAAGAAAAGAATCTTAGGGAAAAACCTCCCTGAGGAGCCTTAGGCTTCTTTATAAAATATTAGTGTTAATGGTACTTAGTAATTCATTTTCTAAAGGCTAAAATGAGGAGTTTTAATACTTTTATTTGTGAGAGGTAGTAGTTATTACTTGTTGGAGAATATGAAAACTAGTATAGTTTAAAAAAAAATAGAAGCATTCAGGAAAGTAATGAATTCTAATTCAACAGGATATGCCAGGCATGTACTAATAGGGTTCATTCTATTTCCTGCACTCAGGAATGATTAAATATCTGGCCAGTATTATGTAAACTTTATGTTTTCAATGAAACATTTTTAAAAAGATTTTATTTATTTATTGAGAGAGAGAGCGCAAGCAAGAGCAAGAGCAGGGGGAAGAGGCAGGGGGGAGGGGTGGGGGGAGAGGGAGAAGCTGACTCCCCTTGAGCAGGGAGCCCAATATATGGGACTCCATTTCGGAACCCTGGGATCATGACCTAAGCCAAAGGCAGACACTTGATCCACTGAGCCACCCAGGTGCCCTTCAATCAAATACTTTTTAACCTACAATCTTCAGTGCTATATTTACCACACTAGGTAGATGAAAACAAGACATTTGTTTTTGCCTGGAAAAAGCTTATAACTTAGTTAAGAATAAAACCTACTTGAGAAAAACCTGAAGAGCAATTTTAAATTAACAATATATGCAAAATAAAGCAATCAGAACATGTAATATAGTCAATATACTAATTGAAAAAATTCCCTTCAAAACAAACATGGCATAATTATCAGTATCATGTGAAATACCACAATACTATATTCTGGTCACCAATTCAATGAGATGCCACAAAATGAATGGAAAAGAAGACTGACCAGTTTATGTTTTGGTTCAAGCATAACAAGTTCTAGAACTCAAGAGATATGATGAGGAAAACTAGTGATTTAACTCCTAAAGAGCAAACCAATTTTATTTGTCATGCTAAAACTTAATTTCTTACTTCACCATGTCCCTGTGATACACTCATCTTATCTAACCTCCAGCTCTTTAGACAATCACATTGTATTTTTGCTTTTTGTTCACATTCACTTGAACATATTTCCATAAATGGTTATTTCCCTGAGAAAGCTTAACTTCCTAATGCTTATTAAAGCTCAGTCTAACTTTTTCATTACCAGAACTTTGAGAGGTGTAATGAGGATTCTGAGTAAAATCAATTGTGTGCTGGATGTACAATTATTCAGATCTTTAGCATATATGCAATAAGTAAATAAGAAAAGTCTTGCTGTGAAGGGACTCAAAATAAACGATGGAACTGCAATTGAGGAAGCAGATTATTTCTCACCAGGTGTTGTGGGACTATAGAACCACACTGTAGTTTTTTTGTTTTGTTTTGTTTTTTTACTGCATATTCTCTGAAAAATTGGAAAATGCCCCAGGAATAACATTAAGACCAATAGTTTATGCCACACAAATCATTAAACCATAAGCAACTTCATTAAGTAGCTTCCCATTGGTAGCCTGAACCAAAACAGCTGGACTGATGGTTGGATATTGAAGAAAAAATAAAATTCCTTTTGCAGTCTTCTCTCAGATTTATAATGAGTTCCTTTATTTAAAGTGACCGGAGGAAAACAGGCCAGCCTAATTAATGCTAACAATTGGGGTCTGAGAAAATTCGCATCAGATGTTTGCTGCTTTAAAAGGGCCCTGGATGGTTTATGATAATAATTAACAAAAATAATAATAACATAGCTAGTATTTATTGCTTACTTACTAAGTGCCAAACACTATTCACTATTCTCAATGTTTTATTTCTATTAACTCATTTAATGTTCATGAAAACTCTGTAAATAGTATCAGGCCTGGGGTACCTGGGTGGCTCAGTCAGTTCATTGTCTGACTCTTGATTTCAGCTCAGGTCAGGCCAGCGTCAGGCTCCATACTCAGCACAGAGTCTGCTTGAGATTCTCTGCCTCTCCCACACCTCTGCCCCTCCCCCCACTCTATCTCTTGCTTTCTCACTCTCTCTCTCTAAAATAATAAAATAAATAAAATCTTAAAAAATTATCGGGGCTGACTGTATAATTTGAGTGGCTCAGTGCAAAATAGAAACACAGAGTCCTTTGTTTAAGAAGGATGAAAAAATGTGTTTTCTTTCTTTAACAGTCTCTTTCTCTGTCATGGAGTTTTTTTTATTTGTTATTTAATGTTGGACTCCCTTGTACATGGGGAATCAAGCCTGAATATTATCCTCCTTTTAAAGATGTGGCAACTGAGGACAATGAATACAAAACTTTCACTGGACGTAATAGCTGGTTTAGAGAGGGGCACATGAGCCAGTGGAACATCATAAGAATTTGTTGGGAATCCTGGGAAGAAGATTCTCTTTTCTCACTGGACTTGAACATCAGAGGATATGAGGTGTGTAGTTATTGCCACTATCATCCTTCCGTGTGAGGCTGAGTCTAAAAGCAATGAAGTAGGAGACAAAACCAAAAGAAGGCAGCGGAAATTGTATATGTGAGATATTTTGAATTCCTTTTTTTTTTAAGATTTTATTTATTTATTTGACAGAGAGAGACACAGCGAGAGAGGGAACACAAGCAGGGGGAATGGGAGAAGGAGAAGCAGGCTTCCCGCCGAGCAGGGAGGCTGATGCGGGGCTCGATCCCAGGACCCTGAGATCATGACCCGAGCTGAAGGCAGATACTTAACGACTGAGCCACCCAGGCGCCCCTTGAATTCCTGGTCAAGATACACCTTGCTTCGGATTTCCCAGTTATATTAGTCCATAAATTCCATGTGAGGTTGATTCTAGTTTTAGGTAAGTTCTAGGTCTGTCTGAGGTAGAAAATGGTCCCCTCCCTCATAAAAATTGTGCAGATCCTAACCCCCAGAACCTGTGGATATGTCAGGTGCGATTAAGATAGAGACCTTAAAATCAGGAGATTTTCCTGGATTATCCAGGTGGGCCCAAAGTAATAACAAAGGTCCATATAAGAGGGAAAGGGAGGCAGGAGGCTCAGAGTCATAGAAGGAGTTGTGATGACTGATACAGAGGTTGGAATGATGTGGGGCCATGAGCCAAAGAACTCAAGTAGCCTCTAGAAACTGGAAAAGGTAAGGAAATGGATTTTTCCCTAGAATCTCTAAAAGGAACCCTGCTGATGTATTTCAGACTTCTGACCCCCAGAACTCTAAAGTAATAAATTTGTGTTGTTTCAAGCCACTAAGTTTGTGATAATTTGTTATAGCAACAACAGGAAACTAATATAACATCTCTTGCAGAAAGAGTCCTGACACACATTTATACCAGGATACAGGGTAGAAAGTCATGATTTTTTTTAAATATGAAAGAAAAAAGTGGAGAACTTTCTGTCATTAATTGAAACATAAATGTGTTTTTCTTTTTCTATGTTCTCCTGTCAAAATACACTTCCAGGAAGATGGTTATCAATTGCCATTTCACTATTAGTATTTGATTATAATTTTGCCCAATACTCAAGCTTTTTTCTGTTCTGAAGAATTTATTGTTAGTACCACTTTCAGAACAAGCTGTGATATCTAGTGGTACAGTCACTTAGATACTAAACTTTCAGGAACAGACTCATTAGAACATGTATGCTCAACTTTTCTTTTACTCCCTGCACTCCTGAGGAATACTGCACATACCAGAAACAGTGAATTTCAAGCATGTGGGCCTGCTCCCTTCCTGCTCCCATTGTGAATCTCATCATTAGCAATAAATGCTTTATTGTGGTCTTGGCATCAACATGAGAGCAGAGAGGTGTAGAGCCCTATCTCTGTTAACTTGGCTACAGAAGAAAAAATTCAGGATATGTGCGTACTTGGAATCTTATCTTGAGTGTTAACTAAGTTTCCTGCTGGTAATATCTGAAGGATTACTGCTAGGAATATATTTGCATGAAGGATGCAGAAGACTGCTGATAAAAAAGTCATCCTCAGGGAAGGAGCTCCCTATGTCTTGCTTGAGGAGAGAGGCAGTCCTAATGTAGCATGGGATGTTTCATTCAGTTTTGTTCTCTGGTCCATCCCCATGGGTTGGGATCCGGTTCTGTAAACGAAGAAGCTGCAACTCCAAAAAGAATGAAATGGCATGAAATGTTTTCAGAGGAAATAAACATGAGAAAGTACTAATATAAACTGGCACATTGGTACTGCCACTGAAGAGTTCAGTCTTCAGCAGAGAGCCTTGTAACACTCATCTCTGATACACTGATGGCTGAAGTGCTTCTGCCCCAGCCAGGATGGAACCCAGCTTCTAGGAGGAAAGCGGGGTGGAAAACCACTGGGATGCCCAGTGCACACAGCTCCAACAACAGCAGAAGCTAAGATAAGACAGTGAAACAAAGAAGCCAAATTCTGTCCTTGAGAGGACATGGTGGGGGAGGGGGGATAACTTTAAGGTTTCAGCAGTTTTTAATGGGAAATAGAGCCAAATATATATATATAGCCTGCTACTCTTCATGCGGCTTGAGTTTTTCTTCTAAGGACCAAATAAAACAGTTACTGATGTGTGTTTTTGTCCTTTCTTCTAATTTATCTTCCCATATGCCTACAAACAGCCCAAGCCCTACCCCAACCCTGAATCTCTCTGATATATGTACATAGGCACACCCTTTTATTTGAGTCCTTGAATTTTAGTCATTCATACTTTATTTATTATTTCAAGGAGGACTTATTACAAATAGTAGTAGCAGCACAAGAATAAACTATGATAACCAAGGCAAAGAGTGGCTTCCACTCTAAGGCTAGGAATGAGTAAACCTTGTTCATAGTAAGGCAAGAGAATTTATCCAAACTCAGAGATACTTTATACATTTCAAGGCAGAGGGAGAAAGTGGCAGTGAATAGGCATGTGTTGCTGAAGGCTGGTTGGTGATAGTGAGAAAGAAGGGCAGGAAAAATTAGTTAATATTTTTCCATGTGTAAGCCAAATGTGTTGTTAGTAATAATGAGTTAACACTCTTGCTCAGTCAGAGATCCCATAGAAGCACAGCATGAGGCCTCTAAGGCCATGTCTACTAGAAGCAAAGTGATATCTTATCAGTCAAGGAGGAGTAGAGATCCAAGAACCAGCAATGTCTGAGGACTTAACATGGTGCCCATTCCTCTCTCGTTTGTTAGTAAAATTTTCCTTTCATATATCACAGGTACTTAAAGATAGTTTAAAAGGGAAAAGATAGATTAAAAGGAAACAAGAAGCAAGGAAGGAAGAAAACCAAGATGACTTTAAAGTTCTCCTCATCTTAACTAAACTTTAGGCAGGCTCTTTTGACTGTAGGCCTCTGACCTCACTTTTCTTAGAGCATTTACTTAAGAAAACTTGTAATTGTAAATTCTTCCTCTTGCCTCTTTGAAATATAAATTGTCTGCAACTCAGGTAATGTTTTTTTCAAGGTCCTGATAGCCATCCTTTTGAAACATAATCATCAAGAAGAATAGGGCCCATATCTCTTAGTTTCTGAGGGAGAGTGGGAGCTGAACTTTGATAAGGGATAATTAACAAATACAGGTAGCCTAATCACATTGGCCAACCTCCCCACTAATGTTCTCCAGTACTTTTCCATTAGCTCATCCCAGCATTTAAAAATCCTCCCATTTTTTGTTTCAGCAAAGTTGAATTAAATCTTTCTCTCCTACTGAAATAGTCCTGACCTCTATTATAGTCTTGAATAAAGTCTTCCTGGCTTTTTAACTGGTCTGGTGCATTTTTTCTTTTACACAGGAAGGAAGTATTCTAATTCAAAATTTGGAGGTCTGGGGTCACACTTTCCATAACTTTGGCTCTGTTCTTAGCTCTGTGTATTCATTCTGTTCTTATCTAATTGAAATGTTGCCTGAGTTTAGTTCCACCTATTTCTCTTAAATGCTAAGAGAGCTGCATCTTTAGAGTGATTACAAGAAATAGAATTAGACCCAGGAAACATCTCAACCAGGCAGAGCCTTGTGGCCTCTCTTTTGTTTGCCTTTTCCCAAGCTGTCTGCCTGGCCATCAACCCCCTTATATTCATTTCTTCAGCAAGTATTTATTGAGCAGTTGCTGTATGCCATGTGCTACGAGAAGCCTCATGTATTGTCTCCCAAATCCTAAATAATTTCACACAATGGTACATACTTTTCAAAATTAGAATATTTTGTAACCCCTCAGAGAGACATGTGGAGACATGTGTTTTTTATAAAGGTAATATTTTTTTAAAATTTGCTTTATCAAAGTATGACTGACATATAATAAGCTGTACATATTTAATGAATACAACTCAGTGAGTTTGGAAATATGTATACATCTGTGAAACTATCACTACCATCAAGGCCATAAACATACACATCATCTCCAAAAGTTTCCTCCCATCCTCATTATTATTATCATTTATTTTTGTGTGTGTGGAAAGAGCAGTTAACATAAAATCTACCTTCTTAACCAATTTTAATTATACAACACAGTATTGTTAGTGTTGGGAGGAAAATTTTTCCTCTGCGATTCAAGATTCTTCTGACTGGTAAAGAATTAAATTGATGTGAGATAGAGTAACAGGAGTTAATCAAATTTAATTACATACTTATGAGGAATGCACATAAACATGGAAGATTCCAAAGACAGTCAGGCAAAATGAGGTATATATTTCATTCTGGATTAAGAAGAAGGGGGTGGTGCTCCAGGGCCACAAAAGGAAGAAAGGCAATTCACAGAAAGAATGAAAGAGTATGGTACACAAATGTTTGCTGGGCCATTCAGAAACAATAGTACTAGAGAGGACTTTGATCCAACAGGCCTTTCTGGGTTACTCCCTGTCTACCATACTAGTTCATATTATACTATAGTTATTTATGGTGATAGCTCCCTTTCTGAAACAAGTTCTCTATCTAAATTTTTTTAGGTACTTGGGGGTGGGGGAGGCAAAAATAAAAGTTTCTTGAGTCTTCTGTTCTTTAAAAAGAATCAGCCTAAAATAATCCACATGCCAAAGAGATACATTTTGGTGTGGCAAATTTTGTTATATTATAATAGCTGTAGGCACTATGATGTATAGTAGATCTCCAGAGCATTTTTTTTACCCCACCTCCCTTGAACTTATTTATCTTGTATAACTGAAATTTTATACTCTTTGACAGTCACCTCTCCATTTTCCCCTCCCTCCAGCTATTGGCAACCACCATTATACTCTCTCCCTCTGAACTTGACTATTTTAGATTCCATACATAAATGAGATCATACAGTATTTGTTTTCTCTGGTCAGGCTTCTTCATTTAACATAATGTTGTCTAGGTCCATCCATGTTGTCACAAATAGCATTATTTTCTTCTTTTTTAAGGCTGAATAATATTCCATTGTATGTATATACCATATCTTGGCTATTGTAGATAATGCTGTAGTGAACATGGGAGTGCAGACACCTCCTTGAGATCCTGATTTCAATTCCTAAAGTAATACACTCTTAATCTAAAGGAGTGACATCAACTGGTTAATAAAATCAAGAGGTGCCTCTATTTGAGAGGCAGTTTGCATAAAATACCTACCTAGAAAATGCTGTATATACAACTATGTGCTCAATCTTCCCCACCAGTAAAAGATATTATGATGCATTATTAAAGATGTCTACATTACTGACAAAGGATCTAGAAGCATTCTCCTATAATGCCCCACTCTTTTGAATTTATTCCTCTTATTTTCTATGACAAGGAAATGGGAGTGGTTATCAGCTTGGCATTTTGTTGATTAAATCAAGTTTCCACAGGAATGCAAGTCAAAAATATTTTCCCCCAAAGAAAACCTTCAATAGCCTATCATTCATGTTTAAGGAGAGAAATAAAGAAGAGAAAAATATAAAACTACATTTTATAAGAGGAAGATAAAATTCCATTGTGTTCAAGTATTTCAAGCATAAAACCTTCTGAAATCCACTGTCATCTAATCACTCTGCTCTGTAGGAGTAAACTGTTCCCTGTTTGAAAAGTAATTAACTCTTTCAGACCTCAAAGGAAAGGACAGTGTTGTTTATCATTCATCTTCTGGATTAGGCTTGAGGAGGTTAGGGCTCTAATACATCCAATTATCCCTCTTTGGGGTTGTTTTCTATCCTTAAGAGAGCATTTTGATGTTTTATGACACCTTATCCAAGGAAAAGAAGAAAATATATTGTAAATATTTGGGTGTTTCACAAAGATAGTATCTCTGTGGTTTTAGCAAATGGCTTTGGCAAGCTTCCTCACATAATGACTGTACTCTAGCACAAATACAAAACCCACAGTATCAAGGGCAGTGGAGCAAGAACTTTCTAGTTGTATAATGAACCCCATCTATTGTTGAAACTCTTTTAGGGACTAAATAAAACAATCTTTTTAACATTTTTATATCTTGTTATTACAAGCTACTGCAGCATCAATAAATAGGTAAGAAAGCAGTTTAATATAATAATTAAGATCATGGAATATGGAGTAATAGGTATCTGAGAATACATCCTGCTTATCATTTAATTCTTGTGTGACCTTGGGTAAGTAAGTCCCTAAGACTGTTTTATCATCCATAAAAGATAGCTATAAAAACCCACTTCAGAGTATTATTCAAGGAATCGAGGGTACACTTAGCACAGTGTCTGGCACATTGTTGTATTATATAATTGAAAACTCTCATTATTATGTTGATCAGGTAAAGTTGATCTGAGGTTGTCATACCATCATGAGAGAAACGCAGGATTGGAAAACAAGGCAGGCCATTATCTTATTCGTAATAATACTGAACTTCACAGGAAAGTCATTTTGAGGTAGAATGGGCTCTAGAGTTCAGGTCCCTCCTGGGTATCAGTTCTGTCATTGAGGAAGTTAGGAAATCAACGAGTCTAATCTGATAATAATAGAAACACGTGACTGATCTTGAAAAAAGATACTCACTTCAAGGCAAGGTGAAGCCTCATCACTTAGGAATGTTAACAAAAACAGCCAGAACAAACATATGAATTACAAGGGAAAAGAATCAAAACAATACTCAATTTATATATAATATAAATTGTTAAAAATTTATAAATATATAATGTTTTCTTTACCTTGGCAACATGAGTTTGAACAGATGGTGGAGGATAGATTGAAAATTGATGGCTCAAAAGAATAGCATAGCTGGACTTTGTGGGTAACAGATAAGAAAATCAGGTCTTCTATAGTCTCAAAAGTAAGTTTTTATTGCCATGCCTCTACCCAAAGAGCAGGATCCCTTTAAGACCAAAAAAGTCTTGAACCATAAGATGTGTTAGTGTAACTCATCTCAGGAAACCTTAAAAGACAGTTCAGGATAGCAGTTAAGAAGAGCACAGGCTCATATACCAAACTTGCTTAGGTCTAGTCCTCGCTGCAACACTTACTGGCTACATGATTTTGGACAAGTTTCCATTCCTCTCTGGTTCTGTTTCCTGATTTTTAAATATTAGGAACATAAATGGAGAAACACCAATCCCAAGTGGTTGTTTTTGTACTGAATCGGTTAATATAAGAACTCTTAGAACAGTACCTGACACATAGTAAATGTTTAGCTATTTTTATCTTTTGGTTTTTCTTTATCTTGGCAGCTTGTCAATATGGCTTTCCTGGCCACCAAGCAACCACAACTAACTGATCATACAATTTTCACTTCCTTTTTACCTGCAACAGTGAACAACTCAGACCTTCCTCCGAAACCTTCAATAATTCTCAGATAAGAAGTTCTTGACTTCTTCCATAACCACATTCCTCTTTGGTTCATGTTCTGCCAGTGTCCAGACTTATCTTCAAGTTCTCATGGGTTGGAATTAGCCAGTCAACTAAACTAATCTCCTATCTATGAGCTCAAATCACCTATATCTCTCATCTTCAACTACCTAGGCTTCATGATGTGTCCACTTGACCAAACTGTACTAGCCTCTATCCAGTACAGCCTGAAAATATTCACTCATTTGGTAAGCACTTATTGAATGAGGAAACAGACTCAGACTAGATGCTGGGAGATCAGAGGACAATGAGCCTCTGAGTGCTGGCTAAGAAAGTGGGCAGCTGATACTTGATAGGGCTCAGGGCAAGTGCCCCAAAATATGCCACTTTTGATTATTTTGAATTAAAGTTACTTAGGAAACAGCTCAATAAGGATACTCAGACCCTCCTTTGTCTCTCTTGAAACAGGACCTAAATCTCCTATGTGAAGGCTACTCTCCCTGTGCCAGAAAGTAGAGAGATATCCTTATCACCAGAAATAAAAAATTGGAGCTGAGAAGACTATATAAACAAATCTTGTTACTTCTTCACTAATTTACTATCCCAAGCCCAAACTTATTTATCTTGTCAGTTCTTTACAAATTTATTGGTTTTATTTTGTGTAAAAGGTATAAAAGCTGCCTGCTTTGGTCACTTTTTTGAGTCCCAAAATTTGGGGGCTCCCATACATACAAAACTAAATTTATCTTATGTCAATTTAATTATTAGACCATCCAAATAGCCTTGAAGAGAAGAAAGGAAAATTTTTCCTCCCCTACACATTAGATGTATATACACATTAGATGAATTGCATTAGCCCAGCCTCATAATACTTCCAGAGTTACATCTCTACGTAGAGTGAAACTGCCTGGTTCACATCTCCTGCTTCTTAGGAGGCCATGCTCTGCATAGCATGACTTTGGATCCTTGGGCACAAGTGATTACCCAGAGACTGGATCTAGCCCAAGGGAAGACAATCCACAGTGTAATTAAAAAAAAAAAAATAGGTGATCTATGTCATATAATAGAAATTATTTGGGCCAACAATAGGCTCCTTTATAAATCTGAACCAAGAATACTTGGGCCCATTAGAGATAGGAGGCAAAGTGGAGGATACTGTGAAAAAGAATTTTATGCCATGGCAAGCTGTGCTAATTAAACATTAATCACCTTAAGTGTTTGTTTGCTAAAAGGACTCACAGGACTTAAAGGGTTTATATAAAACAGCTTTATTACAGGCAAAAAGTATAGGTCAACAACAGCAAAAGAAGAATATACATTGAGAGGGGCACACAGAGCTCAGACAGAGGCTTCTTTGCTTTCCTTTCTTTGGATTGGTTCACACAGAACCCACTCTATCTCTAGGTCCCATATTATCACTAGTGTCCATACAAAGAACCTCAGCACCAAGAAATCCAAAGTCAACTCATGGAAGAGATCTTTTAGAATGAGCTATCTGACCAGCCTTAACCACTGAAATGCCCATAAGCCAAATCACAAATTCAATTATTATTTCTAAACAATGCTGACATGCTGACATCCTTCTCATGGATGCATGATCACAGAACATCATATATGTTTAGTTAAAACATTCCATAGTGTTAGTCAAGTGTCAGTAGTTTTAGAGATAAACATGTACTCAGCCAGACCAATTGATATTAACCCTTGTTATGCATGAATTTAAACTATAATTGAGTAGAAGTTACGAGTAAACATTGGAAGCTGTTCAGTTGAAAGAGAAGCATAGAGGAAATAGAAGCTAAAAGTGAAGAAGAGTGAGCAAAAAGTGGGAATTGAGGGAGACACATGTTTTTAGGACTTTCTCCATCTTTAATGAATTTCAGATCTCATTCTATTTTCTGTTTATTCAAGTAAGCTCAGTAAGTACCTGTTCTCTATAAAAGAAGACAAAAACAATACTCTAGGTAGATCTTTCTAGATATGGCAGCTATTGTATCTCTAATCTGGGTTTCTGAGACAAATGTTGAGGTTTAATGGGGGCCAAATAAGTCATACCCCTTCTACTATGGATTCTTAACTAATTGAAATTCACAGGAGTGAGAGACATCAAAATATTCCTTCACTACAAGGAAGCAGGGAAAATAGAATAGGGTAGAATGCAAATTCTTTCAAGGCAATAGTTCCTATGGAAAAATCCAGAAATATGATTTAATCCTGCCAGTTCCCTGTGTCAGTTTCAGTAATCAGATAAACCAATCGTCCTTCCTTGGGAAACCATGAGTTAGAAATAAAATACACAAAGTGTATTTGTGTATTTTGTGTACTTTGTGTACTTGTGTACTTTGAAAAAGACACAAAGTGTTGTTGTAACTGAAGTTCTCTGACAGAAGTATGAGAACAGGGTTTCCATAATAAGGCAATATAATTGACATGTTAGAAAATATTAGTGATCTGTTAAAGCATCATAGACAGGAACTTTAACTGAAGTTCTATTTGTTCCTCTCTTCCCTAAGAACTGGCCCGTAGAGTTACCTCAAATTCATCCACATATATTAGAGGGACAGAGAGCACTCCAACCCACCCAGAGTAATTTACCTTACATAGCAAAACACTGAAAGTGAAATTCTGGTTAATGAGGGGGGTACCATAGCTCCTATGGCAGCCCTTTGAGTTTAGACAGAGGCAAATGTGTGCTATAGGAAATCAGCCTGCCACTTTGTACTTTTGTAGTAAATAAAAAACTAGTTTCAAACTTAATTCATTGAACATTCAAGAATTAATCAGCTTCCCTAATTGTGGTGTCAGAATCTTGGAAGCACAGAGAGAAATGGGAGACCAGTGTGAAGGGAAGCTGAAATACTGAAATAAAAGCATCTACTATAGTCACTTCTCTCCAGTTAGGAACACAAATTATTAGGAGAAATCTAGAAGAATGCCTGCAGAGATGTGTCTTCCAGTCCCTTGTTACAGAGTCTTTTCATAGAATATCCCTAGGGATACTAATTGGCTCTCCTGGTGTGCCCAACCCTATACCACATCAGATTTCTTCTGGTTGATGTCCATGTTAAGAAGCAAAAAATAAAGTTATGGTTTCAAAGGGGATGCAAATGTTAAGGGATATCAAAAAAAGAAAATGTATGTAATGTAAAAACTAGTCATTTTAAGAACACTGATCTAATACTAAATTTCCAGCTTACCAAATAACTGGAATCAAAATAGGAAGTTAAAAAAATAAGAGAGTGCTAAAGTCTTCATTGTAAGTAGACAGCATTCAAAAGATATTATTGCATTCTTACATTTGATAATGTTAGAAAAATAGTTTAAATATTTTTATTTAAATATAGCTAAAATTTAAATTTAAAACATGTAACCTTCCAAAATTTATGAAGGCAGATGAGATATAGTCAATGCAGCAAATAAAGAAGACAAAGGAAACAACAAATTTGATCTTATTGACCCACCTCTTCATGGTGGTAGCTAGAATTGGGTGATCTGCAGGGATGGAAGAACCTCATTTCCATATAAGCACATTCTCCATTTCCATATAGAAGCCAGCCAGGCAATTGGGCCCTTCTGTGAACTTAACTCCAGCTTGCTGAGTTCATGAACAGTAGGGGCACTTACAGATCTGAAGTTCCCATATCCTACTGCTATAAACTTAAAACTTGCCTTCCTTATCTATAGTAATCATTTTCTTCATTTTCTATACTGGTTTAAAAATACTTAACTATACAAGGCACTTTGCCACTTACTATAGTTCAATTCTTCTTGAAGCCTGTAGTCAAGAGTGGCCAATGGTTTTATTAGTTTTTTTCTTGTTAGCCCGAGGCTCATATGATTCCTGTAATCACCAGTTTTACCCTGTGTTAGGCCAGCCCACTAATTTTACATTCATTTACTTTTTCTCTGGGAAATTTAAAAATTTTAACATATTATGCTAAATGGACACTTTTTATTTTGTTGTGTCATTAATTCTACTAAATTATGACATCCCTGTTGTTGATTTCCATTCTCATTCTTTCAGATACACCATGCTTATTGGCACTAATAAATTATGACATAATAATTGCTATGACAAGTAGAAATTTCCTCTCAATGTTTCCAATAATTTCTCAAATCCTAGAAATTTTTGTTCTGCCCATCTGTCTTATGTGTGGTCTAGATATGTAGAGTAGAACATGTGCTCAGACATAGCCAGATACAAGCAGGATATGAAACTAAACAAGGTACTGAATTTTGAGATAAAAATGGGTAGAACATACATAGATAAGCATAGAAAATAGACCGGAAGTAATACATTTAAATATTATCTGTGTTGCTAGCTTGGTGGCAAGAATATCAAGTTTTAAAGATTCTTATTCTTTGCATTTTAATAGTTCTACATTTTCTATAAGTATTATTTCCACAATATAAAATAATACATAATATATACATAGATATGATATGTAAATAGAATATTTAAATAAATACAATATGCCAAATAAATGCAATATGTAAATAGGTACATATTTCTCAATTAGTCCTGAAATAGGTTAATTTAAAAACATGATATCAAATTTATTTCATTATAACAGAAATAGTGAGTTCATTCCCTAGAATGAACCAGACATTCAGAGCTTTATAACTTAGGACAAAGCCACTCCTATCTATGATCTCTCTTTGAACATTCCTTTTTCCTCCCTATCAACATTAACAGAAGAATAAATATACTCAGACTTGTTTTTCTTCTCCGCCACATTAGGTGTATAAAATTCTAACTTTTTAAAAAAATTTTATTTTATTATGTTATATTAATCACCATACATTACATCATTAGTTTTTGATGTAGTGTTCCATGATTCATTGTTTGTGTATAACACCCAGTGCTCCATTCAATATGTGCCCTCTTTAATACCCATCACCAGGCTAACCCATCCCCCCACCCCCCTCCCCTTTAGAATGCTGTTTGTTTCTCAGAGTCCATAGTCTCTCATGGTTCATCTCCCCCTCCGATCCTCCCCCTTCATTTTTCCCTTCTTGGGATTGGTTCACACAGAACCTTTCCCTTCCTACTATCTTCTCTCTCTCTCTCTTTTTTTTTTTAAACATATGTATTATTTGTTTCAGAGGTACAGGTCTTTGATTCATCAGTCTTACAAAATTCACAGCGCTCACCATAGCACATACCCTCCCCAATGTCTATCACCCAGCCACCCCATCTCTTCCACCCCCCACCACTCCAGCAACCCTCAGTTTCCTGAGATTAAGAATTCCTCATATCAGTGAGATCATGAATATTATGAAGCATACAAAAGTAAATACATTCAAATCAATATCACATTTCAGCCTTCTAACCCTCCCAAAAAAAATACACCCTAACTGAAAAATCTTAACTGAAAAGACTTTTGAGATGTGGTGATGTTATTAACTGTACCACAACAAAATCCTGAATTATTGGCTACTCTTAAGTCTAAAGCAAGACACCCCATATTGTGATTTATAATTTTAAGTGGTCTGAGCAATCATTCCACCCAAGAGAGTTGCAATCAAATCTATCACAGACAATTAAGGTAACCAATCAATGCTTCTAAGAAAAATACAATTCCCAAAAGTAGGTCAGAACAGCTTAAGGACACACACCCAAATGAAATATGTTCATACATTCTTCTCATTCTGTGAAGACACAGATTTGAAATACCATCGTCACAAAATGCTTTATCACCTAAATGCAAAGGATAAGCAATCTGTAAAAAGCAATGCAAGAGAAATCTGTTGCATTTTAATAAAAAGCATTAAAAGTAACATCTGGGTTGCACATGTCAGCCTTTTTTAATTCAAAGATAAATTACTTTTACAAAGGGATAATAGCTCTAACTTCCACCACTAATGAAGAAAGAAAATTTAAAAAAAATAACAGCTATTAGAAGAATTATTTGTAAATGTGGAAGTAATGTTCAAGTTGAGATTTCATGGCATTTCTTAAGGAGCTAGTAAGTTGCATGAGGTTAAGAGAAACAGTCAAACAGAAATACTTCTTAGACACAGGCCCCTTTCTGCCACCAGCCATCTTCTTCTTCTTCTTCTTTTTTTTTTTTTTAAGATTTTATTTATTTATTTATTTGCCAGAGAGAGCGAACGAGAGAGAGAGAGAGAGAGAGCAAGAGTACAAGCAGTGGGAGCGGCAGGTAGAGGGAGAAGCAGGCTCCCTGCTGAGCAAGAAGCCAGATGCAGGACTTGATCCCAGGACCCTGGGATCATGACCTGAGCTGAAGGCAGACCCTTAACCAATTGAGCCACCCAGGTATCCCCACCAGCCATCTTCTTACTGAACTTGATGTTTACCATTTCCCCCAAAACTTGGTTCTCCTTTCTCTCATTCACATTGCTCCACCTATTCAAATTTTAGTCATCTTTCAAGAGAAAGATTAAGACTCATCTCTTTCCTGAAGCTGTTTCCTAAAACAATCCAAGAGTTCTCCACCCTTTCCAACCCCCTGGGCACCTTTCATAGGAGCATAGCAGTCTATGCAGATGGAGAAATCTTTGGTTCCTGTATACATACAGACCTTGCTTTTATAAGCTTTGTAAGCTGTTTGAAGGCAAACGTTTTGTATTTCTCTGAATCCTCACTTTGCCTAACAGACTGTTTCTGACCATGTGACAACCTTGAGCTATAGCTACATCTCTCTCCCTATGCATCTGTTCTCATTCAGTCTTTCAGTTATTATCAACTGGCCACCATCTGTCAGTGTTCTAGGTGCTAAAGAACATCAGGAAACAAGTGAGCTGTGGTCACAGTTCAACAAGGGCACAAAGGAACTCATAGTCTCATGTGAGAGGCTTTCCTCCATAACAGGAGGAATATGGTTGGGGAACACATTTCTGGCACATCTAATTTAGCAATGGGAAACAAGGCAGGCTTTCTGGTGAAAATTTTAGATTTTTCCCAGCAAAAGGAAGAAGTTAAGGAGGGAAGAGTGTTTAAAAGAGATGTGAGTAGGTGCAAAGTACTGAGATAAAGAGAACCCAGCAACTCTGTTCAGGAACTGCAGGAAGTTCACGATTGTTGGAGTATGAAGTGCAAGAAAGAAAGTGGCAAGGGACAAAGCTTGGACAGGTTTTTAGTGCCAGATCATGAAAGATGTTATATACTCTTAAGGATTTTGAACTTTATCCTAAGGGAAATGTAAAACCAACATTCTAGCCACACTGTGGAAAACACATTAAAGGGGAATAAGGAACAAGTGGTACAAGGTTAATAGAAATAATTCAAGGAGAGTATACAGATTGGCAACAGAAGAGTGTCTTCTGGATAGAACCATCAAAATCATACCAGTAATTAAAGACTGAAGGGGGTAAATGAGGACTCATAAGATTTAGAAAGGAGCAGTGAGAGAGGCAGGAGAAAAGTGAGAAAGTATGTTGCAGAAACTAAGAGAACTATGTTTTATAAAAGAAGTGCAGAGCAAACTAGAGCCAAGATCTTGGTTTCTCATACCCCACTTGAATAAAATAAAATCCATTTTCTTAGAGAAATGGTTGACTGTAAAATAGGGACAGAAAATATACAATGCAAACCTGGAGCAGTTATAGTACCAGAAAGCAAGAGATTTTTTTTTTTTTAATCACATTGATGTGAGCATGTCAGAGGGATACATAGGCCAACTGAAAGATCTCCCAATGGCCAAAGCTGGAAATTTTTGAGCAAGAAAATAAAGAAATAAAGTAGCTTTGGATTATAACTCAGAGTATAAAACAAATATACATGAGTCCATACTTACATAAATAAATTATTTAATAATTATATATAGGGCAGAAAACAGAAAACTCTGTACAGAATTCCAAGTAATTTACGTAGGTACTCTACCCTGAGGGAAGAAAAGTATAAGTCCTGACTCTTTAGGTGTGGGCTACATATAGTGGTTTCCTTCCAAAGAATACAGTATGAGAAAGGAGAAAATAAAGAATTAATTTACAGTAGAGAAACCTTAGAAACAGTTACCCAGCCAGGTGATCAAGGTCAACATGAACAGTGATAAGTTATATTGATACTATATACCTTGATGTGATGTGATGAAATGGCACTTTACTTCTGTGATCTTCCTTCCCAAGACCCATAACCCCACTCTAATCATGAGAAATCCCAATTGATAGACATTCTACAAAATACCTGACCTACAGTCCTCAAAACTGTCAAAGTCCTTAAAAAACAAGGAAAGTCTGAGAAACTGTCACCACCAAAAAGAATCTAAAGAGACAGGACGACTAAATAAAATGTGATATCCTTGATAGGAATCTAGAACAGAAAAGGACATTAGGAAGCAACTGAAAAAATCTCAAGTATGGACTTCAGTTAATAATAATATATCTGTATTAGTCCATTAATAGCAAACACGCCATACTAACGTTCATGTAAAATGTTACTAACAGAAAACAGTTTGTGAAGTTTATGGGAACTCTATACTATCTTCACAAGAATTCTATGAATCTAAAACTATTCTAAATAAAAATTTCTTTTAAAAAATAGGGCACACTCAACCATGTCACATGCAGCCAAAATAAAAGGAAGATACAGACTGATGAACATCCTCTGGCTTTTCAGGCCTTGCTGATCTTGAAAAAATTGTTCTAAAGTAGTGCACGGGCAGAAAGCAAGATTACAATAAAAAATAAGGCAGATGACTAAAAGCACATAAAAAAATCATTTTAAGATGCCTGACTGTAAAAGCATAAGAGAGAAGAGTAGAAACAGAAGAGGGAAGTGAGATCAAGAGAAAATAACTTAAAAAAAAAAACTGCAAAAAAATAAGCTTTTAAAATGCTGAAATGAAAAAAAAAATAAAGGATATAAAGGCTGAGAAGGAGTAACTTCCCAAGATGCTTTTGGTGTTGGGACTGTTGCAGTCCTAAATTGAGATTAGCATTTTCTTTTTTTATATGTTCCTTACTTGGCCTATAGGTTGTTCCCAGGCAAAAGACTCTGAGACGGCTATTAGTGTTTAGGAAGTTTGAACTCAGGATCTGTACGTGCAGGGAAGTAAGTTAGGTTATGGTGAAGGCACAACAAGGACTCAGCCAACCCTGCAGGGAGCTCTGAAATTCAGATGGAACATCAAAGATATCCCACAACACAGTATGGGAGGCACGTCTTTATATTTCCTCATCTACCATTCATTGGATGCCAGCTTCCCCAGGAAGGGGCATGACCATGGGTAAGGCAACCAACTCTGGCCCATAGCTAACCAGGGAGAACAGATGGCTGAGGGCAGTTTCCCAAAATCAGGACAAACAGACCCTTGAGTCCTGAAGCGGGATCTCTGAAGCACATCACAGCGTCTACTATACTTGGCATTCTTGCTACCCCTGTTTGATCTTCTCTGAATTTGTGTGACCTCTCCTTCTCCCTCTGCCCCTGCTTGTGAGCACTCTTGCACATGCTCTCTCTCAAATAAATAAATAAGTAAAGAAAGAAAAGGAAAAAAAAATGAAAAAAATCCCCATTTTTTACCTTACTGTAAAAAGTCACTAGCTTTTTAGTAATCATGGAATCAGTAGGAATTATTATCACCACCTTCCACATAGTCCAAATTCCTCTAGAAAATACTCCTTCCGCACAAGCTATTAACTCTATGTCCATAACGACACCACATGCCGAAGTGAGCACACTTTAAACAAGGGCTTCAGGTCCACTCATGGGTTCTACGGGCTCCATTAGTTGCACTGAAATAGTAATTTTCTAAAAGATACCACAGAGGCTTTTAGAAGTCTATTGACCTTCAAAAAATGAGCCTTCCCTCTCCATTCATTTGCAGATCAGATATAATGTAATGCATTTTGGCTCATGTTTCAAGAATAACAGCAGATCCATGCTTAAGAAATGGTTTAAATGAGTAAACAGATGTTTAAAAAGTAAACAAAATTTAAAGCAACAATAAAGGTGGAGGCTGAGCACTAGATAACACACTTCGGAAATTTTTAAAAATTTTTTTTAGCAAAATTAGTGCCTCAGTCAATACTTCTGCTCAAGTGAATAAAGAATTTAAGGCTAAACTAGTAATGCAGGCAGTAGGCTCAGTAGCATATGGATCAGGAAGGGCATGAAGCTTCAGTTTCCGGGCTCCTTATTGCCACCTCATCCCAGGTCCTTCCCAGCGCCCTGTAATAACTTTCAACATTTGTATTCATTTTCACGAAGAGGGCCCCCAAAGTTTCATTAACACATCAGAATACCATCCCTGCTAGAGGCAAACATATATACAAAAGGTAAGGAGTATTTGTGACTCATGGTGATTTTTGTCCCCCAGTCTACAGTAGTTACACTTCTGATATCCTAAAATAAAATTTCACAAAATACACATCTATGTTATGAAATATTTAACTGGAGAGTGAGAAAAGTCATAGCAGGCAAGTTTGACATGCAAATTAAAAATTGAACACATGTGAAGATAATTTTAAAAAAGAAAAAGTAGTTTTTAAACTATTATTATTTTTTATTTAACTGGTATTTAATTGAGGTCATACTATGGTCCAGGCACAGTATTAGGTCTTCAGCAAATATATTTCAAATGACCAGCAGAGCTCAAATGAAAATAGGCATTTTATGTTTGAAATAGGAATAGCTTATATATAAAACTACAGCTTCAATAGTTGAGCCTGTAGTCTTTGTGAATTTGAAGGGAATAAAGATAAAAACAATTCTGAAGAAAATATCTTTGTGCCATCAGATTTGTTCACTATGTAATCATAGAAGTTTAGGGTTCCTCAAGAGCTGTTCTTATATCTTTTAGTTCTTTGGCCTTACATATTTATTGGTTGCATGCCTCATTGTGAGTTAATTACGTTCAAGGCATTATTCTGCATGGAGAAAGTGCCAAAGGTAAGAGAAAGCAGGTAGAGTAAAAAGCAGAACATGCATTCATTCAACAAATATATGTTGAACATAGCATCCACTATATACTAGGTGTTTGTCTTAGTCTGTTCAAGCTGCTATTACAAAATACAACAGACTGGGTAGCTTAAAACAATAGAATCTTACCGCTCACATTTCTGGAGTCCAGAAGTCTAAGATCAGAGTGCCAGCATGGCCAGATTCTGGTGAAGGCCTCTTCTGGACTGACTTGTAGACTGCTGACTTCATGCTGTGTCCTCACATGATGGAAAGCATCAGGGATCCTTCTAAAGCCTCCTTATAAGGCTCTAATCTCATTAATGAGGGTTTCATACTTATGATTTAAGCATTTCCCAGTGGCCCGACCATGATCTGTGGTGGTTAATATTTCAACATCTGAATTCTGGGGGAGGACACAAGCATTCAGACCTTAGCAGTGCTAGCCATTCACCAGCAAGCAAGACATAGCCCCTATCCCATGGTCCTGTCTGAGAGCCAGAGCATAAGAACAATGACAATACATTGGACTAGGTTTTATAAAAGGAGGTGTGCAGAGTGTTCCGAGAGCATATGGGAGGAGTATGGAACCCAGAGTTAATAGATAAGTTCAGGGAAGAATTCTGGAAGTAAATGAAATCTAGTTTGGCTCCTGAAAAGGTGAAAGAGAGTTAAAGTGTTGCAGGAATTGAAAAATAATCAAAATATTTAGACATACAATGGGGTGGGAGTGGGTAGAAGGGTGGAATAAAAATGCAAGTCAGATCACCAAAGCCTTGCCTTTCTATTTTACTGAGTCTGAAATTGAGCTGTGATACTAAGAAGGAAGACACCATGGTATTTGGAAGCATCTCTGACTTCATGTCCTATCTCCAATAAAAATTAGATGATGTATCTGTGGCATATTATTTAACTTGTCAGAACCTCAGTTTTTTCATCTGTAATGGATGAATAATAACTTATTAAACAATGTGGTGTGAAGCAAATAAGATAATAGATGAAAAGCACTGTGGAAAAGAATGTGTAGACGTTCTACAACTATAAGGTGCCATTATTGTATGAATGATTGTGAAGTGTGCTTAAGAAATGACACCAAAATTGAAGATAAAGTGCAGTGATATCCAAAGGCTACTCAACCAAGAGGATCTATGTTTTCTTCAGCACAGTTGAGGTATGGTCAAGAAGGAAGTCTGACAGCACGGCCAGTACAGTCAGCACATTTCCCTGCATCACAGCACATGGCATGGCTGTGCAACTGGGGCTGTTTCTAATTCCATAAAGGCCCAAGGGTATTCAGAAGGACTCTGATTGCTGAAGTCACGCATTTTGCAATGCATTCATGCATGTTGGGAACATTCAACATGCAATCCTAGGAATGTTACTTTTCTGAATCAAAAGGATAACCCCGATGGCCACATTAGGAAATGATAATCATAAGCATATAGCAGATGTTTTAGGAACTTTGGTGAATGCTATATTTATATCTATATATCTATATCTATATCTATATCTTGTAAGATTGAAATGACTATTACCTCTATTTGAGGAACCTGATGCTTAGATGAGACAAGTAGCTTGCTCAGTGTCATACCATCAATAAGTGTTAGATTTGGTATTTCAATCCATTATTCCTCTGACCCTGTATTGTGCAGAACCTTATGTAGTAAAATAGAGACTTTTACTTCTCAGTCAAAATGTTGTCACCAACGTAGCCAGCCCCAAATGATCAGTGCAATGTCAATGGAGACCAGGGAAAAAGACAAAAACTCTCAGTATTACTAAAAATTAAGATGTGCAGATATCATAGTGCTAGAATCTAGGAAAAATATTCATTCAATATAAGATTCTGTGGAGCTTGATTTAGAAAAATTGACCAACCTATGCCTGATGGCATATAAAGACTTAGACTCATGAAATTAAGTTTGAGTCAGCACAAGTTCAGCCAGGCCTTACTGCCATGGGCCTCTTTTGAGTCTTAAAAATGTATCCCTATGTACCCCAAAGTTGTATTTCACTTTTAAAGATAATAGGATTGGTAGAATAATTCTGTAAATAAAATTGGATTTTTGGATTTGGATTTTTTTTAAATTTTATTTATTTGACAGAGAGACACAGCAAGAGAGAGAACACAAGCAGGGAGAGTGGGAGAGGGAGAAGCAGGCTTCCCGCCGAGCAGGGAGCCTGATGCGGGGCTCGATCCCAAGACCCTGGGATCATGACCTGAGCTGAAGGCAGACACTTAATGACTGAGCCACCCAGGCACCCCTTGGATTTGGATTTTAGCCAGACATTAGACAAGGCCTTTTATTTTAGCCCTGTGGATAAGTTGAAGAAACAAGAGCTAGTAGTACCTCTAGTTTAAGGTGTAAATCATTCAAACATACACTTGGTGGGAAATATTTAATGGTATATTGATAGCTACCTATACATCTAGTGTGAATTATAGTGACTGATCTACATTAATATCCTAGAAGAGAAAATGTTTTCCAAATTAGAGAATGGCATCTAGTGAGGAGTAAGAGCTCACTGGTTTGATTGCAGAATCAGTGTCCTTCAAGTACTACATAATATGAAGTATAAATAGGCACAATTAAGGTTTCTGTCCTGAGATTAAAAACCTAAGCACAACAGTACTGGAGTGAGAATCACAGTTCATTGTTCCTACTTAGAGCTTCACTTCACAGACCACAGTTGACAGGAAGCCAGTAGACTTTCATAGGCCATGGCATGGAGGATATCAAAGTAGACAATGACAAGTCAGTTATTTCAATAGGATGACAGGGTCTATGACCTGGAAGTAAGAATCTCACTCTTACATACAAGAGTGTTCCCTAATCAGTGTTTCATCTCTAGTGAAACCATTGTAAAAATTAGTCATAAGAGAACAGGTTGATCAAGGACTGAAGACCAAGTACATAATTAGAATGTCAGGAAATTCTAAGGAGGTAAGATCTTTAAACTGAAAAATGTGAGATTCTCCTCTTTCATTCTATAAGAAATATATCTTCCTATAATGAGTAAAAGGTTGTTTGGCAATGTTGGAGTGGTAAAAGAATTTGGAAGAACTTGCAGAGGCATTATAATAATGTGTGAGCACCTCTATAAATTTCTTTTTTTTTTTATTTATTTGAGAGAGAGAGAATGAGAGACAGAGAGCATGAGAGGGAGGAGGGTCAGAGGGAGAAGCAGACTCCCTGCCGAGCAGGGAGCCCGATGCGGGACTCGATCCCAGGACTCCAGGATGATGACCTGAGCCGAAGGCAGTCGCTTAACCAACTGAGCCACCCAGGCACCCTCTATAAATTTCTTGAAATCCCCCTTCTGAACAAGACTTGGGACATCACATTGTTTGCTCTCATGAGACTCATAGGCTCCAAGGGCTCAGTCTTCTAAATTGTACAAATGTCTCTGCCTTTTCCTTATTACTCTGAAACCCCAAGGAATCATACATATTAGAGAAAAACTCCCCTTATGGGTAATGAAGGGCATTCGATAAATATCCAATGAATAAATGAATTAAAGTTATTAATGGTACAAGGGAAGAAGAACAGAAATGTTCTTAAGTCTATCTTAAAATTAAATGGGGGCATTAAGATTCTAACTAAATACTTGTTGAGTATGTTAAAAATAAAATTGATATAAAAGAATAAGGGTTAAACTAGAATAACTTTCTATGCTGAAATTCTTGAACATTATAAATATTCATAATGACTACGGGAGAAGTTCTAAGAAACAATTCCCCCCCCACACACACACACATACACAAGCCAGCTGAGCCAATTATAACTATAGGGAGGCTTCAGAACAGCCCTATGCCTGCCATAAAATCTTCCTACACAAAATCTGAGCCCAGGTCTCTAGACTTCCCTCATTAATTTTCTCATCTTTCTCAAGTTCCAATTTTGAACCTAGTTGTGTCACATATTAAGATACCCTTCAGTGCAAGTTATTTCCCTCCAAAAACGTGTTAAAAGATTGAATGCCTCAGGGGATATATTAGAGTTCTCCAGAGAAACAAAATTAATGTGTGTGTGTGTGTATGTAGAGAGAGAGAGATTTATTATAAGGAATTGGCTGTTGTGATTATGGAGGCTGATAAGTGACAAGTTCCAAGATCTGCTATTGGTTGGCAGCTGGATACCCAAGAGAGATGTTGGTGTGGTTCTAGTCCAAATCTGAAGGCTTGAGGACCAGAAGAGCTGATGACTGACTTAAGTTCTGATCCTAAAATCAGCAGGCTTGAGACCCAGAAAGAGCCAGTTTTTTAGTCAGAGTCCAAAGGCAGGAAAAAACTGACGTCCAGTTCAAAGACAGTCAGGCAGGAGGAATGCCCTCTTATTTGAGGAAGCGTCAGCCTTTTCTTCTATTAGGCCTTCAACTGATTGGTTAGATGAGGCCCACTCAGATTAGAGAGGACAATTTGCTTTACTCAGTGAATTAATTTAAATGTTAAATTCATCTAAAACACCCTCACAGAGACACACAGAGTCATGTCTGACCAACCTCTGGGCACCCTGTGATCTAGTCAAGTTGACACATGGAACTAACCATTACAGGGGACAAAAAGAGAATTAGAGTAGCTGCCAATTTATGTGTGAGGTTTATATATGAGGAAGCTGGAGCATTGAAGGGGAGCTCTCTTCCATGATGCTGTCCTTCTTTCTTGCATAGTCCACTATTCTCCTATTAAAATTATACCTTCAGGAAAGAAAATACATTATTATTGACAATTCACTTTGACTTGCAGTCTTTGATTTTCCTCAATCTTGGGTAGACAAAGGACAATGTCCTACTTTCCTTGTGAAGAAGAAAGGCATGGGGAAGGGAGCACATTGCCTGTAAAGGCATTTCAGACATCAGCTGATTAGAGTAAAATGTGTTTTGTGAGGGAAGGGTTCCTTTTCTTTATCCTCTCAGCAAGGTCTAATACCCTCAGTACCTGTTGGAGCCTGTCTGGATAAAGTGGTTTCAAATTGTATACTACATCAAAAACCCTCATTAATTCCTTATATATTATGGCTATTATTTTACTTTATTATTTTGCTTTGTGTCATAAATCTCTCAACTTATACTTGGCAGTGGAATTGAAACCAAAACTGACATTTGATACCAAACACATTGGCTAAACCATTCCCCCCCACCCTGGGTTACCAGATCAGAAGAATAGTCAATCTCAAAAAAATTCAAAGCCACTTCTATAAAAGCTTCCCAACCTTAAGGTCTTTCTTTCAACCTAGTTCCAGAGGGATTTATGCTTGCAAGTTTTATCTTTCTGAAGAAAAATAACTGCAGAGTAAACAATGTCTAAACAGGGTATACATAACTGAAAGAAAAACAAACAGAAATTATGAGAACTAAAGAAATGAGACTTTCAGGGAAAAGCTAAGCTCATATGTTATTCAAAGGAAAAAAGCAGTTGGTGTGCCTCAGAAAAACCTCTTTAGGGATATGAAAGAAATGCCTAGAGCAGTATGTCACATCAAGAGGAATAAAATACTGCTTAGAAACATTCCTGATTCTTATTAAAGCAAATATTATCTCTTTTGTTCAATTTTAAGAGGAAAATTTATTTAATTTTAAGTAAGTTTTTTTTTAATTCAATTTAACGACACACAGAACTTAAATTTACGTAATATAAAATGCTGTTGTGTTAGGATATTTGGCTTATTATCAGTAATGTTCCCAAACATCATTTATTACTTAAAGGTGGATTTCCTAAGAAATTAGGCATGGGAGCATTCTAATTAAAAATTAAATCAGTGTTCAAATAAACATAATCTAATAATCACTGTAATCCTCTGAAACATATTAACAGTTAGAAGAGTATCTGGTTTTATCACATTTTAAAAAATCTCATCATCTCTATAGTAAAACCCCTCTGAAAACACACTCAGAAATCACCTTTATTGGGAGGCTATCTGAGTAATACTTTGAACTAAAATGATTGCATGTATGCCTTTGTTTTCTTCTTATTGGAAGGTAGAAATTACAACAGCAGTAAATCCAGTGCAGGGATGAAGGGATTCCAAGGAGTACAAGTAGGTTTGGGCTGGAGAGGAGGGTTTCTCAAGTGCCTTGAAGGTTTGGAAACACAGTGATGGTAAGACATCCAAAAGAGTCCTTACCCTACCTCATCAGAATTATCAAGAAAAAGGTATTTTAGGTGAAACAGAGTAAAACAATCATTGAGGGCATGGAAGATTCTGGAGCCAGACTACTTGGTTTCTAGACCTGGTCCACCACTTATTAGCTGTATGACTTTAAATAAGTTACTTATTCTTTCTGTAACTCAGTTACCTTATGAGTAAAATGAAAATAACAATATCAACACTTCAAGAGTTGTTGTAGGGATTAAGTGAGCTACTGTATGTAAAGCCCTAGATGGTACCTGACACATATTCAGTACTCAACTAATCTAAATTGTTATTTGGATGGGAAGCTGGCATACAGCAGAGGACTGAGTAGGGTCAGAGTGATCCTGGGCCTGCTGCTTAATCTTGTGTGACTTTGGGAATGTTGTTATACCTCTCTGAGCCCCTATCTGCTCATCTTCAAACGAGGGTAACCTCAGTATCTATGTCACAGGTTGCTAAGCAGATTAAATGAGATGATGAAGGCTGAATTCTCAACTAAGGCGTTGTTAAGTGTCAACTCCCTTTGTGACACAAAGCTTTGGTACTCTGTTTCGTATTTATCGAAGACCTTTAAGAACATACTGCCCTTTTGCCACTATGTTTATTGGAAATATTCAAGGAAATTTTATTCACCTCTTTTCTTTTGCATGAAGTTAAGCACAAAAGGCAGTGCTTCCAAAGTCTTCCTAATAATATGCACTGGTTTGTCAAGTACTGCACCTTTCATCCAATTATATTCAGGCACCATAGTAAAAGGACCACATGGTTTCATCTCATTTTTTGGCTGCATAAATTTACAGTTTATTAAATATAGTCAAATGCAAGTGAATTAATTGCCTATGCCTCATGGAAAAGAAATGGAAAGAATTTTCTATCTCTTCTTGCCTCTTCACACTATACTCCTTAAAGTGGTGATATCAGTTGGAACCACACATAGCTCTTACCAGCTATAGAACATGGCAACAACTGAAATGGCATTTTATTATAGTACTAAATACCAGTGTGTGTCAAACCAGATTGACCCAGAAAATGCTAGCAAGAGGAGTTCTGATCTGGGTGCATGGTAAGGGCTTTGATTTGTCTGATCTGACTGTTAAGACTGCAGTTCTGACTCATCTCTGTCATTTGGACACTTTCTGCAGAGGAAACACAGCCAGGCCTTTTCTCACAGACCAAACATTGGTCAGGAGAAAAGATTTCAACTGATACCAACTTGGGCAAGATTGCAAACAGAATCAAAGCATGGTGGGATTTGGAAGAAACCCCTAATCTCTGCAGTCTCCCTCAGGGCCTCCTCAATCCTGTCCTCTGATGTTTTTAGGTTCATTAAGCAGGTAAAGGGAGGGAATAGTTTTATCCAGAGGCTTTAGGTGTTAGGTAGATATGGCCAAGAGCAAGGTGGCAGATAAATGGATGACGAGTCAGAGATTTGGCAAATTCTGCTTTGATTTGGCACTGAATCTTCCTACAACTACATGGGCTTGGGAAAGGATCTTGACTAAAGATGAGAAAGCAGCCCAGGAATGCCTTGATTTAGCTGTTTTCTAAGCAGAGAACCTGGTCACACCATGTCTGAATTTCTGACCTACAGAATTGTGATCTAATAATACTTCTGTGTTGTTTTAGGCTAGTTATACAGCAATACAGAACTGATGCACTCCCATGGGACCTTATACTTACCTTTCAGAAACGTATCTAAGCTCCATGGAAAGCAGGGACCATGTATTATCCTTTATTCCCTCTTTTGTCTCCAGCACCCAGCCTAGTGCCCACAATATAGTAAATGCTCATTAAATATTTACAAATGAATAAGTGCATTATTAGTCCACCCTTTGAAATCACATTGTTTTCAATTCAAAGCTAGAGAGGTATGCTGTTTTCATTTACATTAAATTGTTTTTCCATTTATATCCCTTTTTCTTTATCTAATGTGTTTCATTGATTTTTTTCATTAGCTTAAATAAGACTGAAACTGCTCGCCTACAGAGTCAAGGGGCATGGCCATTGTCTGTGGAGTACACCCTGCCCACTCCTTGTTTTCTCTCTAGCCACTGAGCTCTGCACTCAAGTTTTGAACAGCATACTGCATGCATGCATGCAAAATGAATTTACATGGGTGCTCCAGGCCACTTGGAGCAAAATGATTTATGATGTTTCTCTTGGAGAAGTCTTCCCTTTTCCAACCCTCTCCTCCCCTCCTCTTCTAACATTCCTTTCTCATTTGCCTTCTGATTGTCAGTTCAGCCTTGCCAAGGTATATCTTGATGAATACCCTCACCCCTCCCAATCCCCAAGCCCACCCTACACTATCTTTGCTCATGGGAGTCTTCTTTGACAGTAGTGATCTTTGACATCTTCACTGCATGAAAAATTTCATCTCATCCATCATGACCCATATTAAATGCCAACTCCACTTTAAAACTCTGCCAGGTAGTCCTCTTTCATTATTTTATGTATAGTACTTTTGTTTCAGTGATGCCCATTCTATGAGAGCTGTCTGTTTACCCATACATGAAATCCTCTTTGGACCATGAGTCCTTCAGGGTTGGGAACAAACCCCCATCCCTAGCAGAGTGCTAGTTCCAATTAAGTGTTTATATATTCACCTATCATTTTATCTTTGCTTATAGTTGAAATGATTTAAAGTTAGACCTTCAAAGAGCATTGATGTGTTAAATAAGAAACCTTGAGAGCAGTAAGCCTTACTCCCTGATGTAAGGAGAAATCTGCTTGGTGACATCAAGACTCTTGCTAACCTACTTTCAAAGGAGGCAAATGGATGGACATTATAGAGTCTTGTTTAACTTCATTCATGAGGCATCGGTCCCCTCAGAACTTCCAACAAAAATTTATCAGCTCCAGAAATATATTTTGAAAATCAAGAAATCCTCTCATGAGAGTATAGCAACATTGAAATATTCGTATGTTATATACCAGGTAGGGATGAGGCAATGAGATATAGAGGGCAGCTAGGTAGACATGACCTGACATAGATTGAAGTTAATATATTTGGGCATATGATGTAAGACAAAGATCTAATTTATGTTTTTCTAAAAAGACCAAAACAATTTTATTGAATAACAAAAATATCTAACTTTTAATAACAAGTTACTATGTGTCAGATGCTTTACAGGCTATATTTAATTTAATCTCCATGGCATCTCTGAGGTAGGTAACATTATTTCCATTTTATAGGTTAAACCAGTGAAGCTTGGAAGGTTATAACTAATTCAAGTTTACATATTTAGTGACTGTCAGAGCCAGCACTTATATCCAGGCCTGACTATGTTATGTACTCATAGGAGGTGAAAAAGACATGATTCTATACTGGTGTAGTGGAGCTGCCCCGGGCACCTGGGGCAACAGAGCTTGAATTGGAGTGCCACTTTATGGAATCAGATACTTGCTAAACTGTCCCCCTTACCCATTAGAGAGAACTAGACTAGCCTGTCTGGGCTGGAAGTTGTCAGAAAATGAATATTCTATCTTTCTTCCATTGTGCTAGTACAGGGTTTCTTAACTTTGGCATTATTTACATTTTGTTATAGGATACTGTGCTGTACATTGTGCTAAACTGATATTTAGCAACCTCTGTTGTCTCTACCCACTCAATGCTAGCAGCATCTCTCAACCAGTTGTGACAACCAAAATGTCTCCATATATTGCAAGATAACCCTGTAGGGGTGGGATGGGGTGGCAAAATCACCCTAGGTTGAGAACCACTATCCTAGTATAAAAAACACTGAAATAGTAATCAGAAGATCTAGGTTCAAGTCCTCTTGCAAATCACCTAATCTTTTTTTTAATATATATTTTTAAATATTTTAAATTTAAATTTTTTTTTTACAATGTAAAAAAAGCAGTGGGCCACACTGCAGTGGACCAAATAAGAAATCAAACAGCAAATCAAAGTATGCCTCAAAACAAAAGAAAAAGAAAACAGAATATTCCAAAACCTACGGAATGCAGCAAAAGCAGAGTGAAATTTATACTATAAATGCTTGTATGAAGAAAAAAGTTCAAATAAACAACATTACACCACAAGGAACTAGAAAAAGAAGAAACTTAGCTGCAATTCTGTAGATGAAGGAAATAACAAAGAAAAATCAGAAATAAATAAAATAGAGACCAGAATAAACAATAACATAACATTGAAAGTAATGACCAATTTAAAAAAAAATAAAATTGACAATGCATTAACTAAGAAAAAAAAAAAAGACTCAAAAACCAAATGAGAAATGGAAAACAATACAGCAAATAACTATAGAAATACCTAGTATGAAAAAAAGGAAATACATAGTATGACAACAGATTACTATAAACAATTATATACTAACAAATCAGATAACTTAGGGAAAAAAACAGTTAATTCCTAAAAACGGACACGATACCATGATTGAATCATGAATCTTGAATCCAAGAAATAGGAGATCTTCTTTGACCAATAACAAGAATGAAAGTTAAATTAGGAATCAAAACTCCCACCACAGAAAAGCCCAAGACCACATGGTTTCATTGATGAATTCTACCAGACATTTAAAAAAAGACAATCTTTATCAAAATCTTACAAATAATAGAATAGAGAGAACACATTCAAAATCATTCCACAAGGCCAGTACTACCCTGATACCAAAGCAGGATAAAACCAATACAAGAACAAAAAAGTCTATTTTGTCCTATATTAAGTAGTGCTGCTCCAACTTTCTTTTGACATCCATTTGTGTGATAAATGTTTCTCTACCCCCTCACTTTCAAACTGCAGGTGTCTTTAAGTCTAAATGAGTCTCTTATATGCAGCATATAGATGAGTCTTGTTTTTTAATCCATTCTGACACTCTATGTCTTTTGATTGGAGCAGATAGTCCATTTACATTCAAAGTAATTATTGATAGATATGTATTTATTGCCATTCTATTACTTGTTTTATCATTGTTTCTGGAGATTTTCTCTGATCTTTTCTTATCTTTGTCACTTTTGGTCTGTTCTTTGCACTCACAGAGTCCCCTTTAATATTTCTTACAGAGCTGATTTAGTGGTCACTAACTCCTTTAGTTTTTGTTTGTCTAAGAAACTATGTCTCTCTTTCTATTTTGAATGATAGCCTTGCTGGATAGAGTATTCTTGGCTGCAGATTTTTGCCATTCAGCACTATGAATATATCAAAGCACTCACTTCTGGCTTGCCAAGCTTCTGTTGAGAAATCTCCAGCTAGCCTTATGGGTTTTCCCTTTTAAGTTAAGGACTTCTTTTGTTGTTTTTAAGATTTTTCCTTTATCAATATATTTTGCAAATTTAATTCCAGTATGTCTTGGTGTTGGTGTGCTTTTATTGATTTTGATGGGAATTCTCTGTGCCTCCTGGATCTGGATGTCTCTTTCCTTCCAAATTAGGGAAGTTTTCTGCTAATATTTCTTGAAATAAACTTTCTGCCCCCCTTTCTCTCTCTTCTTCTTCTGGCACTCCTGTAATATGAATGTTATTATATTTGATAGAGTCACTGAATTCCCTAAGTCTGTTCTCATTATTACATAATTATTCATCCTCTCTTTTTTACAGCTTTATTATTTTGCATTATTTTGTCTTCTAGGTCACTAATTTGTTCCTCTGCTTCTTCCAGCCTGCCATTCATTGCATCAAGCCTGTTTCCAATCTCATTTATTGTATTCTTCATCTCTGATTCTTTTTTAACCCTTTTATGTCTGTTGTAAGAGTCTCTTTTCTTTTCTCAAGCCCAGTGAGTATCCATATGATTGTTGCTTTAAATTCTCCCATCAGGCATGTTACTTATATCTGTTTTGCTTCAATCTCTGGCCATGGCCTTATTTTAGTTCTTTCAATTGGGATAAATTCCTCCATCTTGGCATTTTTGTCTAAGACTCTGCCTTCTTCTCCGTGTTAGAAAAGCCAGCTATGTCTCCTGCACCTGAAAGTAATGGCCTTATGAAGAAGACGTCATGTAGTGCCCAGGGCCTGGCACTTCAAGGAGTATATCCAGTGTGTGTTATATGCACTTTGCTGTTGGGTTTCGGCTGCTCTATTCCTCAGACCAGTCTTCTACAGAAGCTCTCTTTGCCTGCTGTGGGCAGTATTTGGTCCCTGGCCTGAATGTGGTAAGTTTTAATGAGGTGGACTCTGGTCTGCTTGTGAATTGAGACTTGACACGAGCTCCATCAGAACTGAGGCCCTGCAGAACCTCTGGTCAGGAAATGGTGTGGGCAGGGGTTTGTGCTGCTCTTCTGGGAGAAGGGCCCAGCACACTGGGACTGAGGCAAGGCTGAGTGAGAAGGGCAGTCCCACCAGAGTGCTGGGGGTGGGGTTTGATGTAAGCAAGTTAGGCAGCTAGTGTCCATACTGAGATACTTCCTTCAGGTGTCTCTGTGTTTATGCTGAGGGGTGCAGGAGTGAAATGGTATCAGTCAGCTCCTTTGTTCCTAGAGAGATGCTGCCTCTCAGGGAAGTGCTCCTACAATAGGGAATAATCTCCCCCCTATGTGCCTCAATCATTTTTCAGATCTCTTGTTTCCACACTGTCTGCCCCCAGTTTTGTTTGCTTGCCTTTTCTCCAGGAGCAGGGCAGTACCCTCCAGGTTCTATCTCAGCCAACCCTGCTCACCTTTAAAACTCCAGGCTTTAAGTACCACTGGTTGCAAGAACTCAGGAAATTTAGCCCCTCTCATTTTCTAAGCCACCGGCTTTGTGGAAAGTTCTCCCTGTGCATTCCCCTGTGTGTTCCTCTCTCTCCTTTGCCCTTCTCTGCAACCATGGCTCCTTCCTCTCTATAGCACCTGTGGTCCATTTCTCCCTTAAACCACGTCTCCACACTTCTTACCTTCTTCATTGTGGCCTCTTCTCTCCCTTCAGTTGTGGAGTTTGTTCGGTCAGTCATCAGACTGATTTCTGGGGCATTTAGGATGATTTGATAGTTTCTAGTTGTGTTCATGGGACAAGACGAGCCTAGGGTCCTCCTACCCTGCAGCCATCTCTGATTCCTCTTTACCTAATCTTTCTAAACCTTGGTCTCCTTACCTGAAGAAAAATATTGGTATATGTTCTGTCTATATCCTAGGACTGTTATAAGAGCAAAAATACAAAATTAAAGTGAGATAATGTCTGTTAAAGCAGCAGCAGCTTGAATAGTAGTATTGTAGCTCTCTCTGAATTGTTCAGTTTAGATGGAATTGAAAAATGGAAAAGGCACTGGGCTGGATATTGAGAAAGCTGAGTTCTGTTCCTGTCTCTATCTCAAGGCATATCACTTCACTTTTCTGAGCCTATACTGAAAATTTGCATTTTTATTATCATTATTGCTTTATTAATATTTACTTGCCTTGAACCATTTCTTTCTCATACAACGGTGCCTCATTTCTCTTGGAGAATGATTTTCCCCTTATTGGTGTGGTCACGGTGGGATGGTAAACCCAGGTGCCACCTCCTACCATCAAAGCCCAACAAGCAGATTCCTTCTTTCATTTACCTCTGCACAGCCATGAGACCAGTATGTGACCCAAGTTCAGCCTATATGCTGCTCTTGCCCAGAGCTTGGACTCCTGATCAAGGGAGACATGGATGGAGGTGTTGCTTGAATCCCATTCACCCTTCCTAAGAGAGCATCCCATCATTTTACCGTCTAGTCTTCCAGAGTTGCCTTTTTCTATGGTGGGTCCTCCAGTTTTCCTCTCAGTTTTGTGAACTCCTTATATCTTCCTGCCTCAGAGCCTACTGATTAGCCTGGATTGTATGTACTTCTTCCATAGTAATTGTAGTCCAAGTTTTAGTTAGGCACATTGTCATCCAAAATAAAACTCATATTTCTCAGGTTCTTTAGGCACTAGATTAAGTTGTATGATTAAGTTCTGGCCAGTGATATGTAAGCTAAAGTGATGGGTGCAAATTCCAAAAAGTATCCTCAATAAGAAAGGCCATGCATTATTTTTCCTTCCTTTTCCCCACTGATTAGAAGGTAAACATAATGCTAGAGCTCCAATGAGCATCTTATACCATAAGGTAATCTCTGAGATGGGAATTCTGCATGATGAAAGGATCTTGGTTCCCTGGCCAGAGCACTGTGCTAGACCTGGATTGATTATTTTGAAAATTCTTGAACTTCAGAGGAAGAATAAACTTTTGTCTTTATTATTAGGGTTGGTATTTTTGTTTTTGCACTGATCCTAATATATTCACCACTTTGTTTCAGTTAGCCATGGTTACTGTCTATTGCTTATGCCTCTTTCAGATGAAGATGATAGAAAATTCAATTCAAACTGGCTTAACCAATAGTAAAAAAAAAAAAAAAAATGGCTTACAGAACTGCAAAGGCCTGAAGTAGCCAAGGATCCAGGCAAAATTCAATCAACATTTCAAACAATGTCACTGGAGACCCAGTTTTCTCTCCCATCCAGCCTTCCACATTTCAACTTCACTTTCAGTTTCCATATGTTGGTTGCCTTGTGTCTGCAGCAACTTCCTATGAACTGGTAAGAATGGCTAAAGCAGTTTAATCCTTACATTTCAGGTCATACCTCCTCACTGAGGAAAGAGAAAGGGTCTCCTGCAGTAGCCTCCAAAGAAAAGAGGATGCTTTCCTCCACCTACCTACCTTCCTTCCTTCCTTCCTTCCTTCCTTCCTTCCTTCCTTCTTTCCTTCCTTGCCTCTCATCCCCAATGCTCCTCAACAACAATGACAACTAATCTCAGGAAATGTATCTTTGTATTTCATTGGTTCTAACAAGCTTACAAGCCTGTCTCTGAGCCAATTATTGTGGACAAGGGTTTAGAAATATTTATTGATTTTTATTAATCATGCCCCACTCCCGAGACTAGAAAGTCTGTCATTCCCACACAAACCATGTATCTTAGAATAGGTATGGTGGCTCCCCAAAGCAAAAGATGGATTTATTTACTATAAAACAGGAATAGGAATATTTATCCTGCCTACCTGAAAAGGTTGTTATGATGATTAAATCCAATAACTGAGGTGAAGGTTTTTTGAAGATTATGAATTACTACATAAGTATGAAGTACTATTATTGATATTAGAGTGCATTGCTCTCTCTTTTTTTCCCCATTGAACTTTCTTATAGTTTGTGGTACTACGTTAAAAGCAATAGCAACCTACAATTTCATAGACTTCCTCAATTTTTCAAGGCAAACATTTATGATATTATAATTTAATCCTTTCAGTTACAATTGAAAATAATCTCTTCCATTTCCTCTGATTATAGTTTCATAACTACAACAATGTCATGACCTTTCTCTCCCATTATAGTTTTAGATGTACTTCCCTAATTCAGACTTTTGGGGATAAGACTATAACTAGAAACTAAGAGTGAGCAGGTGTCACTGCACTCTGTTCCCTTTCCAGCCCAGACTGTCCATTTAAGATAAAGGTATAGCCATATTAGACATGGAATTAAAATTCTTCAAAGATATCCCAACACTTTGGGTAAGTCCAGTCATGGCTCAGGTGGCCCTGTGTCATGGGGTTCTGGATACCACTCCACATCCATTTCCCATCTCTCTCTTCTTGCTCTCTTTTCTGAGGCCTTATTGAGCTTCTCTAGGTTCTTCACCTGTGGCACATTCTCTCTGTGGGCCAGAGCGTTGCCTTAATTTTCCTTTTGTCTGTAAAACCCATGCTAACCCTACAGCACCTGCCAGCACCACCCACAGTTCCACCAATTTATTAATCCTCATACTTGTATCCCAGCTTAAATATCATTTTCTCATGTCAGCTTTCTCTCTGGAGCTGTGAGACCTTAAACGAGTCTCCCATTACCTGGCTCACTAGCACATTATGCTTCTGCTTTCACAAAGCTGATAGTCACTTGTTTAATTCTTGGGATTCCTAATATTTCCCCAAAACTTTGAATTCAGAGAGCATGTATTTTTCAGCACTGTATCCTCAAAGAATAGCACAATGTCCAAAACATAATGGTACTAAATAAACATGTATTGAATCAATCCGTGAATCAACAAAGGCTTACAGAGTTTATCACAAATGGCCACCTACTAATAGAAAAATGAATAGGAACCTTGATAAAGGTTTCAGAGTATGAGGAATACTTGAACATTAAGTTATAGTTCTGACATCTTCAGTTTGATGGGCTGTATTTACATGTGAACTTCATCTTTTAGAATTTGAACATGTTATAATTTGTTTGATTTCATGATGTTCTCATCTTTTAAAATGATTTCTTTCTAATACAAGGGATTAAGGATTATTTCTTCTTTTGATAACATTTATCAGCATTCCCTGAGATAACTGATAACTCCCGGGGCTCAAAAAACTCAGCACTGATATTCACTCAGTGAAATCTTAAGATATCTATAATCCAGCAAACCAAACTCATCCCTGGGAGGTGTGGATCCATGTCTTGGTTCTTTGATCTTAGACCTCTGTGGGAGAGGACAGTAAAGAGATAAAAGTGGGAGTGCAGGAATAATCAGCCCAGAGCAGATCATAAAAGAAGTCTGGGGCATTAACAGATCTTGAAGTTGTCATTAATTTCAGTTCAAAATAAGACAGTTTTTCTTTGTCAAAGTTCTGCCTCTAAAATGGGATAGAAGAGGTTTCTAACCCTAGGACAGGAATTCAACCATGATGGATGGATGTTTTTGAAAAACCATAAAAAGACAATCTGAATAGTAAGGTTGACTCAGGCTAATCTTTCAGGAGTCTCTTGTGACCCTTTAAATCTATTTTATAAGAGGAGCATTTTAAGTTGATTTAGTGAGATGGCTAAAACTTAATTAGTTACCAAATAATTACCTAATGGACCCTTTTTGAGATATAAGGTTGGGCCACAGCTCTAGCTGCAATGCAATTAATTTTAAATTTTATAAGCCATAAAAGGTAATCACAGCCCCACGAATCAACTAAGGTAGAAGATGGTATTTAGATGCTGCACTGACACCAAGACATCTAAAGAGGGTTAATTAGGTGGCAATTAGTAAGAAGAGTGTTAATTACCACACTAGTCTTATATTATGCAAATGAAATTACATTTTAATTAACGGTTAAGAAACCAAACAATTCAAAATGTATGGGCAATAATAGCAATTGGCATGTTCACAGAAGCCAAAGAAATACTCTCCTAAATGGGAGATTTTGATCTTGCTCTCAATTCAATAAGGTTATGATCACTTTCTCATTTCTGTGAATGAATTTGAAGTGCAGTCCCATATTTTAGAGTTGACACCTGCCATACCAAAGGTAATTTATAACAGTATCTGCTAGGATTATGTATGAAAGAAGAAATTCATGGTTCATTTACTTGCTTCTCTCCTTTAGCACAGGGGGAAACTAGGACTGAGAAAGCATAAACAACTTGGCTAAGTTTAAATGGTTAATTAGGGAAAAGCCTGGAATAAGATTTCAAAGTACTGATATGAGGATACTTCCCACAATAGATGGCCACAACAGTAAAACATTACTTACCATCAATAGAAGAGTACAAGTTTTAAGAGTCTGGTTGTGTAGTTATTCCTATCTAGTTCTTTCACTTACTAGCTATGTGACTTGGGGCAAGTTACTTAACTTCTCTAAGCTTAAATTACCTAACTTGTAAAATGAGGATGAGTACTTACTTCATCATTCATTTGGAGGTATTTATTGAAATAAGCTATACAGAGTTTGGCTCAGTGACTAGCACATTGTGAGCAGCCTCAGATCATTAGCTATTGTTATTAGCACTGGTTTCATAAAAAATAAGTTGGTATAATATAAGGAGCTCAGAAAAGTAATCCTTCTCCCTCCCGGGAAGTCATACTGCTTAAAATTGTCTTATTAAAGACCATTTATTTTTTACTTTTGGTTAAATACAGTGGAAGCAATGACACTTTAACTTATTTTCAGCTAACACCTTATTGGGAATTAAAGTTCTAGTGATAACTAAAGACATGGGGTCCAGTGACTTCACACTGCTGGGATAAAATGCATGAGTGACTCAGAGGCAAAGAAAAATGGGATACAGGGATATTGGAGAGAGAAATAGGACACAAGGTAAATGTTACTGTCTTTATCATTTTGCTAAAGATGTCTCACTGGGAAAATCTAGGTCAAAAGCTTGCCTCTAGGGGTAGAATCATTGACATAGGAATTACTGGGTTTGGTGGTTTTATTTTCAAGCTGTGTAAATATACATAAGGATAAATAGTGATTTTTGGTTATTTTGACCAATATAAATTACTTGGCTAAAACCATACACAGTTGAGGCAAAGGGAATTGGGTTGGTCATGCACCTGTTTTTGCCTTAATTATCGGTATAAATGCAGTTTCCACTGCTGGCAAGGTGCTGATGCATTATAAAGAACTTTGCCCATGAGTGAAAGTGACAGAGGAGAAATGAGCAGCTGAGGCTTTGCAGTGTTTTCTCTGCACATGTAGGAAACCGACCATTTGAAAATCTTGTAAAAACCATGACTTACATGATTGTAACATTGGATTAGGTTCAAGAAGGGAAAGAAGGAAGTTGGCACAGCAACTCTGTAAAGAGAGTAGCACAATTTGAACAATGTATGTATAACTGCATTTTCACTTGACATTTACACTGCTGAAGGCCAAATCAAACTGGAGGTTTTAAATGTGGTTGCTTCCCGCACTTTATTCCACCTTTTTAGCTTTCTTCAGCCCTACCACTCACCCTCAGTTATTCTACAGATTCTTCAAGTGTATCTCATGCCAACTTCCTTTCTAGAACACTGTATCACTCTGAACAACTTCCCTGACTGAAACAACTAAAAAGATACTATGGTGGTCCCTGCTTCCTGATACTTACCCCCTGTGTGGAGAGGGTCTCTGGTTTGCTTCTTACCCGTAGAACATGGCAAGTCACTTCTGTGATGATGTTATACAAGAGAGTAACATTCATTTTGCTAGGAGTCTTTTTCCTTTGCTGGTTTGAATGAAGTAAGTGGCTATGTAGGGAAGATCCATGAGGCAAGGAACTGAAGTCAGTCTCCAGGCAAAAACCAGCTAGGAAGTGAGCTCATATTCCAAGGGAGAACTGCACATTACTAATAAATGTACAAATTACTATAACCATTCTAGATAACATTTGATTATTACATACTGAAGTTGAGTATGTTCATGTTATAAAAGCCAGTATTTCCACTTAGATATATATTCCTTAGAAAAAAGAATCACAATTGGGGGTTTTGGGTGGCATGGTCGATTGAGCATCCAACTCTTGGTTTTGGCTCATATTGTGATCTCAGGGTCGTGAGATTGGGCCCCACATTGGGTACCATGCTCAGTACAGAGTCTGCTTGAGATTCTTTCTTCCTCTCCCTCTGCCCCTCCTGCTCAGGTACTTTCTCTCTTTCTCTCTCTCTCTCACTCTCGCACTCTCTCTAAAATAAATCTTTTTTTTTTAAAAAAAAAGAAAAAACGTATTGCATCTCATCTCTATGCCTAAGGAAAAAAATCTTGCAGATATTATCAGGTGACATGTACAAGAATGTCCATAGCAGCAATGTCAATAAAAACAAAAAAATTTGAAATAATTAAAATTACCATCAATAGTAGAATGAATAATTACTTTGAGTATTTATTCAATGGAAAAGTGAATGGACTGCTAGTACATGAATCAACCTGGCTTAACCTTAAAAAGATGTTCATGCATAAATTTTAAACATTGTTGAGCAAAAGAAGCATATCTCAGAATAATATAGTAAGAGATTTTAAAGCAAAAATAGAGCAAAACCAAGTAATATATTGCTTAGGAATACCTACATAAGTGTTAAAACAACCTAGAAAAAGGAGTGTGAAAATGGATAACAGAAAATTCACGATTGTGGTCAACCCTGGGAGATGGAGTGGGAGAGATATATAGGAAGCTGTAAGGTACAAATAATGTTCTTTCTCTTAATCTGGATAGTCAGAACCAGATGGCCAGTTTATAATTAGCTTTAAAATAATAAAGACATATTTTAAACCTCTTTTATAAGTGCAGCAGATTTAAAAATTTTGGAAAGCTGTACTGAAGTTGTATCCACTTCCACTTGGGACAGGTCGGACTCTTCCTTCCTGATCCTTCCTCTTGATTTATGTTTATTTCTAAGTGCTCAACTCTCTGAGAATGTAATTGGAGAGAAGCTTTGATACGATTCCAGATCCTTTGATGAACTTCCTGTCTCTGGGCATTGCTGCCATTTCCCAGGCACTCCTGATGTTCTGAGGTGATGAGCACCAAAGCTGCCTTATAGACTCTAGAATTTTCCTCTCCCCACAATAATGATGTTCTCTGAACAAAATTCAAAGAATGTCTTTCTCCCCTACTTACCTATACTCAGCCCTTCGATATCCAACAGTGTTGCTTTGCCTGATGAGTTTTAGTAAAATTAACACCTGTGTTTTGTGCTAACACCTCCTCCCTAGAATTAAATGCAGAATCCATGGTGTGCACCAGGGGAAATATTTAAATCCAAAGAACTGAATTTACTCTGATTCCCCTTTAAATCAGAAACATTTGTTCTTAACTGGACCATGCCACTCTGCTTCACTCCCTTTTTCCTTGGGATACTTTTTCTCCTAGGGGATTTCAGTCTCTGACAAACACTCTCTTCTTCGATCAAAAATGCCCAGAGCTTTCTAAATGTTGGGGAACAAATCTTTGGTTAAAAATAGAAACCTGAAACATATGCAAAATACATTGATCCATTATTTTCAGTAATAGAACATCAAAAATGTTCAAACTTCAATGAATAGGGAATTAATGAAATTAATTATGGAATATCCACATAATAGAAATTTTCCACATTAATATTGGCTAGGAGAATTTAAATAAATTAAAAGATGTCAATCATACAGATTTAAGTATAAATGCAGGTTATATAGTATGAAGTCCTATTTGTAATGTTGTGTGGGTGTATGTGTGTACCAGCATGTATGTGCATGTTTGGAAGAGTGTACACAAAGATGTTAACAGTGGTTATTTCTGTGTGGTAGAATTATGGGTGATTCAGGGGGGAAAGATGGCGGAGGAGTAGGGGACCCTATTTCAACTGGTCCCCGGAATTGAGCTGGATATCTACCAGACCACTCTGAGCACCCACAAAACCAGCCTGAGATGTAAGAAGATCTGGATCTCTACAAACAGAATATCACAGGCGGTTGGTTTAGAGGTACGAAGCAGGGAGCCATGATTTCGCGGGCAGATATTGGAGGATAAATGGCAATGGGAGGGTGCCTGGCCGTGGGGATCCTACACCGCCAGTGAGCAACAGACTCGCAGACCGGTAGCGGCTGGGAAGGGACTTTAGGGCAGCCCCTGGGGCAGAAACCCGGAGCAGCGGGGTCGCACATGCAAACTGGGAGCAGCTGGCGGTTTTAGAAGCACAAAGGGCAGAGACGTGCCCCGACCTGGAGGCAGGACGGGGGGCGCTGCAGAGGGGTGCACAACCCAGGCCGCTGCAGTTTATAGCAGCATGGATAGAAACGGAGGCAGTGTGGCCTGGAGAGCTCACTGAAGAACAGACTGCGGTCTCTCTGCTCTGAGGCAGAGGGTTGGAAACGGTCTCTTCTGCTCTGACTCATGGAAGAGACGCAGAAAGCCCCCAGGGAAAGCCGCCAGAGAACAAAAGCCCCAAAAACTGATTCCCGCTGAGCCCATCCCCCACCACAGGGGGGGGAAGGCCAACTCCGCCCAAACAGGGTTGCCTGAGTAACAGTGAGGCAGGCCCCTCCCACAGAAGACAGGCTGGGAAAACAAGAGGCCCGCAACCCTAAGGTCCCAAGAAAACAGGTGCATCTTGCTTGGGTTCTGGTCAATAATTTGGACTCTATACATTCCCTCAAACACGCATCAACAGAATGACTAGGAGGAGGAGCCCCCAAAACAGAAAAGACTCAGAGATTACGACTTATGCTGCAGATTTACATATGGATGCAGATATGACCAAGATTTCGGAGATGGAATTCAGGCTAGCAATTGTGAAGACAATGGCTAGAATGGAGAAATCAATTAATGGCAACATAGAGTCTCTAAGGGCAGAAATGAAAGGTGAATTGGCAGAACTTAAAAATGCTATCAATGAGATCCAATCCAATCTAGATAATCTAACAGCTAGGGTAACTGAGGCAGAAGAACAAATAAGCGACCTGGAAGACAATGTAATAGATAAAAAGGGAAAAGAGGAGGCCAGGGAAAAACAACTCAGAATCCATGAAAATAGAAGCAGAGAAATAAGTGACACCATGAAGCGTTCCAATGTCAGAATAATTGGAATCCCGGAGGGAGTGGAGAGAGAGAGAGAGGACTAGAAGATGTATTTGAGCAAATCATAGCTGAGACCTTCCCTAATCTGGGGAATGAAACAAACATTCAAGTCCTAGAGGCAGAGAGGACCCCTCCCAAGATCAAGGAAAACAGGCCAGCACCCCGGCATGTAATAGTAAAACTTGCAATCTTAGAACCAAGGAAACCATCTTAAGGGCAGTTAGGGGGGAGAGATTCCCTACGTACAGAGGGAGGAACATCAGAATAATGTCAGACCTATCCACAGAGACCTGGCAAGCCAGAAAGGCCTGGCAAGACATATTCACGGTACTAAATGAGAAGAACATGCAACCAAGAATACTTGATCCAGCAAGGCTTTCATTTAGAATGGATGGAGGGATGCAGAGCTTCCACGACTGGCAGAAACTAAAAGAATATGTGACCACTAAGCCGGCCCTGCAGAAATATTAAGGGGGGGTTCTATAAAAGGAGAAAGACCCCAAGAGTGATATACAACAGAAATTTATAATCTATAAAAACAACACCTTCACAGGCAACATGATGACAATTAATTCATATACATCCAGACTGAAAGTGAAGGGATGGAGATCCATCTTCCATGCCAGCGGACCTCAAAAGAAAACTGGGGTAGCAATTCTTAGACAAATTAGATTTTAAACTAAAGTCTATAATTAGAGACACAGAGGGACACTATATCATTCTTAAAGGGTCTATCCAACAAGAAGATCTAACAATTGTAAATATCTATGCCCCCAACATGGGAGCAGCCATCTACATAAGCCAACTGTTAACCAAAATAGAGTCATATTGATAACAATATGTTAATTGTAGGAGACCTCAATACTCCACTCTCAGCAATAGGCAGATCATCTAAGCAGAAAACCAACAAGGAAACAAGAGCTTTGAATGATACATTGGACCAGATGGACCTCATAGATATTTATAAAACATTCCACCCTAAAACAACAGAATACTCATTCTTCTTGAGTGCACATGGAACTTTTTCCAGAATAGACCACATACTGGGTCACAAATCAGGTCTCAACTGATACCAAAAGATTGAGATTATTCCCTGCATATTCTCAGACCACAATGCTTTAAAACTGGAACTCAATCACAAGAAAAAAATTGGCAGAAATTCAAACACTTGGAAGCTAAAGACCACTCTGCTCAAGAATGTTTGGGTCAACCAGGAAATCAAAGAAGAACTTAAACAATTCATGGAGATCAATGAGAATGAAAACACTCAGTGCAAAACCTATGGAATACTGCAAAGGCTGTCCTAAGGGGGAAATACATAGCCATCCAAGCCTCACTCAAAAAATAGAAAAATCCCGAATTCACCAACTAACTCTACCCCTTAAAGAACTAGAGAAAAAGCAACAAATGATGCCTAAGCCACGCATTAGAGGAGAAATAATTAAAATTAGAGCAGAGATCAATGAATTAGAAACCAGAAACACAGTAGATCAGATCAACGAAACTAGGAGTTGGTTCTTTGAAAGAATTAATAAGATCGATAAACCACTGGCCAGACTTATCCAAAAGAAAAGAGAAAAGACCCAAATTAATAAAACTATGAATGAAAGGGGAGAGATCACAACTAACACCAAGGAAATAGAAACAATTATTAGAAATTATTATCAACAACTATATGCCAATAAACTGAGCAATCTGGATGAAATGGAGGCCTTCCTGGAAACCTATAAGCTGCCAAGGCTGAAACAGGAAGAAACTGACAACCTGTATAGGCCAATAACGAGTAATGAGATTGAAGCAGTGATCAAAAATCTCCCAAAAAACAAGAGTCCAGGGCCTGATGGATTCCCTGGGGAATTCTACCAAACATTCAAAGAAGAAATAATACCTATTCTACTGAAGCTGTTTCAGAAAATAGAAACAGAAGGAAAACTTCCAGACTCATTCTATGAGGCCAGCATTACCTTAATCCCCAAACCAGGCAAAGACCCCATCAAAAAGGAGAATTTCAGACCGATATTCCTGATGAATATGGATTCCAAAATCCTCAACAAAATCCTAGCTAATAGGATCCAACAATACATTAAAAGGATCATCCACCACGACCAAGTGGGATTATCCCCGGGATGCAAGGGTGGTTCAACATTTGCAAATCAATCAATGTGATAGAACACATTAATAAGAGGAGGGAGAAGAACCATATGGTCCTCTCAATTGATGCAGAAAAAGCATTTGACAAAATACAACATCCTTTCCTGATTAAAACTCTCCAGAGTATAGGGATAGAGGGAACATTCCTCAAGCTCATAAAATCCATCTATGAAAAACCCACAGTGAATATTATCCTCAATGGGGAAAAGCTGAGAGCCTTTCCCTTGAGATCAGGAACATGTCACGGGTGCCCACTCCCACCACTGTTGTTCAACATAGTACTAGAAGTCCTAGCAATAGCAATCAGACAACAAAAAGAAAGAAAAGGTATTCAAATTGGCAAAGAAGAAGTCAAACTCTCTCTTTTCGCAGACGACATGATACTTTATGTGGAAAACCCAAAAATCTCCACCCCCAAATTACTAGAACTCATCCAGCAATTCAGTAATGTGGCAGGATACAAAATCAATGCACAGAAATCAGTTGCTTTCTTATACACTAACAAAGCAACTGTGGAAGGAGAAATTAGAGAAAGGATTCCATTTACAATAGCACCAAAAACCGTAAGATACCTCGGAATAAACCTAACCAAAGAGGTAAAGGATCTATACTCTAGGAACTATAGAACACTCATGAAAGAAATTGAAGAAGACACAAAAAGATGGAAAAATATTCCATGCTCATGGATCGGAAGAATAAACATTGTTAAAATGTCTATGCTACCCAGAGCAATCTATACCTTCAGTGCCATCCTGATCAAAATTCCAATGACATTTTTCAAAGTGCTGGAACAAACAATCCTAAAATTTGTATGGAATCAGAAAAGACCCCGAATCGTCAAGGAAATGTTGAAATAGAAAAACAAAGCTGGGGGCATCACGTTGCCCGATTTCAAGCTATATTACAAAGCAGTGATCACCAAGACAGCATGGTACTGGCACAAAAACAGACATATAGACCAATGGAACAGAATAGAGAACCCCGATATGGACCCTCAACTCTATGGTCAAATAATCTTTGACAAAGCAGGAAAAAATATGCAATGGGAAAAAGACAGTCTTTTCAATAAATGGTGCTGGGAAAATTGGACAGCCACATGCAGAGGAATGAAACTCGACCATTCTCTACCACCATTCACAAAGATAAACTCAAAGTGGATGAAAGACCTCAATGTGAGACAGGAATCCATCAAAATCCTAGAGGAGAACATAGGCAAGTAACATCTCTGACATCGCCCACAGCAACTTCTTTCAAGATACATCTCCAAAAGCTAGTGAAACAAAAGCAAAAATGAACTTTTGGGACTTCATCAAGATAAAAAGCTTCTGCACAGCAAAGGAAACAGTCAACAAAACAAAGAGGCAACCCACAGAATGGGAGAGGATATTTGCAAATGACACTACAGATAAAGGGCTGGTATCCAAGATGTATAAAGAACTTCTCAAACTCAACACCCAAAAAACAAATAATCAAGTCAAAAAGTGGGCAGAAGATATGAAAAGACACTTCTCTGAGGAAGACATACAAATGGCTAACAGACACATGAAAAAATGTTCATCATCATTAACCATCAGGGAAATCCAAATCAAAACCACACTGAAATACCACCTTACACCAGTTAGAATGGCCAAAATGGACAGGGAAAGAAACAACAAATGTTGGAGAGGTACAGTGGAGAAAGGGGAACCCTCTTACACTGTTGATGGGAATGCAAGTTGGTACAGCCACTTTGGAAAACAGTGTGGAGGTGCCTCAAAAATTTAAAAATAGAGCTACCCTATGACCCAGCAATTGCAGTCCTGGGTATTTACCCCAAAGACACAGATGTAGTGAGAAGAAGGGCTATATGCACCCCAATGTTCATAGCAGCAATGTCCACAATAGCCAAACTGTGGAAAGAGCCGAGATGCCCTTCAAGAGATGAATGGATAAAGAAGATGTGGTCCATATATACAATGGAATATTACTCAGCCATCAGAAAGAATGAAAACCCAACTTTTACATCAACATGGATGGGACTGGAGGAGATTATGCTAAGTGAAATAAGTCAAGTGGAGAAAATCAATTATCATTTGGTTTCACTTATTTGTGGAACATAAGGAATAGCATGGAAGACATTAGGAGAAGGAAGGGAAAAATGAGGGGGGTGGGAATTGGAGGGAGAGATGAACCATGAGAAACTATGGACTCTGAGAAACAAATAGGGTTTAGAGGGGAGGGGTGAGGGGGGATTGGTTAGCCCGGTGATGGGTATTAAGGAGGGCATGTACTTCATGGAGCACTGGGTGTTATACGAAAACAATGGATGGTGGATCACCACATCAAAAACCAATGATGTATTGTATGGTGACTAACATAACACAATAAAATTAAAAAAAAAACAACTGTAAACATTTACAGTTGCTCAGAAATGAAAAAAAAGAGTGATAATTACTTTCTATTAAAGAATAATACATAATTATTTGATTTTTAATTTCCTTTAAACAGTAACATTTCTTAAAGATATCAGAAGTTGAGTTGCAATTCTTACAATTGGATTTATGTATTTGGCTTTAATAAATACATAAAAATTAATGCTGTTTTAAGTATGGTTCCTATATCTGACCATTTTTATTAAATGGATGAGAATCGTTGAAAGAAAAACTAATAACATAAAATTCTAAACTGCAGTCATATTCACTCAAAGGTTTAAAAAACATCTAATTTTAGTGTTGCTCAACATAAAAAAAGATTTTTTCACTATTTAATTAAAAGACAAAGTCCCAGTGCAAACACGGAGATTAGAATGACAGCATCATTTTTACTTTTTCATACAGAAAAAAGACAAAAAGTCATAGCACAGAAGTATTTTACTGATTGTGTTAATATTGATAATCAGGTGTTTTTGTCATTATCAAATATACAAAAAAACAAAAACGAATCAGAAAATTGGAATTAAGCAAATACCCTTGCCTAACCAAGACAATGTGTATTATTAATATTGTTTTTTATGTTTTTTTCTTTATTCCTGTTTTTTGTTTTGTTCTAGCAAGATCTTAATCAAGTCAAATATAGAAAACAAAAGATTCTAAAGCAAAAAACGCAACTATAAACTCACACCCAATTACATTGTTCTCAGGTCGAGTGGGTATAAGGAAAAACTGAAAAACTTGCAGTTATGCATGGACACATTTTGGCATTGTGCAAGAATAAAAGGTGCCAAATTAAAATTTAAAGGAGGGAACCCAGAATTTTAGAACTTTGCCCATTGATGTGAATTCAAGTAAATATCTACATTTTGTAGTAGTATATTAGATGTTTGAGTCAAGCAGGTGACATGTGTCCTGTGATCCAGGGCAAGCCCTGCCAGAATTTCCTATTAAACTGTCAGTCACCATACACTGGATGTCAGGAAGGACAAAGCTGCACATTTTGTTTCCTAATTTGTTATTCCCCAGAATCACAGCACAAAATGCGTTCTCAAACATGAGTGTCTAGTAATCATAATAGAAAAATGACCTAATTTGCCAATATATAAGTAAACATATCAGAGAAACACATACAATTGGGGAAATAAAACTTTTGTTCCACCAATTATAAATAAACAAGCATTAAAGAATGAATTAATAAAAATAAATAAATACTCTTCTCAGTGTCTCTTGATAGTACAAATCACAAACTGAAATTAATTTAGATGATAAGATGCACTCTTTTTAATTACCTGTTTTTAGGAAAAATGTTTTTTTAAAAAGCAAGCTGTAAGATGTTCAATCTGGATTATAGTCAATAGTGGTATAGAGAAGTCGTTCCATATTTGCTAAGCCACTTGAAAAAGTGTTATTATCAGGCACTGTGCTGTATACTAGATAAACAATGGTGAAAAAAATAGAGAGGATCCTTGTTCTCTAGTGTAGTAGGGAAGGCAAACTATATTCAGATAAACGAACTAAAGAGTATTGTAAGTGTATTTAAAAGTGTGGGATCTTTTTTATTTCTCACTTGACTCCTTCCTTTCTTTTACATTCCCATCTTCACTGCTCCTCAACTCAGTCATTTTTTATTTGTAAGAGAATATATTGGTAATATAGAAAAAGAGCATAGAGACAAAGTTATGGCATAAATAGTGGTCAACATTAGGAAGAGAAACATTGTTTCTCTTATAAATGATTCCCTCTGAAAAATTTGGAAGAACCAGAACCACCTCCTACAACAAAACCAAGTAGCTTCTACTGTCTTATGTCCCCGGGGACGGAAGCACAGAGCAGCCTGGGTATATAACAGATGGTGTTTTGATGGGATGGAAGCATAGGAAGGGAGACCTTAGAATGGAATTCAGAGATACCCAGCTAAGGTGTGGGCAATACAGTGAATAACCTCTTTGTACATCATCTAGTTTCCATGCAATAATAAAATACAATATTTTTCTTGGTTTTGGATCAAACATTGCAGGCATATCTTTTTTTATTTTTAAAGATGTTATTTTTTATTTATTTGACAGAGACACAGCAAAAGGGGGAAAACAAGCAAGGGGAGTGGGAGAGGGAGAAGCAGGCCTCCCACCGAGCAGGGAGCCTGATGTGGGGCTCGATCCCAGCACCCTGGGATCATGACCTGAGCCAAAGGCAGATGCTTAAGGACTGAGCCACCCGGGCGCCCCACATTGTAGGCTTATCTTAAAGGCATCAAATGCCTAATCAAAAAATAAATAGTTCCGACTGAAACTAGTGGGTTATAGCTAGAGAAGTCAGGGAGTGTCCTTTGAGGAAGGGGTGTTTCAGCTAGAGACCCAAAAGATGAGAAGATTTTATTAGACAAATAGGACCGAGTATTCTTTTGCAAAGGTTAAAAGTGAGTTAGAGAAGGACAAGTTCAGGAACTAAAAATGCTGGGGATTAGGGAGATAGGCAAAAGAGGAGGCTCCTGAGTCAGATGGGGATAAGACTATACAGTGCCTTGAGGACTATATTCAGGACTTTATTCTTTATCTTGAAAGCAATGGGAAGCCTTTGGAAATTGCAAGAAGGGTTGTGACGATCTCATTGAAACAATATATCAGTACAATCATTCCACTACAAATGAGCATTACAGAAGGAGCTATGAGTAGAGGCAGGTAGGCAAAGTGGGAGGCTATAGCATTGTCCAAGAGAGGTAATGGCCACTTGTTAGCAGTAGAGATGAAGAGAAGTGGACTCAAGAGGTTTTTTTGGAGGTTAATTTGACCCCAATGAATTGAGGATATGGAGCATAAGAGAAAGGGAGGGCATGAAGATGATTCGTCACTCCTGCCACGTGAATTTGGGGGAATGTTGGTGCCATTGGGTAAGATGAGAAAATGAGTCCAGAATAGGTTTGACAGGGAGATCTTCAGGATAAATTTGAATACACTAAGTTGAGATGCCTTTGACATAAGATATCCAAATAGAGATGTTGACTTTGAAACAGAATATTCAGATCAAGATTTGTGGGTACAAAGTCAAGAGTAGAAACAATTAAACTGGGAAAAGTTTGAGATCTGTGACATGGCTGTGGTGCAGGCAGCACCTGCATAGGCTGATGTTGAGACACCAAATAAGAGACCAATGGAAGAATAATCCAAGAGTTTTAATACAGGTTCTGCTCATTCTCTTTTTTTCTGCTGCCTCCCTACAACTTCCATAAGATCCTGCCTAAGCATTAAGAATTATTTGAGGGCGCCTGGGTGGCTCAGTTGGTTAGGCGATTGCCTTCAGCTCAGGTCATGATCCTGGAGTCCCGGGATCGAGTCCCGCATCGGGCTCCCTGCTCAGCGGGGGGTCTGCTTCTCCCTCTGATCCCCTTCCCTCTCGTGCTCTCTGTCTCTCATTCTCTCTCTCTCAAATAAGTAAATAAAATCTTTAAAAAAAAAAAAAAAAAAAAAAAAAAAAAGAATTATTTGAATAGAGTTGTTTGAAACCTCTAAAGCTTGATTTAAAATAATATTAATTTATCCATGAACTCACCTTAAGCAAGAGGCAGGGCACATTTGCTAAATCAAAAAATAGGACCAAATACATGTAAGAAATTCAATTAAGGACTATGGGTAGATAAAAAGATGTGATAGCAAACATTCGGTAAGTTCTTCCTTTGTAAGACCCACTATTCAGAGTTTTTTTATTTATAATAACTCATTTAATCCTCAGAACAACCCCATGAGGTAAGTAAAATTGTTCTCTTCATTTCACAGATGAGAAAATGGAGGAATAGGTGACTCTGTAACTTGCCCAGCTATTGAGTAGCAGATCTGGTATGTGAAATCAGGCAGATTGGCTTTGGAAACCATACTTTCAATACACTATTATGTAAAATAAGGCTTGATATGTCTTATAATCTAGCTAAGAATCTAATACATAAAAAAACAGAAAGGGTACAGTGAATTGCAAAGCCTCTAGTTACTTAAATCTAGGAAGCTCAGGAGATTCATCAGATGTACTGAAGTTTAAATTCTCAAATGACTAAGGGCGATATATCAGGATAGGCTGAGGTAAGCTGCGATAACAGTCAACTCCAAAATATCAGCCACTTGACAAAGTAAATGTTTATTTATTATTAACACTACATTTCCAACAAAAGCGTGCAGGGGACATCTGTTCATTGTTATCACTCAGGAACCTGGTGGACAGAGGCTACATCTTGACATGGGCTTCTACAGTCTCTCAGAAGGGTAATAATTAGTGGTAAATCATGCATAGGCTTTTAAAACATCCACCTAAAACAGACAAATATCACTATAAATTGTGATCACATGTCATTGGTCAAAGCCAGCTGTATGACCACACCTAACTTTAAGGGGATGGGGAAGTAAGATAAATGACATATTATCAATATCCATATAGACTACCTCATTGGACTCAAGACTATACTTTCAGGGATCATTTCTATAGTTCGCCACGATAAATTCTCATGATAGTGTCTCCCATTGCCAGACAACCCACAGCAAAAGGAGAAGATGGGGATTCCCATGCATAGTATTTCCTTTTCTTGTTTCCTTCTGTTGGATGCACTTCCAACCACAACACTTGAACAGAGGATCTCAGAGAACCATCACCTGGTTGGGTGCTACTGGAAATCAGGGACATTAATTATAAAAGATAAAAAGTACTCCAAGATGTAATACTGAATATCAATTCAAAGACAAGAAGAGAAAGAGATATAAGAGCAAAAATGAATGTATTAAAATGCAGAGAACAATAATCAGTGCATCTAAAAGATGCATTCTCATTGCCAGTTTCTCATTGCCAGTAACAAAATGCATTTTACTGTTGCCATGGTCCCTAGGAAGTACTGAAATAGATTTAGAAGGAGGAGAAACCCAATCTGGCTGATTCCAAACTTTATGAGGGAAAAGTTGTATTCTATTACCATACCACTTCTCTATACTTTTAAAATCAGAGACATCTGAAGGAAAGAGTCCTTCCAAATTCTAATTATCTAAGACACCTGGATGCATAAGGATCAGAGTTTTACTGAACATTATGGCCTATGGATCCTTTTACTACCCAGTACCAAGAGGTCAGCAAATGACCATGAGATAACCCACTTGCCACTTTGCAACTAGAAAAGAAAGGTTGAGTAGGAGTCAGCAAGTGAAGGTTATAATTAAACATTTTTAAGTAAAGCAGTGTTGACTTCCTACCCCAGTGTAAATGGCTATACTAACATTTTACATAAAACTTTGTATTGAAGTCTAACTGAATAATCACAAGAATAATAATATAAATACATTTCTGATGATTGTAAAGAGAAAAAAATATAAAAAGTAAAAAATAAACATAGAATTCTGGTTTCTGGTTCCACATATAAGGAGCTTGGAAATTGCCATTCCATCCGAACAACAAATAAAAAGCTAAACAAACTGAAAAAATCAACAACTCTTTTTAGGTCTGTTAAAGAATGAGGTCACAGGGCAAACCACTCTCCTGCAGATTGGAGAGTTAGATAAGCAATTCCAAAGAATCCCAACATACCTGAGCAGAAACCTCCACCCTTTTGTGTGTTTTACCTCCAGGAAATCAGCCAGGTTCTCAAAGTAAATATTGGAGAAAAATCAAAGTGTGCTTCTGGAAGGGGGTGGGAGAAAGGAACCAATTTGAAATACATCAGAGCACTCCATCCTTAACAAGGAGAAACTCATTCATTCAGGAGAAACTAATTAACCAGATCCTAGCCTATTGGTGTTTTATCAGACCCTAATGTTCTAAGGGAAGGGCAACACCCATCTCCAGCCCACTCTAGCCATTGTGTCCACATAAGGGGAGGAGGAAAAAAAAAAAGAAGTTCACAGTCCAGATACTAAAAGATTGAGATCTAATCATAGGACTATAGAATATTTCCCCTCCCCTCACAACTAATCACCACATTACTAAAGGCGTATTTATAGTAGAAAAAAAGCATTTGACAAAATCCAACACCCATTCATGATTAAAAAAACCTCTCAATGAAATGGGAATAGAGAATTTCCTTAACTTGATAAAGAATACCTACAAAAACATACAGTTAATATCATACTTAATGATGACACACTAGAAGCTTTCCAGATAAGATCAGGAACAAGGCAAGAATGTTTCTTCTCACTATTTATTTCAGTAGTGGACTAGAATTTCTAGCTATTGCAATGAGACCAGGAAAGGAAATAAAAGGTATTCAAATTGGGAAGAAAAAAATAAAACTGTATTTGTTTACAGATGACATGATGTTCTATGAAAAAAAAATCCAAAAGATTGATGAAAATTTCCTGCAACAATTACACTAATGTTGCAAGATAGAAGGTTAATATAAAAGTCAATCACTTTCCAAATAACAGCAACAAATAAGTGGAATTTGAAATTAAACACATAATACCATTTACATTAGCACTCCTCAATATGAAATTTTTAGGTACAAATTTAAGAAAATACATATGTATAAGGTCTATTTGAGAAAAACCACAAGACTTCGATGAAAGAAACCAGAGATCTAAAAAAAAAGAATAATTTCATGTCTATGGATTAAAAGTCTCAGTATTGTCAGGAGTCAGTTCTTTCCAACTTGACCTATAGATTCAGTACTATCCCAATCAAAATCCTATAAAGTTATTTTGTGGGTATTGTCAAATTGATTCTAAAGTATTTCTATAAAGGCAAAAAACCCAAGGATAGCCAACACAATATTGACTGGGAAGAACAAAGTTACAGGACTGACACTACTTGATTTAAAACTTATTAAGTACAGTAATCAAGACAGTGTGGTATTGGTAAAATCATAGAAAAATAGACTAAAGGAACTTAATAATATAGCCAACTGAACTTTGACAAGGAGCAAAAGGAATACAGTGGAGCAAAGATAGTTTTTTCATCAAATGGTGCTGAAACGTATAGACATCCACATGCAAAAAAGAAAAAAGATACAAAAATTAAGTCAAAATGGATCATAGACCTAAATGCCATAAAAATGTTGGAAGATAATATAGGAGGAAACCAAATGACGTTGGCTATGGCAGTGACTTTATAGGTATAATGCCAAAGGTATAAAGGTGTATAAATAACTTTTAAATCTGGTATAGAATTTTTTATAAAATAATTAAAAGGAAATGATAAGTCTATGTTAATATATGTACAATACAAAAAGATCATTTGTGCTATCAATAACAAAAAAAGACATGGCAAGATGTAAAGTATTACAGTTTTTATATGGGAATGAAACTAAGTTGTTATCAATTTAAAACAGATTGGTATAACTTTAGGATATCTTAAGTAACTGAAGTAGTTATCACAAAGAAATTATCTATAGAATATAAGTAAATAAATAAATAAACATATAGAATATACACAAGGGGAAATAAGAAAAGAATAAAAACATATCACTGCAAAAATCAATGAAATATAAAAGAAGGCAGCAAGGGAAGGGAGGGAGGACAGAAAAGCTCTAAGACATACGGAAAGCAATTAACAAAATGTCAATAGGAAGTCCTTCTTTATTACAAATTACTTTAAATATAAATAGATTAAATGCACCAGTTAAAAGACATAGATTGACTGAATGAATTAAAAAAAATCCAACTATATGTTGTCTACAAGAGATTCATTTTAGATTTAAGGATGTACATAGGCTAAAGAGAAAGGGTAAAGATAGTTGTTTAATGAAAATAGGAACCTAAAGAGAGCAGGAGTGTCCATAGTTGTATCGAAGTAGACATTAAGACAAAACCTGCCACAGGCCTCAGATAAGCTTATATAATATAAATGAATTGATTTACCAGGACGATATAACAATTATAAATATGTATACATCAAACATTAGAGTTCCCAAATATTTTGAAGCAATATTGACAGAACCCAAAGGAGAAATAGAGAGCAGCACAATAATAGAAGATTTCAGTGCTTCACTTTCACTTATGGATAGAAAAATCAGATAGAAGACTTGCATAATATTATAGACCAATTGGACCTGAGAAATATACAAAACATTCTACCCAATAATAGCAGAATATAAATCCTTTTCAAGTGCACATAGAACATTCTCCGAAACAGACCACATCAGGCTACAAAACAAATCCCAACAAATTTAAGAAAACTGAAATCATACAGGCTATGTTCTCTAACCACAACAGGATGAAGTTAGAAATCAATTAACAGAAGGAACAGAGGAATTCTCTTAAACAATCATTGGGTAGAAGAAAAAAAATCACAAGGGAATTTTTAAAATATCTGAAGAAAATGAAAACAAAGCACAGTATACCAAAACTTATGGGATGCAATGAAAGAAATACTAAGAGGGAAGTTTATAGCAGTAAACGCATTAAAAAAGAAGAAAGATCTCCAATCAACAACTTAACTTTACACATCAAAAAAGTAGAAAATGAACTAAACCCAAAGTTAGCAGAAGTTAATAATAATTAGAGCAGAGATAAACAGAGAATAAAAAAATAGAAAAATCAATGAAATTAAGAGTTTTTTTTAATAAAGATCAACAAAATTGAAAAAATCTTGCCTAGACTAACCAAAAAAAAAAAAAAGAGTCAAATAACTAAAAATGGAAATGAAAGAGGGAATATAGCAACAGATGTCACAGAAATGAAAAGAATTATGAGACTACTATGAACAAGTATATGTCAATAAAATGGATAACTTAAAAGACATGAATAAATTCTTAGAAATACAAGCCTACCAAGACTGAATCATGAAGAAATAAAACTCTGAACAGACCTAAAGCTATGGATAGTAAAGCAGGAAAACAAAACAAATTAAACAAAAACAAAACACCTCCCAAGAAAGAAAAGAAAACCCCAGGACCAAATGGCTTCACTGGAAAATTTTATCAAACATTTAGAGAATAATTAACACTGATCCCCCTCAAACTCTTCCAAAGAATTAAAGAGGAGATAACACATCCAAACTCATTCTATGAGGCTAGAATTATCCTGATATCAAAACCAGATGAATATACAAAAAAGAAAACCACAGACCAATATCCCTGATGAATATTCATGTAAAAATCCTAATCATACTAGAAAAGTAACTCAACAGTGCATTTAAAGGATAATACCCTATGACCAAGTGGGATTTCTGCATGGAACATGGGGATGGTACAACACATAAAAATGAATCAATGTAATATGCTATAATAACAGAGTGAAGGAAAAAAGTCACATGATCATCACAATTGATGCAGAAAAGGCATTTGACAAAATTCAACTGTCATGATAAAAACTCCCAATGAACTCAGTTTAGGGAAATATACCCCAAAGTAATAAAGGCCATATATTTCCCAGCCACCCCATCCCTCCCACCCCCCACCACTCCCGCAACCCTCAATTTGTTTCCTGAGATTAAGAATTCCTCATATCAGTGTGATCATATGATACATGTCTTTCTCTGATTGACTTATTTCGCTTAGCATAATATTCTCTAGTTCCATCCACATCGTTGTAAATAATACATTATATGTTAAAAAAAAAGTAGTAAGGGAAAAATGAAGGGGGGGGAATCGGAGGGGGAGATGAACCATGAGAGACTATGGACTCTGAGAAACAAACTGAGGGTTCTAGAGGGGAGGGGGGTGGGGGGATGGGTTAGCCCGGTGATGGGTATTAAAGAGGGCATGTACTGAATGGAGCACCAGGTGTTATACACAAACAATGAATCATGGAACACTACATCAAAAACTAATGATGTATGGTGATTAACATATCATAATAAAATAATATTTTCATAATAATTAAAATAAAATTAAATAAAAATAAAGGCCATATATGACAACCCCACAGTTAATATCATACTAAACAGTGAAAAAAAACCTCAAGCATTTCCTCTCAATCAGGAACAAGATAAGGATGCCCACTCTTGCCACTTTTGTTCAACATACTACTGCAAGTCCTAGTCAGTACAACTAGACAAGAAAAAGAAATAAAAGACATCCATATTAGAAAAGAAGTATAGTGATCTGTAGTCACAGATGGCATGACTTATATGTACAAAGCCCTGAATATTCCACACACACACACACCAAAAAAAAACCTGTTACAACTAATAAACAATTTCATCAAAGTTTCAGGATGCAAAGTAAATGCATAAAAATCAGTTTCTTTCTATACACTAATAATGATCAAATTGAAAAGGAAATTAAGAAAACAATCCTATTTACTACAGGGTCAAAAAGAATAAGATATTTAGGAATAAGTTTCACCAGGGAGAAGAAAGACTTGTACACTGAAAACTAATAAAAACAATTGCTGAAAGAAACCAAAGAAGGTACAAGTAAATGGAAAGACATTTCATGCCTGTGGATAAGAAGACATAATATTGTTAAAATGTGCATATTACCCAAAGTGATATACAGATTCAGTGTAATCCCTATCAAAATCCCAGTGGCATTTTTTTGCAAAAACAGAAAAAAATGCTGCTTGTCCTAAAATTAATATGGAACCTCACAGGATCCCAAATAGGCAAATCAATCTTTAAGGGAAAAAAAAAAAAAAAGTTGGAGCAACCCACTTCCTGACTTCAAAGCATACTGCAATGCAACAGTAAATAAGATGGTATGGTACTGGCATTAATAAACACAAACACACACACACACACACACACACACACACACCCCAATAAAACAGAGCCCAGAAGTAAACCCCCATGTGTATGGTAAAATGATCTCAATAAAGGTGTCAGGACTAAAGAATGGGGAAAGGAGCTGGGAGAACTAGATATCCACTGCCAATGAAAGAAGTTGGACCCTTATATTACACTATATACAAAAATTAACTCAAAATGGATTAAAGACATAAAAGTAAGACCTAAAACTATAAAACTCCTAGATGAAGACATAGGAGAAAGCTTCAAGATACTGGGTTTGGTAACGTTTTCTAGGATATGACGCCAAAAGCAGAGGCAACAAAATGAAAAATAAATAAATGGGATTATATCATACTTTAAAACTTTTGCACATCAAAGGAAGTAATTGACAGAGTGAAAGGCAAAATACAGAATGGAAGACAATAATTGCAAATCTCATATATGATAAGGGATTATTATGCAGAATATATAAGAAACTTCTACAACTCAACCACAGCAACAACAACCCAATTAAAAATGGGCAAAGGGCTTGACTAGACATTTTTTTCAAAGAATTTATATAAATAGTCAGTAAACATATGAAAAATACTCAACATCACTAATGATCAGGGTAATGTAATTAAAAACCATTATGAGATGTTGCCTCCTGTTCACCAGAATGGCCACTATCAAAAAAATTAAAAATAACAAGTCTTGGCAAGAATACAGCAGAGTTGGAATTTATGTGCACTGTTAGTGGGAATGTAAAATGGTGCATTAGTTATGGTAAACAATATGGTAGTTCCTTAAGAAATTAAAAACTGAATTGGCATATGATCCTGTAATTCACTTCCAGGTGTTTATCCAAAATTATTCAAAGCAGAATCTTGAAGAGATATTTACATTCTTATGTTCATTGCCTTATTCACAGTTCCCAAGATGTGGAAGCAATTTAAATGTCCATTGACAGAGGAATGGGTATAGGAAATGTGGCATATACATACAATGGAATATTATGCTGCTTTAAAAATGAAGAAAATTCTAATATGATGTTGAATCTTGAGGACACTATGCTAAGTGAAATAAGACAGTAATAAAAGGACAAATACTGTATGATTCCATTCATGGGAAGATTTAAAGTAGTCAAAATCATAGAAACAAAGTAGAAGAATGGGTTCTAAGGACTAGGGGGAGAGGAACTTAGCATTCAGTTCATGTAGAATTTAAGTGTTGCAAGATGAAAAAGTTCTAGAGATCTGTTGTACAATAATGTGACTATATTTAACACTGCTGAACTAACACTTGAAAATGGTTAAGATGGTAAATCTAATTGTATATATTTTTTACCACAATAAAAAATGATGACAGGGGCGCCTGGGTGGCTCAGTTGGTTAAGCGACTGCCTTCGGCTCAGGTCATGATCCTGGAGTCCCGGGATCGAGTCCCGCATCGGGCTCCCTGCTCGGCAGGGAGTCTGCTTTGCCCTCTGACCCTATCCCCTCTCATGTGTTCTCATCTCATTCTCTCTCTCTCAAATAAATAAATAAATAAATAAATAAATAAATCTTTAAAAAAAAATGATGACAGAAGAGAGATGAAAACATAATAAAGACATACCACATGCAGTTTAACAAAAATAAATTTGGAAAAGATGATGAAAGATTATTTTTCCATATGTATACATGTATACAATAAATACATATATGTATGTTTATATATACACATATATACATATATAAAGTATTAGACTCCAAAGAGGTAGATATTCTGAATGAACTAATTACCTGGAAAGATAATGAAAAAGTTATCATTTTAATAATATATAAAAGAAAATCCATTCTGAGAAAGGGCTGAAGGGACAGTTTAATGAGCAATTGCTCTTAAATAGTCATGGACCAAAGAATTCTCATAATACATAAATTTTTCCAGAGCACAAAAAGAAATAAAGCCTTTCAATTTATTTACTCAAGCTAGCTTAATAAACCTGTTATGAAGCACAATAAAAAGAAAACTGTATACAAATCTCACATCCCAATGTAGGATTTTTGTTTAATACACCAGTAAATCAAATCTAGAATACTAATAGAAAAATATACATTATGAAGTAGAAATTGATTTTTAAAAAAGGATCTTTTAGCACAAGGAAATAGGTTGATGTAATTCACATAGTGTGATTCACATTTCCAGATCTAGACTTAGACAGATGGTACTTGGAACACCAGCTCCACCAATTACTGACTTTTCGACCTTAGGCAAATTGCCTAATCATTCTGTGCCTGTCATGAGGATTAAATGAGATAATGTATGTAAAGTACCTAGCACAATGCCTGGAAAGTCATAAATAATTAACTGTTACTGTTGGATAGGCACAAGTAATAAAAAGGCATTTGATAGCATTTAACAACCATTCCTGATTTTTTAAATAAACTGGAAATAATAGTATCAGAAGATAACAAAGACTGTGTTTATCTCATACCATAAGGATTATGCTTAGCAGTAAAACTTCCAAATACAGTCAAGAATAAAACAAAGGTGACATTTATTACCTTGAATTAGCCAAACTTCAAGGTTAAAGGCATAGTCCTCCAGATTGCTGGTTCTGCCCGTTACTTCTAATACCAACAGCAAGGAGTTTGGTTCCAACTCGTTTTTCGGAGCTCCATTTAGTTGTATAATTGAGCTATAACATACTCTTGCTTTTCATGTTCATGTTACTATCATGAAATCAGCTTGAAACTTTGCATTTTTTAATGTTCTAAAACAGGATTAATATTAAAGGAACATAAATTCTCCTTCAATCAAAATGCCACTAAGTTATAGGGTGGTGCTGGAGGAAGATTTAACAAATTTATCCTAAAATACATTTGGAAAGAATAAATAATATGCAAAGAAATACTGACAAGAAAAGGAATAAGAGAGTTTACCCTCCCCCCAAAATAAATCTGACATAAGAATAGAAATATCAGTGAAAGGGGCACCTGGGTGGCTCAGTCAGTTAAGTGTCTGCCTTCTGCTCAGGTCATGATCCCAGTCCTGGGATTGAACCCTGCTCAGTGGGGAGTCAGCTTGTCCCTCTCCCTTTGCCCCTCCCCCTGTTTATGCGCGTGCTCTCTCTCTCTCTCTCTCTCTCTCAAATAAATAAATCAAATCTTAAAAAAAAAATCAATGAAAGAGAACAGAAAGCCTAGAAACAGTCCTTAGTAAGATGATAATTTAACGTAGGACAAGGAAACCATAAACACGTAAAGGATGGATTATTTAATAGATGTCACTGAAATGAACAGCTAACAATAATAAAATTATTACTGCTCTAACTCATACCACTAATCAAAATTTATTCCAGTATGAATTATGTAACTAAATTAAAAAGTAAAACAAATTGGTAGAAAATTCAGATGAATGCCGTGTATTATAGTGATGAATAAAACTCTAATTGTAAACTCAAAACATGCAAATAATAATGGAAAATGTTAATAGATTTTAAAACATTAAGAAATATTTCCTCCTCTTGGAAGAATACATAAATAAGATTAAAAGACAAACTAGAAAAAATTATACTTTATGAAAGAAAAAAAATTCCTATAATAAAAGACCTCTTATAAATCAACAATTATCAAAAACTCAATGCTAAAAGGTGCGGAATGTATATTTTCAACAGTGCGTAGGAGAACCCAAAACAATAAACATATGAAGAGTATTTATTATGCTAGTAATATAAAATCAAAATTATAAATCAAAGTACATTATGACCTCAAAATTTGTAAAGCTTAAAAGAAAAATCTCAGGGTGGTGAAGGTAGTAGTACAAGACATTCTTACGTTGCTGATGGAGGTAATATTTTTAAATTGGGGGTAAAAACTTGGCTATTCATATATTAAGAGCCTTAACAATGTTGCAACATTTAGCAAATGGAAATTATGTTCTTAAAGTCCATGTGAGGAAATAGAACACTCATAATACAGTTTAAGTAAAAGGAGAATAAAAAATGCATGTGCTATCTAACATACCAATTCAATAAGAAAATACACCAAAGGGGGCGCCTGGGTGGCTCAGATGGTTAGGCGTCTGCCTTCAGCTCGGGTCATGATCCCAGGGTCCTGGGATCGAGTCCCACATCGGGCTCCCTGCTCAGCAGGGAGCCTGCTTCTCCCTCTGCCTCTCTCTCTCTCTGTCTCTCATGAATAAATAAATAAAATAAAATCTTTAAAAAAAAAGAAAATATACCAAAGTGTAGACAGTGGCTCTCTCCAGAGTATGGAAGTGCAGCTGACTTTTATGAAATAATAATACTTTTTTTTCCACCATAAAATGATTCAACACTTGTTAGCCTTTTTTTCTTTTTTTACTGGTTAGTCTTTAATTTATTATTTAGTCTCATTACAAGGCAGGCTGTCTACTGAGGTGCTGATGGGGGCTCTTTTCTGTAAGAGACTGGAGTAAAGTAGCCACTCTTCAGTATGCTAGCACCCATTCTGGAATCACAAAAACTTTCTAAAGAACTCTGAGGCTAAAATAATTTCTTTTTCTCTCTATCTGTCGCTGTAAAGTTTAATCCTTTTGCTGATAGTCAGGCAATTTCAGCACTAACTTCTTAAAGCTGGACAGGGGCGGGGGGATAGCATGCTTTCTCTGGACATATGTTCCTCATTATGTCAGTCCCTTTATAGCTCCCACTTCAGGGTGACCTTGAAAGGAAACACCCTGCAGAGCTAGAAAGTGGGTAGTGTTCACTAGAGAACCATGTTACAGGATTCAGTGTGTTAGAAGTTACTTTATTTCTCAGAGGTGGTAAGGCAACTGTGTGCCTATAAAATAAGTAGAGATGCTTCTCTGTACATAAAACTTCAAAAGAAGTCCCACAGCTGAGAAAAGTGGATCAACTTCACGTGGTTCTCAGAAGCATATAGTTTAAATACTCAGTAAATAACTGCAAAATGGATAAATGGAGAATGAATAAAATACTGCAGTCTTCTTTACCTGGTGTCTATTTCAGAGCCTTTTACCTTCATTTCATTTAGCATCACTTGGTGAGATTTTTAAAAATATATATATGATTTCCCAGATTCACCTCCAGAGATATAACTGCATCTCGTCTGAATAGGGACCTGACAGGGCCTCCACAGACAGTTTTATAGGCTACCCACTGGACAAGGGTGCTAAGGTGTGGAGGCAAGTGGAGTCTGAAGTTCAACCTGGGCTTCTGGAGTAGGCTAAATTTGCTAAGGAAGGGATTCCCCCCCCCATTTTTTTTCTAATTCACACGAAGTGTGCCTGATGAGCAAGCCATAGGGCCCCGGGATGCATCTTCTTAGAGGTAATACCTTTTTCTATTCAAACAAAGATGCAGTATAGACTCATACAGTCCTGGCTCCAGGCATCAGGATTTTGTTCAAAGTTCCTCAGGTAAAACCAATAAACGATTATGGTTAAAAACCATGGGGCACCATCAGCTGTTGCCAGCACTGAGTTCAAATTCTTCTATGCAGAATCTGTTTCCTCTGACCAGATTATAATTGTTGCCCCTCTGACCTCTGTGTCTCCCGTCCACCTGCACTCTTCCTCCATTCTCACATAATCCCAACCCCACCCTCTGACCACATTCTTTCTGTGAACTCTAGTTCTGTAGTTTTTGTAATCAAGTTCAGTGTTTTGAGTGACATATTACATAGTACAGCTTGCAGGAAATTGGACCACCAAGAGGCAGAAACCTGAGATCGGAAAGGCTGTGGCTTCCCTCTAGCCCCATACTTGTCACAAAAGGAATGCTAGTCAGCCTGGGGAAGGTAATGGGTAAAGAATCTGTTGCCACATGGCTTTCAAAAAATATTTCATTGCCCATAAAAACTAGATCATGTCGTTCAGGTGAGTCCAACCAAATATATTTTTGATAATCTTCTATGTGTTAGAAATTTGAATAACAAAAATAGGAGTAAAATATAGCCCTTACCACCAAGATCCATATAATGTAGAGGTGCTAAAGAGGAATTTAAGACATGGGAAATGCCCCTTGAAGATCTCCTCTCAGTTTCTTATCACCATATCTGGGAAGACTCAGGAAAAAAAAAAGATAATGTCAAAAGCTGGGAGAAATATGTACCAGATTTAAGGTATATGGAAGAGGAAATACTCGCAGAAAATAATCCAGAAGGAGGAAAGATAATACAGAAAATTGTCACTTGAATAGTGTCTAAACAGATGAAGTGCTGCAGGATAAAACAGAAAGAGGAAACACTGTGCTGGTTGTACATACTGGACACTGTAGATTTCCAAAACTCACTTTAATAAGAGTGACAGATAGAAGAGGAAAGAAATAATCCCTCCATCAGGTATGAGTTGTCAGATGTGTTTCTTCCAAACAGTGGATTTGAGCTAAAGGCTGTGCAGATTTACTTCAGGTCTGCATACCTCCGTATGTATGGTTGAAGATGTCTTGTGTTTACCTGGATGACTCAGCAGTTTGGCTTTCTATCCAGAGAAAAGGAGGTGATCTAGATGGACTTATTTATGTAAATATATGCTCATTTTCTGGTATTTTGTTTTAAACCATGTTTAAACAAAAAACAAAAAACCTCCCCAGTTTAAAGTAAACAAAAGTAAGAACTGATTATATTGCTTCTGAATTCAAAATGAGCATATGGAATTTTAAAAATAAATCAAAACACATGTGAATATTTTTAAAAAACAAAAAATTGTGAATCAGAGAAATGAAACATTATCCTGTAGTCAAAAGGGAAAATAATACCTCTGAATAAGTTTGATCTAGGAAACAGAAGAAAAACACTACAATGAGATAAACATATACTGATCATAAAGGCTAAAATTAAAAGTATTGATAGGAATGTGGCACAACCAGAACTCTCATACATTATTAAGGGGAGTATAAAGTGATCTGGCCACTTTGGCAACAAGCCTGGTACTTTCTTCTAATTTGAAACATGTAACTGCCGTATGACTCAGCAGTTCCATACCTACATCTTTAATACAGAGACATGAGAACATATTTCTGCAAAAAGGCTTGCACGAGAGTGTTTATGACAGTTTCTTCATAATAGCTGAAAACAACCCAAATATCTATCAATAGGTTAGTAGATTTTTAGAAATCATGGTATATAGTTATATAGAGGGGAACTACTCAGCAAAAAGGAACAAACTTAATAAATATAACTAGTGGATGAATCTCATAAACAATACATTGAGTGAAAGAAACCTTGAAAAAAAACAGTATATGCTGTATGGTTCAATTTGTATTAATTTCTTAACCAGGAAAAATTAATCTGTGATGAAAAAAATCAGAATAAAGGTTGTGTCTGGAATGCGGCAGATGGTGACTAGGAAGAACTATGAGGGAACTTTTTAGGTAGATAATAGGGATTTAGGTTACTTGGTATATGTAATAGTCAGAATTCAATGAATGGCTTAAGATCTGTGCATTTTATTTATGTAAGATTAGCCTCGGAAAAACAGAAAACAACTATTGAATTCTACTTAATTTTCTAGTTTAGTTCTATGCATGCTGAAGTGTTTAAGGATAAAGTATTAGCTATCCACTGCTCTGTAAAAAATTACCCCAAAATGTGGTGCCTTAAAAAGGCAAATATTTATTATATTATAGTTATAATAGGTGAAGAATTTGAGAGCAACTTAGTTGGGTGGTTTTGGCTCAGGTTCTCTGAGGAAGTTGCAAATCAAGGTAATAGGAGAAGCTATAGCACCTGAAGGCTTGACTGACGGAGAATCCTCTTCCAAGCCACTCATATAACTGTTGACAAGAGTCCTCCATTCCTCATCATGTGGGTCTTTCTGCAGTGCTGCTCATGACATGATAGCTGGCTTTCCCTAGAGTGAACAGTCCATGGAAAATTGCAAAGCAAAAAGCTTGGTGCCTGTCATGATCTAGCCTTAGAAGTCACACACCATCATTTCTGATACATACTTTTCTACAGGCCAACCTTGATACAATGTAGAAGAGGACTCACTTTAAATGTACCCAAAAAAGATTGATAGATGAATAGATGAATAAATATATTGAAAGACATGAGATAAGGCATATATTGCAAAATATTAACAGTCTAGTATTTGTGTGGTATATGCATGTTCACTATACAGGTCTTTCAACTTTTGTATATGTTTGAAAATTTTCACAATAAAGTAAAATCACTTAATTCTAAAGAAATATGAAAAGACTGGCCTCATCTACATAAAAAGGGTAATGTTTAAGAAGAACTCAGTGTAGTTTGAAGGCAAAGATATTGAAGAGTGATGGTTGAAATAAGACATTGATGCTGTTCCAGGGGCTGGAATGGAAGAAATGTTTGCATTGCATGACCAGCAGATGAGCCTGAGGAGCCTTAGAATGGACGCTCCCATCTAACCCCCAAATGTCATGGGGGACAGCAAGATACTTCCCTGTGTGTAGGTGACACAGATCGTGGCATAATGGAAGCTGCTTTAGGGTTGGGATTCAAGAGAAGATGGCAATTGCTGGTGTCACTGAAAAGTAACATCTGAAGACCAGATAGGAACAAGGACATTGCAGTGGATGCTGGTACAGATTAATAACAAACATCTAAGTTAAATAAAAACCCACACTCACTCCTGGATCCAAACACAATCCCAAGGAGAAAAGGGTTGGCAGTAATGTTATGGAAGGGAGTAAGGAAGACTGGCTAGAAACATAGGAACTCATAAGCAGGGATTAGTGTTTTTTTCTGGGCATTGGTGTCTTAAATATTTGTAGGAGTCTTTCAAACTTACAAAGGAGATAGAATTTATTTATAATTGGCATTGATAATAATTTAATTAATTTTAAAGACATGATTGAAAAAATCATACTGATAGGGAAGTATCTTCACTTGGAAATTACAGTCAGTGTTATCACAACCATAGTTTTTTAAGAAGGTAATATGCCTTTTTTTATTTCAAAGGATACATTTCAAAGGATTTTCTTAGGAACAAAACTGTTCATACATAAAATACAACAAACAGTGAAGTGCAACTCCAAGGTCTATATTTGACTCTGAGTGCCTATTATAAAAAAAGAAAGTAACATGAATCATTCCATATGATTAAACCACATATTAATAGAGACAAACAGAAGCTCAAAAGCACGTGCACCCACACACAGGCTCAGAGATTAAAATGGGAAAAAAAAAAAAAAAACAAGCCCAGAACTGCTGAGAAATGGGGAGCGACAGACACAAGCTAAAGATAGTGCTTGGTCTTTTGTTCTGTGCTCTGCCCCCATGGCCTCTCCAGAAAGTCTAGACAAGAGATATTGGCGACAGACAGAAGAAAGAACCATATGCAGATGGAAGAATTCAGTGCAATATGTACAGGATGATGTGGAGACTTGAACCACCCCGCCCCTGTAATTGTTAGCAATTTAGATGAAACATCATGAATCTGTGGTGATGTTGGTTGGGGTGAGTGATGGCTCACACTACCTCTAAAAGGCCAAACCTAGCTTCCAGAGGTCTGTCTCTCACTCTTCAAGGAGGATTCAGGAGAATTGGTAACCTTGATCCAATGCACTTTGGGGAAAGTATAAACATCAGATGAAAAACAACCACTGAGCCTGTATTAAGGCCATGGTTTACTTTTTAAATTCTGTTCATAAAATATTTTACTTCTTTTCCCACTTCCACTTTTATTCTTGGTCAAGGGACCTGCATCATCTCTTTTTGAACAAGTAATGGGACCTCAGTGGTTATCCTTTTCCTATCTCACCCTTGATAAAATGCATAGCAAGATGGAGAGGAGGTCAGCCTGGTACTGACCAGAGAGCAGTGTGTCCATGCAGCTGAGAGAAAATTCAGTCTCCAACTGCATTTGTTGTTCTGCTCACAATCTGAAGCTCTGTGAAGACATTTCCAGGTGTGGCAGAATTCCTGGAGCCCAGTGAGCATGTCCCCAGAATAACTGAGAAAAAAATAAATCCTTACCAATGAAATTATTCTGTGGAAACAGAAAGAAGTGCACTATTTTAAGAATCTCATTTTTTTAAGATTAAAAAGTAGATTCTTCTTATAAGAGAGAACTTGCATATTCACATTCTCTGGCTTTCAGATGCTAGGATTTCTTAAAGCAGGGCCTACCTGTATTTAATGATACTGGTTGCTATAGGCAAATCCCACCTCCTCACACCAAGACAAGAACAAGATCTCCTGAGGAGCATCCTAGTTAAGAACTCCAGTGTCTAAGGACACATTAAGGTAGCTGTCTGTTCAGAAGACAAGCAATAAAATATTCTATAAAGATACCCAGTTAAATTTCCAATTAAAATGATTTAGTGCCTTCATTTTTTAAGTTTTCCCAAGGTTTGCTGATGACTAAAATTATGTAATGAAGCTTTCAAGGTTTTAAATCTGCTAATTAATCTCTGCACCTTTACAATAACCCAGAGCAATAAAAGGCACAGTGAAAAGAAGCAGATTAATGTACAAGTGTATTAACCCTTTGGAGGCTGGTCTCTTGAAGCCTTGCCAGCTGGTGGTTTAAAGTGAGTCAGAATATCATTTGGTCATGTGAGGAGGGAGCAGCATCATGAGTAGTTTCTCCTGTAGCAGCTGGGTCAGAACTGATTCTGCTTCTACTACAGGCCCTACTGGGTGCCTGCTAAGTGACAAACTTCTGTAATTCAAAGTACCAGCCAAGTAGGGCTGAGAGGGAAAACAAGACACTGTGGAGTCCTGAAGGGTAGAACTTGCAGAAACAGAATTCAGTGAATGATTTAAATGATTCTGAAAAAGCGCAAAGGGTGAAACTCTGTAAGGGCCATCCAGGAAACCTCAGTCTATGTGTTGAACTCATGCAGATGTGAAGTAGAAAGCCCCTGTTAACGGGCCAGACAGGTTTGAGGAGTGGAGAGAAATACTTTAAGGCAAAAGAATATTGTATAATTGTGGCAGAATACTGAGTTGTACCCAGAGGGAATGCTTATTGTCTCAGATTGGAGTTAACAAGAGGCTCAGATGTTTTTGCTCAACTGTGTTAGTGTTATTTACAATGGGTATTTGCAGTGGGTGGGTACCTGTGCCCATTATCTACCTATTGTCTCTCAGCTTCAGGACCAAATTCTCTGCTGCTCTGAGATGCTGGGGCTGGAATCTGCACTACGTATTTCTCAGAGTCCCTTGCTAGAAACTACTGGCTTCCATTTAGGTTCTGCTAATGAAAGGTACTCAAGTAGACTGAAATGGGGAAGTGGAGGAGAAGCTCCTTTGTATTTTCCAATTCCTGCCAGCATCATTCAATCACAGATGCAAACTACTTGCAGATTATTCCTGCTAAGAGACAGAGCTGGGATTAAGGCTTGGTTCTGTTTGACTACAAATGTCATATGCTTTCTCTAATCTTACATTGCCTCTCTGTAGGGAATGGTGAGATAGAAACATCAGAAAACCTAAGAAGGATGAGGAACATGGTTAGCAGTGCTTCGTGTCTTAGAGAGTGAGAGGTGAGAAGAAGCTGCTGGACTTGGCAGTTAGAAGGACAACAATGGCCCTATGATGACAGTTTAGGTAAGGTGATAGGGACTGTGATAGGCAGAATTGTATGACTGCCCCCATGATCTTTGCCCCCTAGTGTTACACCCTTCATTGCTGGTTAGAACTTGTAATATAAAGGGGAAGATATTTTGCAAATATAATTAAGGCCATAATTGGTTAGATTTGAGTTATTCAAGAAGGAGGTTGACCGGGGTGGGCCTGAACTAGTTAGGTGAGGCTTTTAAAAGGGAATGATCATCAGAGATACTCTCCTCCTGACCTGGAAGAAGAATGCAAGCTGCTATATTGTAAACTGCCTGGGGAGAGGCATGGCCTCTAGTTGCTGAGAGTCTCAGTCCTACAACCCAAGGAAATGAATTCTGCCAACAACCATGTGAGTTCAAAATAGCTAAAAGCCTCAGACGAGATGATAGCTCTGGATGACACCTTGATTTTGACCAGATGAAACCCTGAGCAGAGAACCCAGGTTACTCGTTCGTGAACTGACCCATGGAAACTGAGAGAGATTTTTTATGTTGTTTTAAGTCCCTAAGTTTGTGGTACTTTGTTATGCCATGATAGGAAACTAATACAGGGAGAAACCAGACTTCAGGCAAACACCCACATACACACTCTTCCTCCAGCCACTGGCTGAATGGAATCCTGGTACCAATCAGATCCATCATTTGGAATCATGCTGCCATTACCCACCTGCCTGAAACAGCCTATTGCTAAAACCCAGCCAGCACACAGGGTCCCACTAGATAGCAGTCTCATACCAGACCGTACCTGGGTTCACATGTCCCTTTGGAAATTTATGTTAAATTTCTGGCTTTACCCTTTTGCTCTAGTCCCATATTCTTATCATTACAACATCTTAAGAAAGAAAACAAAAAACAAGACAGTGTCATCTGAATTTTTTTTTACTGTGATTTGTTATTTTACTATAGATAAAAAAACTAAAGGAGTTCCTTTAATTCAATTATAGTATAAAGACTCTTGCTAAACAATAACAAAATAAAATCTGTGAAAAGAGAGTCAGCAATAACAATATGGAAACAAAAGATCACCATTGTAATTTTGAAGTCTCAGCAATTGAAATGGAAATTAATGTTGTTCATGAAGCTTTCCTAGATGACTGGTTAGTTTGTTTTCTCCACCAGACCATACTTCCTCATGCTAGGCATGATGGCAAAAGCATCCATGACAAATTCACAAAGGGATACACAGCTACCTCTGTAATAAACAAGCTGAACAGCAACTGGTCACATCCTCAAGTACAGCTGAGCTGAAACTCCTTAAGAAAGCAATCTGAATAACCTTGTCACATCCATTTTCCACAGTTTTCCTTTGGCAAGCGCTCTATGTCCCCGTGAAGCCTCATTTCCCCATCTATTGCCAAAGGCTACCATTTCATATCACATATCAAAGCGTGAGAAATGTCAAGGTAATGAAAACTGGCACGGTGGTAAAGAGAAGGTGAGCCACAACCATTGTGGGGAAAGTGAGGTCAAGGTCCTTTTCAGCAGAGCAGTGCATCATCCTCGCTTTCCTGCAGCTGTGCTTGCTCAAGAGCTGGACTCTACAACAAGAATATGCCTCTTGAATAGCAGCCACAGGACATGGAATTCAAAATGAATTCAATGGCAAGATAGGCAAAACAGCTTCTACATTCAAAACCAAAAATCACTCTTGACCTTGAAAGGTTTATTATGTATTCGAAATATCCGTGGCTTAACTTAATAAACTGACTACTGAACTTTTACCCATACATCTGGCCAAGTGCATTTAAATCTTCTTGAGAAAATTATATGTTAAATTATGAATTTGGCTTACTAGCTACCTCTTGCAGAAACAGAGCCATATGAGTAAAGACTTTGGGAGTCTAAAGGCTTTGGTTCTTATACAGATCAAACACTGGGTCTTTGGCCAAGTCACAGAATTTCTTTCTTCAGTTTTCAATTTCAGAGAGTGAACTCTACTTCAGACCTTGAACTTATGTATAGTCCTACTGCCAGGGACTCTCTTGTGTATATATAAATGTTGGCACTGAGTCCAAAAAGGACGCCAAGAATAGTGGTGTAGTCCAGGTACTCAGAGATGGTCATTTGGAATGTTACATACTGTTACATATGTTACAAAACATTCCAGTGCTGCACAGTTGAGATACTTGTATTTGCTCAGAAGCAAAATAACTCCAATAGAAGGATAATTTTAGGACTAAGAAGATGAGTATTCTCATCTAGAGTGAGGAATACCTCTTGATTGAACATTCAGAGATTATATCTGGATAAAAAATATATGTAACTCCTAATAATAGGAGTGAAGATAGAAACCTAACCTGCCAAGGAATATGTGCTTTTTAAAGATTTATTTATTAAATTGAGAGAGAGAGAGAGAGAGCGGGGGTAGGGGGAGAGGGAGACAGAGGATGAGGGAGAGTGAGAATCTGAAGCAGACTCCTTGATGAGCGTGGAGCCCTATGCAGGGCTGGATCTCACAGCCTGAGATCATGACCCTGAGATCATGACCTGAGCTGAAACCAAGAGCCAGATGCTTAACCAACTGAGCCACCACAGGAATATGTGTTTTTTAAAGAGGGTCTCATGCCATACTTTTCTATAGGCTTTTCTTGCAATACTGTTATTTGGTACTTGGTCAGGATTATAAATAGTACCAAACTTCCTGTCCTAATCTGTTTCTTGTTCTGTTCTGGGTTAAGTTGAAATTCATATTCCTACATCCTTGATACGGGATGTAGAACAAGGCATTGGAAAGCATTCTGTCCTCTGTCATCTATAGCAGTTCACTATTCCTCAGTCCCTTACCCATGCATGGGCTTTGACTTCAGCAGTGCCATGCAGACAAATTTATCATATTCCTTCCAATTCTGAATTAGTGCCTCTCACCAAAGACCAAGTTCTTTTTTTTTAGAAGACTTTATTTTGCCTTTTCCAGAATGTCACATAGTTGGGCTCATATAGTATGTTGTCTTTTCAGACTGGCTTCTTTCATTTAGTAATATGCATCTAAGGTTCTTCTCTGTTTTTTTTTTTTCATGGCTTGATAGGCCATTTCTTTTCAGTGCTGAATAATATCCTATTGTCTAGATATACCATAGTTCATCCTACTGAAGGATATCTTGGTCGCTTCCAAGTTTTGGCAATTATGAAATAAACTGCTATAAACATCCGTGTACAAGTATCTATATGGACATAATTTTACTAGCCCTTTGAGTAAACACCAAGGAGTGCAACTGCTGGATCCTATGGTAAGAGTATGTTTGGTTTTGTAAGAAACTGTCAAACTGTCTCCCAAGGTGACTGTACCATTCTGCATTCTCACCAACAATGAATGAGTGTTCCTGTTGCGCCACATTCCTGTTGCTCCACATCGGCATCTGGTGTAGTCATGTTATAGATTTTGACCACCCTGATACATGTGTAGTTCGTATGTCATTATTGTTTTCATTTGCATTCCCCTAATGTCATATGATGTTAAGCATCTCTTCATATGAAATTCTGAACTCATAAAACTAGAAAATATCAAAACTAAAAGAGTAGTATTAATAGTCCCTTGAGGGATGTGTCCTATTTTTGTAAACTCCATCTAGCTAATAAATAAATAATTCATTAGTACATCAAAATATTTAGTGACCGCCTATTTTTAAAATGGAAGAAAATATTTTTTACGGATGAAGAGGTAACTGTTTTTGAAAGCAATAAGCGATATGTGTCTGATGAGGGGCACCAGTCATAAGTAATACATTTGTTCAGAGGATTAAATACTTTGAGATAGAGTTCAGAGAATGTTTTGTGGGAGGATTCGAATATAAAAACAGTACTGGGGAAAGCATTCCCTGAAAGGCAGAGTGATATTTGCAAAGACAAAGGATGAGTCAGTTTGGCTATGGATCCTCTACTAATCCTACTTTGCTCCCTACTCAGTGCTTAACAACTTGCCAGAACCAACTTTTGCTTCTCTGCATAGGTGTGAAACATAAATCTCAACCACTGCTTATTAGCTGCGTGAACTTGGGCAAGTCATTTAACCCCTCTGAGCTTCAGGTGATAAATTTATAAATTGAGCAAATACAAACAGCTAGCAGTTTGTTCCAGGGATTAAAAGATTACATGTATACAAAAGAAACAAGCACAGTGCCTGGAACATAGAAGTCAGTCAGAAAGTATTTTCCTTGCCTGTTCAGAATTTTTCTTTACCTAATCCCAAGGATTGTAAATTTAAGAGGAAAAAGAGTACCTGAGTGGGAGTAAGCCCTAAATTCTGGTCTTGACTTATCACATAACCAGCTGTGTGGTGTGGGGTGAATAATTTTGGTTTGCCTCAGTTGGTTTCCCTGTGAAATGAGAAGGATGGCCATGAACTCTAAGGTTGCTTTCAGCTCAATGATTCAAGACTTTGTATTGCTGAGCATCACCCAGGAAATGTTTTATCATAAAAGGCAATGAAGAAAGATAAGTAGCACTGCCGGAGGCTTCATGTTCCCCTATCACCTTTCATTACCCAAAGACTGTTTGGAAGATACTGTTTTTCTGGAGAGTACACATTTTAGACCGGCACAGCTCTGACTCAGATATCAGACCATTGGTTTCCAGCAGGGCTTTCCAAAATTGGCTCTGTGCAAAGACAAGGACACCACACCTTGCCAGAGGACAGGCAAGCTGGCAGGATCATCCCACCCCAAAAGATAAGGACTCTGGAAGTAGACACTTCACCAGCCCTCTGCAGCTGTATGGAGAAAGGAACATGGTTGATGGATTTCCACCTTTCACAGAGCAAGGAAACATTTGCCTTTTACTTGTTTTCAGCCTGAGGGGGGCCTTTTTCTAAACAGGGAGTGCCTCCTTCACAGGTGGGAAAACACTGCCACCTGCTGGCTCTCTGCCTTTTTACACCAAGGAATGCTTGCTTAAGCCAAAGCAATGCACTTTCCCCAGACAGCCTATTTAGAAATGCCAGAAAATATCAAGAAGTTTCTCATTTATTATGAGTATATGAAAAAAAATTGAGATCTTCATGGAGTAAAAAGTTCAAAATAATTTCTCTGTTGATATTCAAGGTCACATACTTGAAAGAGATCTGCACTAAAATTAGCAGCCAAGGATATTTGAGGATTCCTTCAATAATTTCAGTAGCTCATTTATGTTTAATAGGCACTTTTTAACATGGATGAGTATTTTGAACACATTATGACATGTGATATTGAAAGAGCTTTATTTCACTTGGTACTTATTCATTTACTATTTACATATACGGCAAGAGAAAATTAAACTACATTCTTGTTAAACACTTCTGGCATTTGGTACTATCAGTACTTCAGATTTGCCCTCATTAATTTACACTATTAGGCTCTGTGATTAATCTTCTATTGGAATGGTGCAGAGGTTAAAAGTTAATACAGATATAAATGGAACAAGCTTTGTAATTTTATCAGGAAAGTGGTTTGAGGCTAAGAGTTCAGGAACATTTTATTTGAAATGGCTTTTGTGTTTCTCCATCACTGACAATGTTCTTTGGTTTTGGAACCTTTAATTGCTTTTACTGCCTCCCCCCAAATTGTTCATTGTGTGTGATGGGCATTGTCAGTGTCTACACCAGTGCATGATATTTAATAGTGAAATGGCTGTCTTCCCTTTCCACCTTGAAATCTGGTCCAAGGTAGAAATAATATTTAGATCATTATGCAAGGTGAATCACGTAGCTTCAGATTGCCTTGACTTCTTCCAATTTGAAGCTGGATTTTGGCTTTACGTTTTCATAACCAAAAGGTCCGTTAAAATGTATTTGGCTCTGTTTTTGCTCCACCTCTAAAGTAATAAGAAGAAAAAAAACTTCTTGGCATTTTTAGCAAATAAGGCTTTTAAAAATATTGATGTCCAGGGGTGCCTGGGTGGCTCAGTCATTAAGCGTCTGCCTTCTGCTCAGGTCATGATCCCAGGGTCCTGGGATCGAGCCCCGCATCGGGCTCCCTGCTCCGCGGGAAGCCTGCTTCTCCCTCTCCCGCTCCCCCTGCTTGTGTTCCCTCTCTCGCTGTGTCTCTCTGTTAAATAAATAAATAAAATCTTTAAAAAAATAAAAATATTGATGTCCAGTCTCAGATCACCCATTTCATAAATCATAAACCTAATGGAATAAGAAACAAACTTGCCCACCTACAACTTACTCTTCCCTCGGTGTGCCTTTCCCTTCTCTTTCAAGATACAGTATTCTCCAAAGTTACTGAAATATTAAAAAAAAAAAAGAGAGAGAGAGAAAGGGGGTAAAAGAAAAAAGGCAGATTGATAGATGCCCCTGACATGGGTGAAGAAAGGCCAGTGGTACTGAGATCCCATTTCCCACATGGCCGAGCCTCCTCTGAGTGCCCCAACAAGATAAGAGCACTCTCAGTGGATGGTCAGACCACTGGCTGGACTCATCTTGTATACACTGCCTTGTACCTACATCTATCTCCTTATGTATACCAGCCTCTTACTTACCACACTAGGCTACATACTCTCTGGTTTGAAGAGGCAGTGTGGTAGACAGGACATAACCCAGACTTTGGAGAGCCACACACAGGGTTTGTACCCCCTTCTGCATCTGCCTTCTGCTCCCCCTTACTATCTCTGCATTCCTGGGGAACTTTTATAAAATGGGGCTAACAGTCCCCACCTTGCACAGTTATTAAAGGCACAAAGATAACATAATTATACATCCTATCTATGGAACACTTGTTGTATGCCAAGCACTTCGCATGAAATAGCTTAACTAATGATCACAACAACCTCTTTATTATCATCATCCCCATATTACAGATAAGGAATTGAAACAAAGGACAGGCTGTCATTTCTCCAAGGTTAAGAAGCCGAGAAACAGTAGGGCCTCACACCAAAGCAGATCTGACTCCAGAAGTATAGCTCATGAGAAATAAATCATAAGCATTATGTTAACCAAGCACATAGACCAAGTCTCATATATCTGACTTTCCCGTCAGTCTTGACATTGTATTCTGTACAGAGCAGGCTTTAGGGATTATGTGTGGCTTGCTTGCTTTAATTGACATTCTAATAATACAAACACACATACATATGCACTTAACCCAAGAGTTCCCTAGGATTGCTTTCACAAAATGCCACAAACTGGGTGGCTTAAAACCACAGAAATTTATTGTCTCCCAGTTCTAAAGGCTCAGAGTTTAAAATCAAGGTGTTGACAGAGCCATGCTCTCTCTGCAACTTAGTGGTTTGTAGGCATCCTTTGGCATTCTTTGTCTTATAGATGCATAAGACAATCCTCCATCTTCATGTAGCATTCTCCCTGTGTCTGTTTTCACATGGCTGTTTTTTTATAGGACACCATCCATATTAGTAGAGGCCCACACTATTCCAGTATGACCTCATCTTAACTAATTACATCTGCAATGAACCTGTTTTCAAATAAATTCATGGTCTGGGTTACCAGCAGTTAGAACTCTAACTTATCTTTTTGGGGGATACAGTTCACCTCATAACAAGAGCCATCTCTCCTTATTCATACCTGGATGATCTCAACTGAACAAATGAGCCCTGAGAATCTAGAATCAGACCTGCATTCAAATTAGGCATGTGTCCTTGGGCAGGTTACTTAAGTGACTGATACCTAGTTTTCTTATCTGGAAAGTAAGGATATTTACAGCACTTATCAGAGAGTGGCTATGATCTTTAAATGAAATAAGACACATAGAACTCTGAGCACTGTGCCTGGCACATGCTAATCCTTCAACCTGACTAGTATTGGATGCATTCTGCCTGGGGTCTCTACTGGGAAGGACCACCACTGAGATGGCTCTCCTGCCCTGTATAGAATGATACTTAGAGCCTTTAGTTAGGCATTTGCATGCCCAGCCCTTCCTCCAGCCTCCTCTGCTCTCTTTTGAAAACCAGCAAATGACATCGGCCTACCCATAACAGAATCAGAATAATCACTCTGATTTACAAGTTAGAAATTTCACTAGCTTAGCATTATCCTTGGAGATCTAGCAGCCCAAACTAAGTTGACTTTGCCTCTCTTCATTGTCAAATTTGGCTTCTGAGCACCCACCCCACCATGTGACACAGGAACTGGCTGCAGCTAAAGGTATCACCGAAGCAACTGCAAAGCAAGGGGGGAAAAAAAAAGTGGCCTCAGATATGTCTGCTGCAGAAGGCAGCAGACGAAAATTAACCCACCTCTTTAATCACAATTTTGCATCCCATAATCTTCAGCTGACAGAAATGATAATCATTTGGTTCATTGATTCTGGGATTAATCGCTGAGGTTAATCCTGGCATGTATTGATTCCATTTCTGCTGGCTGTAACTAAAGTGTTCAAATTACTTATTCCAACTCTGACAGCAATGGGTTCCCAAAACAAAGGAAGTCAAAGATGAGCTATTACACCTTACAGCTCTGCACAGCACCTAATGACAGCGTTGACTACCCATCTCTTGGCAAGAGGAGCCCCTAATAGGGTAGGACCAAGCACTTGTTCTTGCTATTATACACTGGTGTTTTATAAAGTTGATCCATCAGTGTCTAGAAGAATTGGAAGTAGTTGTATCTCAAAGAATCTGAACTTAAAATTTGGCTGCAAAGACAAGCAAATCATGTAGGCAGCATAGTAAAACAGGTCCATTTCACCAACTTGACTTCTATCAGAAAACCCCAGCATCAGGTACCCTAAGGTCCTCCAGAATTTCACAGTGCTGACCATCAGCCAACAGAAACTTCATTGCAAAAGTAAAATTTGCAAAATGACATTGCAGTGTATTCATCCCTTCCTTAACCTGTCAGTATGAACTGCTGGTCTGATAGAAACAATGGTTTGTCTTTTACTAAGCACTCTTGTATGGCCTCTTAAAACGGACAAAAGGAAACTTCCAGCCTGGTGATACAGATGACTAGTGGTTCCAAGTAACCCTCTCACTACAGCACAACTGAAGCCTAGACATAATAATAGTAAATAGAGGCCTGAGTGATAAGAACAGTGGGCTGGAAGTGGACAAATCTTTGTTATGAGGGGCTGTCCTGTGTGTCATAGGATGTTTAGCAGCATCCCTGCCCTCTGTCCATCAAGTGCAAGTGGCACACACTCCACCCCATTTTAAGACGGAAAAATGATTCCAGACATTGCCAAATATCCTCTAAGGGACAAAGTCATCTCCAGTTGAGAACAACTTATTTCACTTTATACTTTTTAAAACTAAACATATAAGGTAAAATTTCAAGGATAACTACTAAAATAGAAATACACTGTCTAAATTCCAAACTAATTGAGAGAAAACAAGACAGAAATATTTTTAGAAGCCCAAAATAAGGCAAAACACATATAAAACTGGGACAAGTACACATCATAAAAAATGACAGTAAACAAATCTAAATATGTCCATCATAATATAGAGCATGAGGAGCTCTTGTCTCCAGCAAAACAACAATAACTGGTAAAACTTCAAAAACACACACAGACAATTATTTAAAGTCTCTGGAAAGTGTCTTAAGAGCATATAACAAAAAATAAATATTTATTAAATAAAATCTACTCTATCGTGGTGCAAACAGTGTGAGTCTATGGCACTTGAGTTATAATATGTTTCCTCCCTCCCCCTTACTTCCCAAATCAGCATGATGGAATCATAAGGAATCAGAGCTTGTTAAGTAACATCTTGGAGATGCAATCAGCCAACTCCAAAATGTTAGAAATGACAAGACAAATGGTGTTACTTCTTTAACGTATAAATGGCAAGTGAAAAAGAAGGCAAGAGGCTGATTTCCCTTCCTGATCCATGTTGTTCAGGGAATTTGATTCCATTCTCAACTGCCAGGGTAGAGTCCTCAACTTTGGCTAAGCCAGTCCCCCCGATCCTTTCCTGTAATTCCTGTGCATGCTTCACAGGTGATCATGTGATTCAAAAATTCTTTTTTTTTTTTTTAAAGAATTTTATTTATTTATTTAGAGAGAGAGAGCCACATGAGTGGGGGGGAGGGACAGAGAGAGAGGGGAGAGAGAAGGTCAAGCAGACTCTGCCTTGAGCACAGAGCCCAACATGGGGTTTGATCTCACGACCCTGAGATCATGACCTGAGCAGAAATCATGAGTCGGACACTTAACCGACTGCGCCACCCAGGTGCCCCTGATCTAAGGATTCTAAGCAAGTAGAACCAAAATAAATTTTAGGACTTCTGTTGGGAAACACAAGTCAATAGTACACTCTGTCCACTTGGACGTTTCAGGATGCACATGTATGATGGGGAATTATAGCAAAACTTTGAACCATAACAGAAACAAATCTGAGGAATTAGCTAATAAGCATAGAGAAATGGTGGACCTGAAACCGCAAATAAATTTTCCTGTAACCCTACATCGTAAGTCTTTTCAGTTATGTTAGCTAATACATTCCCTTTATTTCACAAGCCAGTTTGACTTGAGAAGTCCCATATCTTGCAGAAATCCTGCTACTGAACGTAGATGGTCTTTGGAAACAGAAGGACTATGCTCTAAACCACTAGGTGATACCACCTTTCCAAGGAATAGGCCATTTATCAGACACTAGTTTTCCTCACTGATTAACTTCACTGGTTCATTTTAAGGAGGAAGAAGAGAACAGACATTCAAAGGCATGAAACACAGTAAAATAATCAGACATTAGATTCATTGTTGTGTCTGTTTTTAATTAACACATGCGTTTGATAATTTTTAAGTTTTTGGTCTTCCTTATGATTGCAGCCCCTTTTCTGGCAGTTTTTCATTCCCGTTTTTAGATTAATTCAACTGTTCAGGTTAGTAAATGGGTATTGCTTTCCTGCTTTGATGAAGCTGGCAATATTCAAAGTACTATCAGGTCAAAGACAAACATGACTAGGCTCTTCCATAAGGGAATTTGTGGCCTAAAAAAGGACACAGATGCTATATTTAAAAAAAAATGCTCAAACTATATCCTAACTTTGATGAAAGTTACACACAGAGAAGAGGAGGGGGTGGAGATCCTAATAAGTGCACATCACTCAAGACCAATAGTTTATGCCATTATTTTCCCACAAATTGACCATCAGCTGATCCCAACAAAAAGGACTAGGATAAAAATATGATACATATTACATGTCATTTTTTTCAATTGCATAAGAGCAGCCTGCATTACTCATATTAGATACTATGTAATTAGGCAAAACAACATTGTACTTAAAAGAGTGCAGGAAAAAAAAAGTGCAGGAAAAAGAAGAGGCAAAAGAGTAAAATTTGCCTCAACATATAGCCTTTCTGGCCACTTGGACCAAATTTTTATGCTCTGCCTTAACCCCTGCTATACTTTAAGTTTCTGAGTCTTTGTTTGGCTTCTGGACCCCTGAGGTCAAAAGACATGCAGTTCTTATACTTTCATTCAACCTAGTAACAATATTAAACTTCACCCTACCTTCTGAAAAAGAAGGGCCCGATTTTGATATCTATGTCAATTCCTCTATACTTGTCTGTTTTTGAAATTCCTCAATCATCACATAATTCGCAGAGGTTGATCAATTAATTGGTAAGATTTTCTAATAATCCGACTTCAGTGTATACTTTACAATCTGTTCTTTCTAAGTGTCATCTCTCTAATATATTCTAAATTATTTTTCAAGCATTTGAAAGCTACAATATGACATTTGTTTTACTTCACAACACTGTACAAACATACACACACAAACATGAAAAAAAAGTATTGCTCTAATTCTCTAATACTTGGATGTTTTTAAATTCTGGTTACAAACCACCAAATTGATTTCTCCACCAATAATGGTTTGACAACAGCTCTAAAGAATCTAATAAGCTACATAACTGCAGAAATATCTTCCAAGATTTTTCTTTCCAATTTCAAGTTGGTTATTACCCTTCTCTAATTCTATTATCAACAAGGGGGTATATGGGGAATTTCTCAAATAACATCTGGAAGTCTATCAAGTAACCAGATGGTGTAGTACTGAGTCTTCCTTACAGTGAAATAGTTGGATGTACTCTAGCTATGTAACAACACTTAGTTCATTCTATTAATTTTCTACAAAAGTTTCTGCTGATTTCCAGTTACCCATTACTTCCAGTTGCTCACAATATTAATTCACTGTCCCTTGCTATTTAATCATTTTAACATTGCTAGTTTTTTGCTTGTTTCTCCTCAGTGCCCACATATTACTAGTGACATGGACATGGAATCCAGAGGGTAATTTCCATTTTCATAATCATTGCCTACAGTTGCAAAATACTGCTGTCATAAATTTAATTTACAAATATTTTGGAAATTCTCCAATTCACAGTGGCTGCCCTTTTTTTTTTAATTTCATATAACTAGATGTATATATAGTCCATAAATCTGACAAAGTACACAAAATGAAATATTCATTAGAAACCCAAGTAGTGTGCCAAACTTTCTTTTTTTAGCCATATGGTCCAAGATTAGCATTCTTATCTTCATGTAAATTCTAATATTCTATCCAAAGAAATATACCAATCTATGTCTAAATTAAATTTAAAAATAAATAGAAAGCTGTCAACCTCATTCTTGGCTCCTAGGCCTGCAAGAGTAAGCAGTAGCCAAGCAGACATGCAGCTGATTGGTTAAACAGTGGTTCAGAGGGCTCTTATAATCACTAAGTGTTCACCAGACTCCAAGACCCTGATCCCTGGAGGAGGCCAGGAAGCATGGAGTATCTGAGGGCGGGTTCAGATGGATCTCCAGCTATATTTAACAATTCTTCAGTCATCCCTGAAGGGCTTGCTCTTCTCTTCTCAACAGCATCTTCTCAAATTTTTGCCTTTTCCTTCCAGCCCTAACTTAACTTCTTTCAGTAACTCTCAGCAGATGATCTAGTCTTAGATTTTAGAAACAGTGCTTCTAATGGCAACCAACATATATTGAAGGCATGGCTAGGGTCAGTTTTAATTAATTTGCATGTATTAATTCATTTAACACTCCTAACAACCCTAGGAGGTAGGAACTTTAGTATCCCTTTTAAAGATGAGGAAACTGAGGCACCTTAAGGTTAACTACTCAAGATCATCCAGCTACTACATGGGAGAACAGAAATGTGAATCAGAATGTGGCTCCAAAGGTGGTCCTTTGACAATAACATTAAAATAAATCCTCCCAATTAAAATATTCCTCAATCCTTCTCCTCCTTATGTTTGCATATACCTAACCTGTACCAGCAATCACAGCCCACCCATAATTGGCTGAGTACACCCTTTAACTTCTGTTCTAGAAGCCCTCCTCCTACAGCCACTTGTTCCCTTTTTCTATCCTTTCCTAATTCTTTCTTATCAGCTCTTCAATATAAAAGGTAAAGCTATCATTTTGTTAATGTGGTGTATCATATTGATTGATTCAGATATGTTGAACCATCCTGCATCCCAGGCATAAATCCCACTTGGTCGTGGTGTATGATCCTTTTAATGTGCTGTAGAATTCAGTTTGCTAGAATCTTATTGAATATTTTTGCATCTGTATTCATCAAGGATATTGGCCTATAGTTTTCTTTTCTTGTGGTGTCTTTGTCTGGCTTTGGTATCTCTGTGACCACATTACAAAGAAAAATACCACATGATCATGTCAGCAGAGATGGGAAAAGCATTTGACAAAATTCAACATCCATTCATGATTAAGAGCTCTCAACAAAATAGGTATAGTAGGAACTTACTTCAACCCATATACAAAAAGCCCACAGATATAATAATTGATGTGAAAAAGCTAAAAGTGTCCCCTTTAAGATACAGTATAAGGCAAGGATTCTCATTGTCACCACTTCTATTCAACACAGTACTGGAAGTCTTAGCCACAGCAATTAGACATGAAAAATAAAAGGAATCTAAATCAAAAAGGAAGAAGTAAAAGTATTTGTTTGCAGATGACATTATCATATACGTAGAAAACTATAAGGATTCAACAACAACAACAACAAAACCTGTAGAATAAACAGATTCATTTAAAGTTTCAAGATACAAAATCGAAATACAAAAACAATTGCATTTCTATGCACAATGAACTATCTGAAAAGAAAATTAAGAAAACAATCCTATTCACAATAGCAACAACAATAAAAAGGTACTTAGCAATAAACTTAACCAAAGAGATGAAAGACTTGTATGCTGAAAATTATAAAACACTGAGGAAGGAATTAAAAAAGACAGATAAATGAAAAGGCATCCTGTGTTTATGGATTGGAAGACTTAATATTATTTAAAATGTCAGTGCTACTCAAGAAGACAAGGAACCGAGGATAGGACATTGAGGCCACCAATATAGATAAGGAATGAGTAGAGTAAAAGGGACAAGAGGTATCTGTTAATAATGAACTCTTTGAGAAACAGAAAGGCAATAAAGAGAGAGGATCATGGAAATGAAAGGAGCTACTTTTAGGAGGGATCTTCAACTATGTCCAATTCGGCTGACTGTATTGAAAAGTTAGAACAGGACAATGAATACTGGGTTCAGAAGGAAGAGATTTTTTTTTTTTTTAAAGATTTTATTTATTTATTTGAGAGAGAGAGAGCACATGAGAGGGGGGAGGGTCAGAGGGAGAAGCAGACTCCCTGCTGAGCAGGGAGCCCAATGCGGGACTCGATCCAGGGACTCCAGGATCATGACCTGAGCCGAAGGCAGTTGCTTAACCAACTGAGCCACCCAGGCACCCCAGAAGGAAGAGATTTTTAAGGCCCTTTCAAGATTGCTTTCAGTAAATTTAGGAGTAACTTTAAGACAAACATAGGTATTGAGGATGGAGGAATAAACTACTTTCTTAAGAAGTCAGTATGAATGGAAGAAAGATGCACATCCAAGCTCCAGATAAGGTGGGGCTAAAGGCAGGCCTCATTGTTTCAGCTTTGCCTCTTCTTTTCCTAGCTTTATTGAGGTAGACTGACAAAATAAAAATTGTATAATTTTAACATGTACAACCTGTTTTGATTGTGAAATGATTATAGTCAAGCTAATTAACATATCCATCGCCTCACATAGTTACAATTTTTTATTTGTGTGGTGAGAACACTTAAGATGAACTCTTTCAGCAAATTTCCAGTATATGATACAGTATTTATTAACTATAATCACCATCTCATACATGATATCTCCAGAACTTCAACTGCATAACTGAACCTTTGTACCTTTTGACCAACATCTCTCCATTTTCCACACCTCCACTGGCAACAATCATTCTACTCTTTGTTTTTATGAGTTTGATGTTTAAGATTCCATACATAAATGAGATCATACAATATTTGTCTTTCTGTGTCAGGCTTATTTCACTTAACATAATGTCCTTAAAGTCCATCCATGTGGTTGAAAATAGCTGAATTTCCTTCTTTATTTTTTTGTTTTGTTTTGTTTTAAAGATTTTACCTATTTATTTGCGAGAGAGAGAGAGCATAAGCAGGGACAGAAGGAAAGGGAGAAGCAGACTTCCCTACTGAGCGGAGAGCCTGCAATCCCAGGACCCTGGAATCATGATCTGAGCTGAAGACAGACGCTTAACTGACTGAGCCACCCAAGCACCCCTCCTTCTCTATTTTTAAGGCTGAATAATATGTATGCATGTGTGTATGTGTATATATATATATATATGGGGTGTGTGTGTGTGTATATA